>NC_074679.1:21522654-21830154 GCF_029448725.1 Salvelinus fontinalis | reverse complement strand
TTCCTGTCTAGTCAAGCCAGACACAGCATTACTGTCCATGTGTTGAAAGTCACTACATGATAGATGGTGTTCCACATAGATAACCCAGAACATTACATCAGTCAAAATGAAATAAAGCCAAAGGATAGGCCAAGATGAAAAAGATAAGAAATGTTCAGAATAAACTTTTTAATTCATTTTATTTGCATTGTGACAGAGAAATGAACTGGGAACTAAACATGGAATTGTATGACTGTGGAAAAAGACCAAACAACTCAGGGTGTCCTGAGCCACATTGACAAATAATCTGTTGTTATATGAACATATCTCACAGATTTCCAGATGTAAGATAGGCAGACTACTCAGTAATGGAAAATAACTTGTGTAGATATGACATTCACATAGATAATAGCAGCTTTCCGCTAGACTGGCTCCAAAGTGAGTTGAGCACATCTAATTCTTTGCAGCTCTACCTTTGATCTTGTCTTACATCTGTGAGGTATTCTGTGTTTTGGGCGAGTTTGTGTCCCTGTGTGTATGCCTTAATTAATTGCAGCCTCCCAGTCCTTTGCTTCTCTTGCTTGCGATGACATCACAGGAGCCAACATGGTGTCTCCCAGACTGGCGTGGATGTTTGAAGTTCCACTTATAGTGAAGAAACCATATAGAGAGGAAGGCGAAGGGCAGAGCCAGTCCTAGAAGCTGCCCATTGATCTCGCCTCGCAGGCTACCCTTGAAAACCTTCTCTTGCCGATAATGATCTTTAATGAATAGTTGTGTGCCACAGGAGTGCTGACTGATAGCGATCATGTCAAGGAGTGCAGGGTTCAGGTCTCAAATCAATCAGGGAATTCCATCTTAACCATCTGGATGTCTTCCATAATGCCACACACTCTGTGATTGCTCTTGTAATGGACCTACACTGAAATAAAACTTGGCACCATGTAAGCATTCTTGCCCAAGTTCAACTCAAACGTCCCGAATCCTCCCTCCCCCACCTCTACACCTCCTTACAGTGGTTATGAACTGTTGTGCTGTTTTAGCAGCTCTTTGTTGCTGTGATCTGATTTCAGGTTGAGATAGCTCTGTGCGAGCGATTGCCTTATAAAATTCGGGATCGAGAGGATGGCGACTCCTGGCACAAGCACAGCTCCCTCTGAGTGCGTCTGAAAGGCCCAAATTGAGCCATTTCCCCGATCTCCAGGGAGAACCTTATCACCTGTTGGGGCCAGAGACTGTATATAATTTACAAAATACTATGCTGGGACTAAATTAAGTTTAATAGCTGTGGAGGCCTATTTAAGGATTCTACAGTTTGTGCTTTTCCGATTTAAACCGGTATCAGGAACGTTTGACTGTTTTAAAATAAACTGTGTTGCTCATGGGCTATCAATCAGACAGTGGCAGCTGCCATATTCTGCTGATGTTTGTGGGCTGGAAATGTCATGTCAAAGTGATTTTACATGCCTTCTTCACTTCCCTGGAGCAGATGAGCACTGCAATTACTCAAGTCTCACTGACAGGCTACCATCTCTTTGATTTATGTTACTGTATTACCGTGTTTGGTAGCACCTTAGGCTCAGCCTGCAAATTTCTTTGTCACAATTGGTGTAGAAGATTGAGATAAATGGCAGTTGGAACATGAACAGACCTCCTTTATTACTGTAATCACGGTCATTGTTACTACAGTGATCAGTACTTTCAAGAGATTACAGGCAGTTTCCATTTGAATAAACAAAACGGTTAACAATTCCTATCAATTGCCCTCACTTCAATTTGAATTGCTGAAATATTTTTAATAAGAATGAAAATAACAATTTAGTCTTACAATTAACAAATAGTGAATGTCTAAAAAAAATATTATAATAACATGACATCTCAAATAAGGATTTGGCCCAACTTCTGCTTCCTCTTATTTCCACTCTGACCTCTGTTAATTGGTGGTCAGTATAGAATTTCTTAACCAGGTGTACAATAATCCTCCTATTTCAGTGAAGGTGAGATAAAGCGGGAGAGCAGACACCTCTGAGGGAGCAGCTTTACCTGGTAACAGGCACTTACCTGCCCAAAGTAGCCTGGGCATAGCAATATCCCACTCCATCCTGCTGAACCTGCCCCATAACAAAGTCCTAGGCAGCAGAGAAATGGCTCTGATCTGATCATCAGACTAACTCGCTCTAATTGTCCTGGGTTCAACATAGGTGCCACACCGAGAATCCCAGATCATACTAACTATCAGAAAATCATTGAATGGCAAATCAGTTTATTGTAAATTACTAAATGACTATGAAGCAAACTGTTACTTGAGTAATTGCAGAATTACTGCAGGTATAAGATCAACGTATTGTAAAGTGTTACTTATAATTTCAATATATTCTGATTCAAGTGAGGAGGTAACAATCATAGTAGATGTAATCACATTAATCGTGACAGGGTCAGAGATAGTATCTGCAGTGTTTACATAGGGCTATCTCATCCTCTAGTGAAAAGTGATACTCTGACCCATCTAGCAGCACAAAGACATCCACCATCCTCAGGTAGATATCTCTAAAAGCTTCCCCCCTGAATCCCTTAACCAAATATTGTGTGTCCCTCTTGATATTCTAGAGCCTGCTTATTTACCTTCAGATCCCAAGGATTAGCAGTTTAGCACTTCTCCACAAGTGGTCAAACTTCACAGTCCCTCAGAGTGTTGGGAATCCTGGCATTTAAGCTGTTTGAAAGGTAAGGAGGATATGCGGTACACTGAGATTATTAATTTCTTCATTAAAACATTTCTGTTAACTTATTGCATGAATAGCTAATTTTATCTTCTGAGAATGAAATACTATAGAATACAGTGAACATATCAGATTCAAGGCCTCTCAAAATCTTTTGAAGCGCTTGAGGCTAATAATTTGATCATACTCAGCATCCCACTACTTCAATATACACGATATATATAATAGTATGTGGACACCCCTTCAAATTAGTGGATTTGGCTATTTCAGCCACACCCATTGCTGACAGGTGATGAAATCAGGCGCACAGACATGCAATCTCCATAGACAAACAATGGCAGTTGAATGGCTGTACTGAACAACTCAGGGATATTCAAAACGGCACCGTCATAGGATGACATCTTACCAACAAGTCAGTTTGTCAAATTTCTGCCCTGCTAGAGCTGCCCAAGTCAACTGTAAGTTCTGTTATTGGGAAGTGGAAACGTCTAGGAGCAACAACGGCTCGGCAGCGAAGTGGGAGGCCACACAAGCTCACTGGACAGGACCGCCTAGTGCTGAAGTGCGTAGCGCGTTAAAAGTTGTCTGTCCTCGGTTGCAACAATCATTACCGAGTTCCAAACTGCCTCTGGAAGCAATGTCAGCACAACAATTGTTCGTTGGTGTCACGACCTGACCTTGGAGATCCTTTTTATGTCTCTATTTTGGTTTGGTCAGGGCATGAGTTGGGGTGGGCATTCTATGTTTTGTGTTCTATGTTTTCTATTTCTGTGTGTTTGGCCGGGTGTAGTTCTCAATCAGAGGCAGCTGTCTATCGTTGTCTCTGATTGAGAACCATACTTAGGTATCCTTTTTCCCACCTGTGTTTTGTGGGTAGTTGTTTTCTGTTTTGTGTTGCTGCACCTGACAGGACTGTTTTGTTTTCGTTAATTCTCTTTGTTATTTTGTTTAGTGTTTAGTCTTAATAAAAATAACATGAACACTTACCACGCTGCGCTTTGGTCCACACCTAATTCAACAGACGATTGTTGCAGTTGGGAGCTTCATGAAATGGGTTTCCATGGCCGAGCAGCCGCACACAAGCCTAAGATCACCATACGCAATGCCAAGCGTCGGCTGGAGTGGTGTAAAGCTCGCCGCCATTGGACTCTGGAGCAGTGGAAGCGCGTTCTCTGGAGTGATGAATCACGCTTCACCATCTGGCAGTCCGACAGAAGAATCAGGGTTTGGCGGATGCCAGGAGAACACTACCAGCCCGAATGCATAGTGCCAACTGTAAAGTTTGGTGGAGGAGGAATAATCGTCTGGGCTGTTTTTCATGGTTTGGGCTAGACCCCTTAGTTACAGTGAAGGGAAATCTTAATGCTACAGCATACAATGACATTCTAGGTGGCAGGTGGCCTAGTGGTTAGAGCATTGGGCCAGTAACCCGAAAGGTTGCTAGATTGAATCCCTGAGCTGACAAGGTAAAAATCTGTTGTTCTGCCCCTGAACAAGGCAGTTGACCCACTGTTCCTAGGCTGTCATTGTAAATAAGAATTTGATCTTAACTGACTTGCCTAGATAAAAAATATTTTAAAAACTAGACAATTCTGTGCTTCCAACTTTGTGGCAATAGCTTGGGGAAGGCCCTTTCCTGTTTCTGCGTGACAATGCCCCCTGTGCACAAGCAAGGTCCATACAGAAATGGTTTGTCGAGATCGGTGTGGAAGAACTTGACTGGCCTGCACAGAGCCCTGACCTGAACCCCATCAAACACCTTTGGGATGAATTTGAACACCGACTGCGAGCCAGGCCTAATCGCCCAACATCAGTGCCCAACATCAGTGCCCGACCTCACTAATGCTCTTGTGGCTCAACGGAATTCCCCTTAGCAATGTTCCAACATTTAGCGGAATGAGATGTTCGAAGAGCAGGTGTCCACATACTTTTGGTCATTGTAGTGTAGGTTCCCATACAACATCACCAAACCAGCCTTCTGAATCCAATTAAGTGCTTTACCCAAACTGCAATTACTGTTGTGACTTGGATTTAGTTCTGTAATGACCCAACTGAATTCAACCACGTAGCAGCCCTGTGCAGCAAGCCAGATGAGTGCTAACATCCTCCTCTGTGGCTAGAGAAACGATCTACCAGCCAAAATGGAAATTAGAATAAACTTTAACATGTCATCACGTTCTTATATTATTTATTTTCCACTGTCTTTGATGGATCAGAGGCAGATGATTTCTGACAAAAAAGTAATACAAAAATCTTCCGAGCATAACATGAGACTTGGGTGTGTTTATATCCTTGGTGTTTTGGTATAGCTGTGTAACCCTGACAGGATTATCAAATGAGACATATAAATGATATTACTCTGTGTGATATGGAGTGTAAAAGCTTTTAAGTGAATCGCCTGTATGTTGAATATGATATTTCATTTCCAAGCTTTTAGTGGAGGTCATGCATAGTGCACTAAATGAAGCGGATATCTTTAATAAAGAGAACAAAGTAGAACTTGGTGGTCTGACTTAAAGCACTTATATGGCTTCAATTAAAAACAGTAACAAGATCACAAAAATATTCTAACCATGCAATATATTGTTTATTGCTATGGTTACACTTATCATCAATCTTCTCCGCAGCCAATGAAAAGCCCCAATGGAGTTTCTGCTTTCCCTAGGCTTGATCAAAGTGAATGGGCCTTGGGTGGAGTGACGAAGAGCAGGATTTTCAAAATGAGGGCACATTGACTGTGTGCACTGAAGGGAGGTATCTTTATCTGGGAGACATCCATATGGGTGGTAAAGTGGAAGCTATTGAAGCTGGGCCAAGTTGAAATGTTATCGCACCATACAGGTTTTAGTAAAAGCCCATTTCTATGAATAGAGCGACTTAAAGTAGTGAGTGTATGCATTTTTCCCGTACTGGTCCCCCATGGGAATCAAACCCACAACCCTGATGTTGCAAGTGCCATGCTCTACCAACTGACTGGTCTAACATCTGCATGCATCTACACGCACTACCATGAAGCTGTCCAATGGAACACATCCTCTCTGGACAACTCTGATTGGTGTAGAACCTGGATCCCTCCCTCTTTCTTGTGATGATGCTGTTCTACCTTAGCGCTGACCTTCACATCTGTCACCAGCAGGAAGCACAATAGTGTGCCTATTCCCAGCCACTGACCCCTACAGCTGGCCCCGCACAAATGGAAAGGGTCCGCTCCCAATAGCTGCACTCTAGAGGTAAACACAGATCGCATGTTCATGCTCATCCCTTTACCTCAACTTCTTCACTCACTCCCAGAGAAAAACAGACATTTTGTCCCTTATGCCAAGGCATAAGTGGGGGAAAAGGCCCACAATTGGCAATCCAATTTTCAGAAAATGCGTTCATATTTGCCAATCCTGAATGAGGGTACAAAAAGAGACATCTCACACTTCCAGAATAGGACACTTATCTAACATGATTACTAATCTCTACCATGAAGATATTTAAATGTGCATGTTATGTTGTTGCATGCAAAAGGAGTTGACCAAGAAAGTGGGTCCCTTTCCTCTGGAAGACACCAAGCAGACAGTGTTGTGCTGGGAAGTTTTTCCTTCAGTCTTGTGGTGGGCCATTTTTTCCAAGGACGTTAAGCCTAATCCATTTCAGCTGCCTTCATTCAAGGCTGGTAATGGACACCCCAAGAACTGTGTCTGCTGGTGTAACTGGGAGACTGCTTTTAATAAAGCATAAATATCTGCTAAGGGTCTGGGTATGATCCGCTTTTATGAAATGATGAGTAACATTTCCTTATTGCAGCTCGCACCCCATGTCCCTGCTGTGAGAACTGGCTGCCGCAGATATAACTCTCATTACGGTTCTCTACAGAGGAATACAGATGCGCATTGAAGTTCTCAGGAGAAAAACCTACCGTATCAGCTTTCACAACAGGATATTTCCACTGTCCTGCCAAATGCAAACCATGATGTACAATCGACATGTGACAAATATTTGAGTTGTTTTTGAGTTGTTATTTTCCACATTTTGATGACATCTCATGACCCCTTCATTGACGGAGTTCCACTGACTGTGAAATGTAGATGTTCAGAAATACCCCACACTGTACAGTGCCTACAGAAAGTGTTCACACCACTTGACTTTTTCCAAATGTTGTTACAGCTTGAATTTAAAATTCATTACATTTTTATTTTTTTTTGTCACTGTCCTTCACAAAATACTCCATAATGTCGAAGTGAAATAATGTTTTTCAAATGTTTTTACTAATTCATTATGATGCCAATGGTGACTTTACAGAGTTCAATGGCTGTGATAGGAGGAGAAAACTGAAAATGGAGCAACAACATTGTAGTTACTCCACAATACTAACCTAATTGACATACTGAAAAGAAGAAAGCCTGTACAGAATACAAATATTCCAAAATGTGCATCCTTTTTGAAACAAGCCACTAAAGTAATACTGCAAAAAATGTACCAAAGCAATTAACTTTTTGTCCTGAATGCAAAGTGCTATGTTTGCGGGAAATCCAATAGTACACATTACTGTGTATCACTCTCCATATTTTCAAGCGTAGTGGTGGCTGCATCATGTTATGGGTATGCTTGTAATCGTTAAAGACTGGGGAGTTTTTCAGGATAAAAACTAAACGGAATGGAGCTAAGCACAGGCAAAATCCTAGAGGAAAACCTGGTTCAGTCAACTTTCCACCAGACACTGGGATATGAATACCCCCTTCAGCAGGACAATAACCTAAAACACAAGGCCAAATATACACTGGAGTTGATTACCAAGAAGACAGTACATTTTCCTGAGTGTCCAAGTTAAAGTTTGGACTTAAATCTACTTAAAAATCTATGGCAAAAAAAAATGAAAATTATTGTCGAGCAATGATCAACAACCAATTTGACAGAGCTTTACACAATCCAGGTGTGGAAAGCTTACAGCTGTAATCACTGTCAAAGTACTGACTCGGGTGTGAACACTTATGTAAATGAGATTTACGTATTTAATTTCAATAAATTTGCAAAACTTTCTAAAAACATGTTTTCACTTCTGGGATATTGTGTGTAAATGGGCGAAAAAAAATCTATTTTTTATTTAGCCTCCCCAAACTTGAATTTCAAGTATTACGTTTGTATCAGGTTTGAAGGTATGACCCAGATGCAGCCAACGTTGAATTAACAATGGTTTAATAATCCAACAGGGGCAGGCAATAGACAGGTCAAGGGCAGGCAGGGGTCAGTAAACAAGAGGTGGGGCAAAGGTACAGGACGGCAGGCAGGCTCAGGGTAGGCAGAGGTCAATAATCCAGAGGTGGGACAAAGGTACAGGACGGCAGGCAGGCTCAGGGGAAGGGGCAGGCAGAGTGGTCAATCAGGCGGGCTCAGAGTCAGGACAGGCAAGGGTCAAAACCTGGATGGCAAGAGAAAGAGAGACTGGGAATAGCAGGAGCTGAGACAAAAACACTGGTTGACTTGACAAACAAGACAAACTGGCACAGACAGAAAACACAGGTATAAATACCCAGGGGATAATGGGGAAGATAGGCGACACCTGGAGGGGGTGGAGACAAGCACAAGGACAAGTGTACAGATCAGGGTGTGACAGTTTGCCAGGTTGTAAAGCAGATTTAAAAGTGCTTCATTTTAAGAATTAAGCAATAAATATAGCATCAGGAGAAAGGTGAGATCCTCTTTTAAATATTGGTCAGTCAAAACTTTGTTTTCACATGCGATTGCACAATGACTGGGCTTATAAGAACACATGTTTCACTAGGCCTATAGGCTACATTTGGAGTTATTTGGCCACTTTAGTTGCCTTACTGCACATGCTGGGCTTCATTCACAAGCGATAATACATCATTCACAGGTGATAATACATCATTTACAAGAGATACATCACTCACAAGTGATAGGATAATATTGTCACCCATCAAACTATTCTTAATTTAATTACTATTCTTGTCTTTACATTTACATATGGACACACCTACTAATTCCAGGGTTTCCCTTGATTTGGACTATTTTCTACATTGTAGAATAATAGGGAAGACATCCAAACTATGAGATAACACATACAGTGGCTTGCAAAAGTATTCACCCCCTTGGCATTTTTCCTATTTTGTTGCCTTACAACCTGGAATAAAAAATAAAAAAATTGTGTGTGTGTGGGGGGGGGGGGGGGGGGTAGTATCATTTGATTTAGACAACATGCCTACCACTTTGAAGATGCAAAATAGTTTTTATTGTGAAACAAACAAGAAATAAGACAAAAAAACAGAACTTGAGCGTGCATAACTATTCACCCCCCACAAAGTCAATACTTTGTAGAGTCACCTTTTGCAGCAATTACAGCTTCAAGTCTCTTGGGGTATGTCTCTATAAGCTTTGCATATCTAGCCACTGGGATTTTTGCCCATTCTCCAAGGCAAAACTGCTCCAGCTCCTTCAAGTTGGATGGGTTCCGCTGATGTACAGCAATTTTAAGTCATACCACAGATTCTCAATTGGATTGCGGTTTGGGCTTTGACTAGGCCATTCCAAGACATTTAAATGTTTCCCCTTTAACCACTCGAGTGTTGCTTTAGCAGTATGCTTAGGGCCATTGTCCTGCTGGAAGGTCCCAGCCTCAAATCTCTGGAAGACTGAAACCGGTTTCCCTCAAGAATTTCCCTGTATTTAGCGCCATCTATAATTCCTTACATTCTGACCAGTTTCCCAGTCCCTGCCAATGAAAAACATCCCCACATCATGATGCTGCCACCGCCATGCTTCACTGTGGGGATGGTGTTCTCGGGGTGATGAGAGGTGTTGGGTTTGCGCTAGACATAGCGTTTTCCTTGATGGCCGAAAAGCTCAATTTTAGTCTCATCTGATCAGAGTACCCTCTTCCATATGTTTGGGGAGTCTCCTCTTCGGCTTTTGGTGAACACCAAACGCGTTTTTTTTTTTTTTCTTTAAACACTTCTTGGGGCTGCAATCCCGTTAACGGGATGATATGACAACAGCCAGTAAAAGTGCAGGGAGCCAAATTCAAAACAACAGAAATCTCATAATTAAAATTCCTCAGACATACATGTGTCTTATCATTTTAAAGGTCATCTTTTTGTTAATCGCACCAAAGTGTCCGATTTCAAATATGCTTTTCAGCGAAAGCACCACAAACGATTATGTTAGGTCACACCAAACCACAATAAGCACAGCTATTTTTCCAGCCAAAGATAGGAGTCACAAAAAGCACAAATAGAGACAAAATTAATCACTAACCTTTGATCTTCATCAGATGATACTCATAGGACTTCATGACTGTCATGTATGTTTTGTTTGATAAAGTTTATATTTATATAAAAAAATCTGAGTTTACATTGGCGTGTTACATTCACTAGTTCCAAAAACATCCAGTGATTTTGCATAGCCACATCATTCAACAGAAATACTCATCATAAATGTAGATGATAACACACGTTATACACATGGAATTATAGATATACCTCTTCTTAATGCAAGCGCTGTGTCAGATTTTTTTTTTAACTTTACGGAAAAAGCAAACCATGCAATAATCTGAGACGGCGCTCAGAACAATAGTCAAATTAGCCGCCATGTTGGAGTGAACAGAAACCAGAAATTACATGATAAATGTTCCCTTACCTTTGATCTTCAGCAGAATGCACTCCCAGGAATCCCAGGTCCACAATAAATGTTTGTTTTGTTCGATAATTATTATTTATGTTATTTATGTCCAAATACCTCCTTTTGTAGGGCGAACGCTCGTTCTGGTCGAGCGTTACTTCGGACAAAAACTTCAAAATGTTATATTACAGGTCGTAGAAACATTTCAAACTGAGGACATCTTCAATAAAGTTCCAACCGGAGAGTTCCTTTGTGTCTTGAGGAGGAACGGAACGCAAGTGGATAGCATGTGGAATGCGCGTGACCAGAAAATGGCTGACTGCCAGACACCTGTTCATTCTGTTCTTATTCAGTCCCACAACACAGTAGAAGCCTCATTCAAATTTCTATAGACGGTTGACATCTAGTGGAAGCCCTAGGAAGTGCAACTTCATTCATATCTCAAGGGGATTTCAATGGGAACTGTGTGGAAAACCTACTAACCTCAGATTTCTCACTTCCTGTTTGGATTTCTCCTCAGGTTTCTGCCTGCCATATGCGTTCTGTTATACTCACAGACATCATTCAAACAGTTTTAGAAACTTCAGAGTGTTTTCTATCCAATACTAATAATAATATGCATATATTAGTAACTGGGACTGAGGAGCAGGCTGTTTACTCTGGGCACCTTTCATCCAAGCTACTCAATACTGCCCCTGCAGCCATAAGAAGTTAAGCAATGGCTTTTTTCTGGCCACTCTTCCGTAACGTGCAGCTCTGTGGAGTGTACGGCTTAAAGTGGTCCTATACTCCAATCTCCGCTGTGGAGCTTTGCAGCTTCTTCAGGGTTATCTTTGGCTTCCTTGTTGCCTCTCTGATTAATACCCTCCTTGCCTGGTCCATGAGTTTTGGTGGGCGACCCTCTCTTGGCAGGTTTGTTGTGGTGCCATATTCTTTCCATTTTTTAAATAATGGATTTAATGGTGCTTTGTGGGATGTTCAAAGTTTTTGATATTTTTTTATCACCCAACCCTGATCTGTACTTCTCCACAACTTTGTCCCTGACCTGTTTGGAGAGCTCCTTGGTCTTCATTGTGCCGCTTGCTTGGTGGTTCCCCTTGCTTAGTGGTGTTGCAGACTCTGGGGCCTTTCAGAACAGGTGTATATATACTGAGAGCATGTGACATATCATGTGACACTTAGATTGCACAGAGGTGGACTTTATTTAACTAATTATGTGACTTCTGAAGGTAATTGGTTGCACCAGATCTTATTTAGGAGCTTCAGAGCTAATTGGGTGAATACATATGTACGGACCACTTTTCCGTTTAAATTTAATTTTTTATTTTTTGGACACAAGTTATTTTTTTCATTTCACTTCACCAATTTGGACTATTTTTTGTATGTCCATTACTTACAATCCAAATAAAAATCTATTTAAATTACAGGTTGTAATGCAACAAAATAGGAAAAACACTAAGGGGGATAAATACTTTTGCAAGGCACTGTACGGAATCATGTATTAACCAAAAAAGTGTTAACAAATCAAAACATATATTATATTTGAGATTCTTCAAAGTAGCCACTTTTTGCCTTGATGACAGCTTTGCACACTTGGCATTCTCTCAACCAGCTTCATGAGGTAATCACCTGGTATGCATTTCAATTAACAGGTGTGCCTTGTTCAAGTTAATTTGTGGATTTTCTTTCCTTAATGCATTTGAGACAATCAGTTGTGTTGTGACAAGGTAGGGCAGTATACACAAGATAGCCCTATTTGGTAAAAGACCATGTCCATATTATCAGGCCTTCATGGTCAAATTGCTGCAAAGAAACCACTACTAAAGGACATCAATAATAAGAAGAGAGTTGCTTGGGCCAAGAAACACGAGCAATGGACATTCAACTGGTGGAAATCTGTAGTCTTGATCTGATGAGTCCAAATTTGAGATTTTTTGTTCCGACCGCTGTGTCTTTGTGAAACGCAGAGTAGGTGAACGGATTAACCAGCATAGCTACCGCAGCATTCTGCAGCGATAGACCATCCCATCTGGTTTGAGCTTAGTGGGTCTATCATTTGTTTTTCAACAGGACAATGACACAACACATCTCCAGGCTGTGTAAGGGCTATTTGACCAAGAAGGAGAGGGGTAGAGTGCTGCATCAGATGACCTGGCCTCCACAATCACCTGACCTCAACCCAATTGAGATGATTTGGGATGAGTTGGACCGCAGAGTAAAGGAAAAGCAGCAACCAAGTGCTCAGCATATGTGGGAAATCCTTCAAGGCTGTTGGAAAAGCATTCCAGGTAAAGCTGGTTGAGAGAACACGAAGAGTGTGCAAAGCTGTCATCAAGGCAAAGGGTGGCTACTTTGAAGAATCTAAAACATAAAATATGCTTTGATTTGTTTAACCTGTCTAGGACTGGGGTTCCGCTAGCAGGGCGCCAAAGTCAATCAAGAGAAATCTCATAATTCAAATTTCTCAACCATACAAGTATTAGATACCATTTTAAAGATAAAATTCTCGTTAATCCAACCACAGTGTCCGATTTCAAAAAAGCTTTTCGGCAAAAGCAGAACATATCATTATGTTAGGTCAGCAACTAGTCACAGAAAGCATACAGCGATTTTCCAACCAAAGAGAGGAGTTAAAAAAAGCTGAAATATTGATAAAATGAATCACTAACCTTTGATATTCTTCATCAGATGATACTTCCGGGACAACATGTTACACAATACATGTATGTTTTGTTCGACCAAGTTCATATTTATATCCAAAAACCTCAGTTTACATTTGGCTTTGCCTCCAAAACATCCCGTGAATTTGCACAGAGCCACGTCAAATCACAGAAATACTCATAATAAACATTGATAAAAGATACAAGTGTTACTCACAGATTTAAAGATAAGCATCTCCTTAATGCAACCGCTGTGTCAGATTTCAAAAAAACTTTACAGAAAAAGCAAACCATGCAATAATCTGAGTACGACGCTCAGAGACCAACACAACCCAAGAAGATATCCGCCATGTTGGAGTCAACATAAGTCAGAAATAGCATTATAAATATTCACTTACCTTTGATGATCTTCGTCAGAATGCACACCCAGGAATCCCAGTTCCACAATAAATGTTTGATTTGTTCCATAAAGTCCATCATTTATGTCCAAATACCTCCTTTTGTTAGCGCGTTTGGTAAACAAATCCAAACACGACGCACATGCAAGTCCAGCGGAAAGTACGGACGAAAAGTCCAAAAAGTTATATTACAGGTCGTAGAAACATGTCAAACCAAGTATAGAATCAATCTTTAGGATGTTTTTAACATATATCTTCAATAATGTTCCAACCGGAGAATTCCTTTGTCTTCAGAAAAGCAAATGGAACAGAGCTCGCTCTCACATGAACAAGCGTCACGAGCTCAAAGCATTCTGCCAGACCTCAGACCTCTGACCTCTGACCTCTGATTCCCCTCTCATTCGGCCCCACTTCACAGTAGAAGCATCAGACAAGGTTCTAAAGACTGTTGACATCTAATGGAAGCCTTAGGAAGTGCAACATGACCCATATCCCACTGTATCTTCAATAGGGGATGAGAAAAACGACCAACCTCAGATTTCCCACTTCCTGGTTGGATTTTTTCTCAGGGTTTTGCCTGCCATATGAGTTCTGTTATACTCACAGACATCATTCAAACAGTTTTAGAAACGTCAGAGTGTTTTCTATCCAAATCTACTAATTATATTATTATTTGCATATATTAGCAACTGGGACTGAGTAGCAGGCCGTTTACTCTGGGCACGCTTTTCATCCAAACGTGAAAATGCTGCCCCCTATCCAAAAGAAGACTTGTTTGGTTACTACATGATTCCATATGTGTTATTTCATAGTGTTGATGTCTTCATTATTATTCTAAATTCAGCAAAAAAAGAAACGTCCCTTTTTCAGGACCCTGTCTTTCAAAGATAATTCGTAAAAATCCAAATACCTAAACAGATCTTCATTGTAAAGGGTTTAAACACTGTTTCCCATGCTTGTTCAATGAACCATAAACAATTAATGAACATGCATCTGTGGAAGGGGCATTAAGACACTAACAGCTTACAGACGGTAGGCAATTAAGGTCACAGTTATGAAAACTTAGGACACTAAAGAGGCCTTTCTACTGACTCTGAAAAACACCAAAAGAAAGATGCCCAGGGTCCCTGCTCATCTGCATTAACGTGCCTTAGGCATGCTGCAAGGAGGCATGAGGACTGCAGATGTGGCCAGGGCAATAAATTGCAATGTCCGTACTGTGAGACGCCTAAGACCGCACTACAGGGAGACAGAATGGACAGCTGATCGTCCTCGCAGTGGCAGACCATGTGTAACAACACCTGCACAGGATCGGTACACCCGAACATCAAACCTGCGGAACAGGTACAGGATGGCAACAACAACTGCTCGAGTTACACCAGGAACGCACAATCCCTCCATCAGTGCTCAGACTGTCCGCAGTAGGCTGAGAGAGGCTGAACTGAGGGCTTGTAGGCCTGTTGTAAGGCAGGTCATGACCAGACATCACTGGCAAAATGTCGCCTATGGGCACAAGTCCACCGTCGCTAGACCAGACAGGACTTGCAAAAAGTGCTCTTCACTGACAAGTCGCGGTTTGTCTCTACAGGGGTGATGGTCAGATTCACGTTTATCGTCGAAGGAATGAGCGTTACACCGAGGACTGTACTCTGGAGCGGGATCGATTTGGAGGTGGAGAGTCCGTCATGGTCTGGGGCGGTGTGTCACAGCATCATCGCACTGAGTTTGTTGTCATTGCAGGCAATCTCAACGCTGTGCATTACAGGGAAGACATCCTCCTCCCTCATGTGGTACCCTTCCTGCAGTGCTCATCCTGACATGACACTCCAGCATGACAATACCACCAGCCATACTGCTCGTTCTGCCCATTCCCCCCAGAAATGTCCGGGAACTTGCAGGTGCCTTGGTGGAAGAGTGGGGTAACATCTCACAGCAAGAACTGGCAAATCTGGTGCAGTCCATGAGGAAGAGATGCACTGCAGTACTTAATGCAGCTGGTGGCCACACTAGATACTGACTGTTGCTTTTGATTTTGACCCCCCCCCCCTTTGTTCAGGGACACATTATTCAATTTCTGGTAGTCACATGTCTGTAGAACTTGTTCAGTTTGTCTGTTGTTGAATCTTGTTGTCTTCATACAAATATTTACACATGTTAAGTTTACTGAAAATAAACGCAGTTGACAGTGAGTGGATGTTTCTTTTTTTGCTGAGTTTACAATGTAGAAAATAGTCAAAATAAAGAAAGACCCTTGAATGAGTATACAGTATTTTCCCAAACTTTTGACTGGTACTGTATGTGTGAAATTTGTTTTGATTTAGAAGAGACCAGTACCATGCACCTGTCGGAACAGGGGCAGGCGGAAAAAATACATGTCATCTATGCACTTCAATAGCTAATGTGTAAGGACAGACGCTGGGAGGCGAGAAGCAAGTACAGGGAGTGAACATTTAATGAATAACGGACATGAAACAAATCACGGACAGCATCTGGACAGGGGAAACATAACGACAATAATGCTGACACGTGGATCAAACTAAGGAACAGACAGGTATAGAGGGGGGCAATCAACAAAGTGAAGGAGTCCAGGTGAGTCCAATGAAGCGCTGATGAGCGTAATGATGGTGACAGGTGAGGTGTGCTTCATGATGGGCAGCCTGGATCCCTCGAGCGCCAAAGAGGGGGAGCGGGAGCAGGCTTGACAGAATCAAGGACGCCAAATAGGCTATACTCCTGTTGTAAAGCGAAGCAATGTGGTTAATATTAGGAAAGTTGAGAAATAAATATAGTAGGCCATGCCTATAGAAAGCTGATGCGATACTCCTCTTTTTAATAGAGGCCATCAAACTCTGTTTTCTCACTCAATTGCATAGTCTATAGAAATGTTGTTCAACATATGCTCATGGGCTCACATGAAGTGTTTGATTTGATTTTCGATCGCATTTGCATTGATGTCAGAGTGATTAGAGGGACAATAGATTGCTGAGTACGAGGCCATTAGCGGCTGTCGGTAGGCAAATTTGGTAGTCTGTTAATGACCATCAGCAGCATCAGAGCACAGTTTTGGAGAAGCCTAGTTACCTTGAATTTTACTGTGGTCATAACTTGTGACGCCCGGTGTGGCGCTAATATGGTTACTGTAATAGCCCTAGTTATAACACAACAAAATGTGGAATAAGGTCAAGGGGTATGAATACTTTCTGAAGTCTCTGTATATTCACTACATGAATATTGGCAAATAGAAACACCCAATGAGGGGGTTGAATAATTCATTTCTTAAGATAAGGTTTGCATGTAGTCATTGTAATAAATACTGCATAAAATGATCTTTATTGGCAATAGTATTAAGATTTATTTGTTTTATTTGGGAGATTGCCCGTCTTTATGCGTTGCTATACTTGTTCTACCATTTTTCATTTTTGCAAATGTTAAATGTCAAATATACACACCTATTATAAACGAAGCTTCCTTTTCAAAATAAGCAAATTATGTGTCATCGTCATCATCCAGGATTTCTCCATATGGACAGCAATTCTTATTCCTGGGATTCTGCAAACCGCCCAATGAGAGTATTTTTCCTGGATTCTAACGGCAGCGGTCGGGTATGACACTGCTGGGTATTCTAACAGATGGTGACTCAGTATGAATCAGGGCTAAGTACTGGCCAAGGCCTGAATGTGTGTGTTGGACTACACATCACATTTCTGAAGACCACACAGGTTCCACAAGCATGTCTAAATCTCTCTGCTGCCCTCTATCTTAGTCACAACATCTCACCATGGGATGAAGGTCACAAGTTCAACACCAGCGGGGTACGCTCACAGAGGCCAATACAGGCCATTTAGTGCTGCTAATTACCCCTCACAAACCATTCAGCTCCTATTTACCGGTTGGATTAATACGAAATGTGTTTTCCTGTATTTTGTTTGGAGATAGGAAAGAATCCTGAGGCCAATAGTGGGTAGAGCTCTAACTCACAGCCATGGAGACTGCCTGGGATTTTTTATTTTATGTAAATATCAGTGATTGACATTAGATTATATTTTGCCCCTTAGTGGCATTCAATAGCCAGTGTGTTTCCCATCACTACTGTTTCAGCATCCTGCCCAATGTCTAGTTCATTTATGTCAGCAACATATGCTGCCGAGCTGCTGCCTCTCCTATATAATCTCAGTGGTGTTTATCGGCTAGCAGAAAAATAACCTCAACTGTGTGTAAAATAACCCCCCAGCCAGTGATACCACAGCAACAACAACGTCCCCCCAGTCCATCGTATTCCTGTGCAAATATACAGATAAACAGATGATTTCATTACCTATGGGGCAGGCGTCTGAGCAGCAAAAGGAAAGGAAGAGGAAGTCACGAGTGATCTCATCCAACATGCTGAAGCCTCGCCGTTATAAATGAGTTTGTCATACCACCATGGTCGGCCATAAATGACCTCACCAGACGTGCTGCTGTAATAAACTAAACTAATAAGAATGTGCAGGAAGAAAAACATTGCCTGCAGTGAGCACGACTACTAAGGACCGGGACCCGGCTGCTAAAAACATAAATCCTGCCCCTAATAAATCTCGACGGACGGCTGTTACCTGACATGGCAAGTTGGAGGGAAGGGCGGGGTGAGTGGGTGGTGGGCGGTCAACGATAGAGACACTCACACCCTGGACATCCGCAGCCGTGGAGGAAAGCCCCCTCTACTGTGAAAAAAGACTCCATATGTACTTGTACCTTCTGTGACCCTTCATCCCAGAACAGATGTCCACAATAAATACCCTTGACCCATGGAGCCATTTCCAGCACGCTATCGAGGACACTTTTTTTTGTAGTTTTCTGGACTTGCTAGTAGGATTCTGGCTGGTCAACACCTGACCAAACTGCGAGGTTTACAATATGGACGTCTAAAGCTTATTTAGTGTAATCCTGGACATAGGCATTGAGGAAACAATACATTAAAATCGAATTGGATGAAGTAAGAATTTAGCGTGCGTACACTGCTGACTCCCGTGGGAACAGTGTGTGAGCTGTTACAATCTGCCTCCTGTTACAAGGTCTGGTACTCAATTATGACCTATCAACTTGCTGTTATAAACATCTGTAAGTAGAGATTTACCTGTCCTCTTGTAATTTATTGCTACATCTCTTTGGTTTCCAATCTTCTTGAAACTCCGACTGGGCCTAAGGATTGGGGAATCTTCAACATAAATGTGTAGGGTGTCTGAATTAAGCTAGGATGTTACTGCTTATTTTCAATCATATATAAGGCCTGAATCGACTATTCGACTGCGTTTAGACAGGCAGCCCAGTTCTGATATATATTTTTTGTTTGTTTGTTTGTCTTTTTGACAGGTATGCATGTTGCCTGAACAACCCATTATTCATGTAATGTGTACAATTGGATTAGCATACCCTGAGTCAAAGGCATTGTGGGTAACCCCTGAGTCAACAGTAATTGGTCTTTTGACCAATCACATCAGCTCAGCAAAAGATCTGATGTGAGAAGATCTGATGTGATTGGTCAAAAGACCAATTAGTGGGAAAAAGATTAGAATTGGGCTTCCTGTGTGAATGCAGCCTTCTTGTCCTGGATCCCCTTGTTGACCCAGGCGTTACCAACAATGCCTTTGTCTATGTGACTCAGGGTATGCTAATGAAATTGTACACATTACATGTATACTGTGTTGTTCATACAACATACATACCTGTAAAAAAGACAAACAAAAAATATATATCAGAACTATATCAAACACTATGATCTTGCGTAAAAGTAAAAAGTAAGTAATGGAGACCCAAAAAAAAATCGGGAACCCGGAGTCGAGTCCTCAATGAAGTTTACCATCTGATTAGCCTCGTTGCGAACCAGGTTTCCCTAAAACGTGTTTGTGAGGCATCACTGATTTCCACCGGATTTCCACCCCTCTTTAGCTGATTTCTGCATCCTCAAACCATTACACTACCACCACCATACTTGACCGTTGGTATGAGGTTCTTATGGTGGAATGCAGTGTTTGGTTTTCGCCAGACATAATGGGACCCATCTCATCCAAAAAGTTGACTCAAGTTTGCCAAAAAGCACCTGGAAGCACCTGGATGATCATCAAGACTCTAGGAAGAATGTTCTATGGACAGATCAAAAAGTATAACTTTTTCGATGACATGGGTCCCATTATGCCTGGCGAAAACCAAACACTGCATTCCACAGTAAGATCCTTATACCAACGGTCAAGAATGGTGGTGGCAGTGTAATTGTTTGGTGATGCTTTACTGCCTCAGGACCTTGGCAACTTGCCTTAACTCTTACAACCCCCCCCCCCCCCCCCTTCTTTCAATTTCCGCCTGAAGACATACCCAAATCTAACTCCCTCTAGCTCAGGCCCAGGAGCAAGGATATGCATATTCTTGGTACCATTTGAAAGAAAACACTCTGAAGTTTGTGTAAATGTGAATTGAATGTAGGAGAATATAATACAATAGATCTGGTTTAGATAATACAATGAAAAAACCATACGTTTTTTCTTTTTAATTGTTGTATCATCATCTTTAAAATGAACAAGATAAAACAAACATTCAGATATGAATATGGGGACAATTTCAGTGAAAAACATAAGAGGGCAACAGTACTTGTGCAAAGTTTCAGAATGATAACTTCCAAAAGGAGTGTGCTACATGACATTTATCATGAAGTCACCCAGGTGTCCCACACAAGTAGCCCAAATGTACCCAAGTGGCCAAATTGGTGAAGGTATACATTTTGAAACAAATAACTATATACAAAATACTTAAATGGTATTCTAACACACCCCCCCCCCCCCCCCCCAAAAAAAAAATGGAGGTAAAAAATGGAAGAAAAAAAATGGGGGGAAAAATATTGGGGAAAAAAACATGAAGAAAAAAAATATATACATTTAAAAAATAACATGGGTAACTATTTACACACTTTCAATATTTGGAAGACCCTCAGTCCTCTATCAAATCAAATCAATTTCTATTGCCCTCAAGAGTAAATATGAACAGTTTACCTCTAGATGGCCCGGGAGGTGTGGAGCCAGAGACAGCAGGGGTCCAGCTGGATGAACCAGCTTCAGAGGGGGATGGACACGTTGGCGGCAGACACGCGCATCTCGACCATGCTCCCTCTAATCCATAATATGTAGACTGAGGGAGCATGCCGCTGGAGGAAGTATAGCCAATGTGTACTTTACACATTTCATTACATTTTTATATATTGCAAATAAAATGTAAAAACAATCACAAATAAGATTTTATATTATTAATTTCAAACAACGGCATTAGCATGAGAAAAACTTACCAGTCCAAAACAATGTCCTCTCCGTTCAAAAAATATGCTTCCATTTGAGTCATGGTCGCTAACTGAGTCGTCTTCCAAAAGCATATGTTTCACTTTCACGATCAATTTCCTCTATAATTGTGTCTACATTCGTATATCTAGTCTTAGATTTAGCTTTCCCTGACTTATTCGCCATGATTTTTGATATATAAACATCTGAAGATGCTTGTTATCGAAACAGTAATGAGTTTGGCTACTTCCAGTATGAAACTTCATTGGCGAATGACGATCTTTACGCTGGAGTTTACTACATGGGTTGGTCTTCCAAAACACAAACATTTGATTTTGCCGTTTACCTCTGCTCATTGGCTATCTACCCAGCTAGATTTCAAGACGATCAGTGGTCATTGGGTTAAAATACAGTCAATCAACGAAACAGCGGTCATATAATTGGTGCACAATGAGGTCGTTACTTGTTGTCTTCCAATCGTTTTTTTCGGGTCAATACGTCCCGCGAAATGACCCATCAAGTTTGGTTGTGTTACAAACAAACAGTTGATTGCAAGGAAACCAAACATGACTGGATAAAGTCAGGTTTAGTCTGTGTATTTCCATCGAATGTTTCGTCGAAAATTGAATGACACGAAATTCAACGAGATAAGCGCTCACAAAATGTTTTTTGTTAGGCTATAAAAATGGATTTAACCGAACAAAAGACCATTCATTGTGTAACAATGAGCCTTGGAATTGCAAACAGAGCGAGATCTTCTAAGGTAAACTATTTATTTCATTGCTATCTGTGATTTAGTTACGCCTGTGCTGGTTGAAAAAGTAGTTTGGTATGGGGCTCTGTGCTCAGATAATTGCATCGTATTCTTTCGCAGTAAATCCTTTTCTAAATCTGACAATGCAGTTGGATTAGCAAGATTCTAGGCTTTTGAAGCATGTGAGACACTTGTATTTTCAGGAATGTTTAATATGACTATTTGTGGCGATCACAGTATGTTGTCGAATTCAAACCTGTATCCGGGATCCATAGATCAGAGAAGTTAATAGAAGGAACCAAGAATTCTGCTCTGTATCAGAGAATTCTACAGGAGAATGTCAGGCCATCCGTCTGTGAGCTGAAGCTGAAGCATAGCTGAGTCATGCAGCAAGACAATGATCCAAAACACACAATCAAGTCTACATGAAAATGGCTAAACAGCAACAAATTTGAAGTTTTGGAATGGCCTAGTCAAAGTCCAGACCTAATCCCAATTCAGATGTTGTGGCAGGACTTGAAACAAGCAGTCCATGCTTGAAAACCCACAAATGCCACTGAGTTAAAGCAGTTCTGCAAGGAAGAGTAGGCCAAAATTCCTCCACAGTGACGTGGGAGACTGATAAACAACTACTAGAAGTGTTTGGTTGCAGTTATTGTAGCTAAAGATGGCAAAACCAGTTATTGAGCATATGGGGCAATTACTTTTTCACATAGGGGCATTGGGTGTTGCATAACTTTGTTTATGAAATAAATTAAATAAGTATGTAATTGTTGTGTTATTTGTTCACTCAGGTTCCCTTTTATCTAATATTAGGATTTGTTTGAAGATCTGATAACAGTATCAAAAATATGCAAAAGTAGAGGAAATTAAAAAGGGGCAAATACTTTTTCACAGCACTGTATATCCTGTAGCCTAATTGTCATTTCCTTATTTTCATACAGTACCTAAATTACAAGGGTAGGATTTGCACTAAACAATTTTTATGTCAGCACTTAAAAGGCATGTACAAAATCTGGTACATGGTTTGCCTAATATACATTGTCTACTGGTATCATTTCACATTGAGAAAATATAGTTCAACGTGTATACAATGTTTGAGTTTAGCTATTCTCTGCTTCAGATGACAGATCCCATAAGGCCAGTAATGCCATCATACTGTAGGATTATGGCTGCATTGGAGATGCATGTCATATGACATGCTGCAAAATGTATTCACATATTCACATTCACATAGCTAATATACTGAGACAGTGACAATCAAGTAAAACAGATTGGAGATCTTACAACTTGACAAAAATAAATGTTTGAGAACACAACACAGAAACAGAGACACATTAGAGACAGAAGCCCTTCCCCTCTTTATTGCAGGATTGTGATCTGTGATTAATCAACATTGACTCTAGTTCATTTTGAATAGTAGTTTAATAACAATTAAAACAAATTGAAACAACACTTCAAAGAATTAACACTTCCTCACTACAATATGTACAAATATGCTAACTCATATGTAAAGATTGGACATCTTAGTCTAAGCAACAATAGATAATTGAGTAGTAACACGTAGGTTATTATTACTAAAGCATAATTTCAGGCGAACAAAAAACTCCTTACCAGTGGTGGCCAGCCTTGCTCTACTGATCCCTGATCTACTTGGTGAGCAGACTTCTGTTCCAGACCAGCAATAGCACACTTGATTTTCAACTAGGTATGATAAGTTGAATCAGGTGTGTTATTGCTGGGCTGAAACAGAACCCTGCACACCCAGCAGGGTTGTCTTGCTCCTATTGTAATAGGTTTATACATTGTGTGTGATGTTTAACTGTATTTTTGTATACAACGTGTTAACATGGGTAGGCCTACACACATAACCGATGGCATATAGGTAGGCCTACCTATTTTAGCAAATGTTGTATACAAAAATATTTCTGGTATACAGAGTTGCTTTGTGAGAATGTGCTAAAGTTCACAGTTAGCCATTGTTATGTAAGTGCCAGCTGAAAAGTACCAGTGGCCTGGCTTTGGCCCCAAGTGAGAGCAGGTCCGCTGGAGCAATGGCCCAGTAAGACACGTGTGCCAGCCCACGTAGATGGAAACAGAAAAGTCTGAGCATTTTGGGTAAAATACTGGAGTAATGTTTTCCTACATGGAAACATTTTTGATACATTCAGTGGGAACGCTCTCTTTACCTGCAAACACAGGCTTTCACAGCTTTCCATATCTGAAAACAGAAAACATCACAAAGAAACAGGCTTCATTATACTCAAATTAGACAGCACTGAATATTATGTTGCTATTATCTCTGTCCTCAAAGTTTTTCCCTCTACGGACTTGAACTGGAGAATCTTTTCATAATGTCCTCCCACAAAGTTGTTCATCTGATGAACATTGAGATATCTAATAGTGACTGCCAATTGTGCATTTCAGAAGACACAAGTAGATGTTATCAGTGAACTGCCATTCCCTTTCTTTGGTAATGGTTGTCCATTTGTGATCAACCATGCGAGTCGGTTAAAGACTTGTTCACATGCTATTAAATATCCAGGTTAGAAAAGTATGCTAATCTACTCGATATCTAAAATGTTTATTTTGTGGAGGAAGCTCGAACAAACTAAACCAGCGTTTAATCTAATGTATCTTTAATTCTCTTGAGCACAATGTTGTCCATGACATTAAACCCCTGATGTATGATGCATGAAACAAATGCGCTTGGGTGCATATCTTGGGTACCATGTTGAGTGGCACTATTGTTTCTCCCAGGTAGACTATTTACTTGCAAACAAGGACCACGTATGGTAAGATTTCACAGGACATAAGTGTAGGCCGTCATTGTAAATAAGAATGTGTTCTTAACTGACTTGCCTAGTTAAATAAAGGTTAAAAGAGTTGTAGAGTTTACTTAAAGCTAATAAGCTAAATGCTTGAGAATGGCCATGGGTAGAATGGGAAGCTTAACTTTAGCTTCATCAAGATGATCTTGAAGAGGTGTTGTTTGTATCAGGTCAGTTAGTCCTAGATGATCATCAGATGAACTTAGGAACTTTCCAATCATCGCCCTGATCTTTAACTTACAGTACATCTGTGATCCCTGCATTACATTCTTGATGGTAGAAACCTTGGTGGTCCGTTGTTGGTCACTATTAAAACTGCATTATTTTTATTCTCCTTGACCCCTGGAAATGTCTACAACACCAAGATGCCCTCTCTTAGAAGATGCAGCTGTGTGTGGTTACATAACAGGAAACAGCTGTCAGGCGTGAACTCTATGCATGGCTCTCTAGGTCTGGGCCCAGACTCCTGTACAGGTTGTCATGTTTGTTTTCAGAACAAGCCTGGTTCTATCTGAGGCGTTCCGGAGTCAATGGGCTGGAGGAATTTTAGGGATCACAGGCAGATGCTTGTGTCTGTGGGTAAGGGACAGTATATGGGCGAACAGATGATCAATTTTTTTAATATCCACATTCCATGTGTTTCATTTTGCTTGTAGATGAGTAATGTTTAATAATACTTTTTCGGAGACACTATGATACATAATATATTTCAAGACACTATGATATATTACATATTCAATTTCCCTATCCATACTTTACTTTACACACTATAGACTATTGAAAATATTCTGTAACATTCATGGCTGACAACTTTAAGTTTGCTTTGATGCCTCAGCTGAAGTCAGCTCAGACCCTTGACATTTTTACTTTTTCTGTGTGATGGAGAATTCCTAATGAGGAGAAAATCAAACCTTTCTGTAATCGGACACTGTACTGTACACAGTAAAGATTCTTCACCTCCCCTGCCCCTGAATAACTTCCCTACTGATCAAAAGATTGCTCATGGTAATAAAAATTCCTCACCTACAGTTAAATTTACAGCAGCACTCATTAGTTGAAATAAAACAGATTAATACAAGTTCAATTAAATGTGACCTATAGGTTTAATAATGAAGTGGAGTCTACTTAAGCATGTCTTTTCCATTCTCTCCAGCCATCCTGGACTCCACATAAAAGCATTTAATGAAAGTGCACTGGAAAAGGTGGCTATGGAGAGTGTTGAGGGGATCTTAACTGCCCTCTGGCTCTGTTTGGAACCTCTAAATAGAAACGTGTGATTCAGCACATCTACAGTATCAAGATCTGTTGACCAGTATGTCTGTTACACGTCATCAACTCTGTGCACTCCTACTAGTCATTCTTAGTCTACTCTGTTAGAATAAGGGTGAAAAAAATCACAAATGAATCAGAAATATGACATTCTGTAAAAATGCTCCATTTATGGATTAAATTAAAAGTATGGAAATAAATTATTGTTCCAGTTTATTTTATTTGAATCATAAATATGTTTAAATCCCAGGCCTCTAGCAAGTGTCAGTCTGATGTATTTCTGTTCATCTTTAGTGCTAGCCCACATCATGTATTCCCACAGGGACAGAGTATTAGTTCAGAGAAAAAGAAGACATTACCTCATTATAGGGCTAATTTTAGGCACCAGAAAAATATGTTTGGATAGTCTTGGCTCAGGAGCCAAGTGCTGAAGTACCCGCTCACTGCTCCCTACTCTCAGTGGAGAAGGAAGGGTGATTATGGTACTTGAATGAGCTTAAAGAAACAATTCACAGCATATACAGTACAACTTCAAAAGTGGCTTATCGGAACAGGCATCAAACATGAATGATTCCACATGAAATAGCAACTTAGTATTTACCGTAATTAAGGAAATAGTTTTTCCATTAGCAAAGTACAAATAAATTAACATGGCTTTGGTTGAGAGGCTGTCGTCTAACCGTACGTTTTATTTTCCTACAGGTTTTTGAAGGATTACTGTAACACGGCACACAAAATACAATGTGAAACTAATGCAATTCAATGTAAAAAATTTAATGTCTGATTCTATTGTGTTAGAAATGTCCAAGAAAGCATGCTAGCTTGACTTATTTTACTATTTCACCAGCCTGTCGAGGATACTTATTTCTAGAAATAGTATCTGACCAGTCTTGAATCGAAAGATTTTCAGATGAATATCTGTAGGATTACGAGTAAATAAAAACTTGAAAATCTTGAGTCCTGGAGTCGGCTCTGTGCTCACTATAAACCTGGTGGGAGCAGCAGGAGGGACAGGGGTAAACCTAACAAACTCACAATAAACCTGGTGGGAGCAGCAGGGGGGACAGGGGTAAACCTAACAAACTCACAATAAACCTGGTGGGAGCAGCAGGGGGGACAGGGGTAAACCTAACAAACTCACATTAAACCTGGTGGGAGCAGCAGGAGGGACAGTGGTAAACCTAACAAACTCACATTAAACCTGGTGGGAGCAGCAGGAGGGACAGTGGTAAACCTAACAAACTCACATTACACCTGGTGGGAGCAGCAGGAGGGACAGGGGTAAACCTAACAAACTCACATTAAACCTGGTGGGTGCAGCAGGGGGACAGGGGTAAACCTAACAAACTCACATTAAACCTGGTGGGTGCAGCAGGGGGACAGGGGTAAACCTAACAAACTCTCTATAAACCTGGTGGGAGCAGCAGGAGGACAGGGGTAAACCTAACAAACTCTCTGTAAACCTGGTGGGAGCAGCAGGGGGGACAGGGGTAAACCTAACAAACTCACAATAAACCTGGTGGGAGCAGCAGGGGGGACAGGGGTAAAACTAACAAACTCTCTATAAACCTGATGGGAGCAGCAGGGGGACAGGGGTAAACCTAACAAACTCACAATAAACCTGGTGGGAGCAGCAGGGGGGACAGGGGTAAACCTAACAAACTTACAATAAACCTGGTGGGAGCAGCAGGGGGGACAGGGGTAAACCTAACAAACTCACATTAAACCTGGTGGGAGCAGCAGGGGGGGCAGGGGTAAACCTAACAAACTCACAATAAACCTGGTGGGAGCAGCAGGGGGGACAGGGGTAAACCTAACAAACTCACATTAAACCTGGTGGGAGCAGCAGGAGGGACAGGGGTAAACCGAACAAACTCACATTAAACCTGGTGGGAGCAGCAGGGGGGACAGGGGTAAACCTAACAAACTCACATTAAACCTGGTGGGAGCAGCAGGGGGGACAGGGGTAAACCTAACAAACTCTCTATAAACCTGGTGGGAGCAGCAGGAGGGACAGGGGTAAACCGAACAAACTCACATTAAACCTGGTGGGAGCAGCAGGGGGGACAGGGGTAAACCGAACAAACTCACATTAAACCTGGTGGGAGCAGCAGGGGGGACAGGGGTAAACCGAACAAACTCTCTATAAACCTGGTGGGTGCAGCAGGGGGGACAGGGGTAAACCTAACAAACTCTCTATAAACCTGGTGGGAGCAGCAGGGGGGACAGGGGTAAACCTAACAAACTCACATTAAACCTGGTGGGAGCAGCAGGGGGACAGGGGTAAACCTAACAAACTCTCTATAAACCTGGTGGGAGCAGCAGGGGGGACAGGGGTAAACCTAACAAACTCACATTAAACCTGGTGGGTGCAGCAGGGGGACAGGGGTAAACCTAACAAACTCACATTAAACCTGGTGGGAGCAGCAGGGGGGACAGGGGTAAACCTAACAAACTCTCTATAAACCTGGTGGGAGCAGCAGGGGGACAGGGGTAAACCTAACAAACTCACATTAAACCTGGTGGGAGCAGCAGGGGGGACAGGGGTAAACCTAACAAACTCTCTATAAACCTGGTGGGAGCAGCAGGAGGGACAGGGGTAAACCTAACAAACTCTCTATAAACCTGGTGGGAGCAGCAGGAGGGACAGGGGTAAACCTAACAAACTCTCTATAAACCTGGTGGGAGCAGCAGGAGGGACAGGGGTAAACCTAACAAACTCACATTAAACCTGGTGGGAGCAGCAGGGGGGACAGGGGTAAACCTAACAAACTCACATTAAACCTGGTGGGAGCAGCAGGGGGGACAGGGGTAAACCTAACAAACTCTCTATAAACCTGGTGGGAGCAGCAGGGGGACAGGGGTAAACCTAACAAACTCACATTAAACCTGGTGGGAGCAGCAGGGGGGACAGGGGTAAACCTAACAAACTCTCTATAAACCTGGTGGGTGCAGCAGGGGGACAGGGGTAAACCTAACAAACTCACATTAAACCTGGTGGGAGCAGCAGGGGGGGCAGGGGTAAACCTAACAAACTCTCTGTAAACCTGGTGGGAGCAGCAGGGGGGGCAGGGGTAAACCTAACAAACTCTCTATAAACCTGGTGGGAGCAGCAGGGGGGACAGGGGTAAACCTAACAAACTCTCTATAAACCTGGTGGGAGCAGCAGGGGGGACAGGGGTAAACCTAACAAACTCACATTAAACCTGGTGGGAGCAGCAGGGGGACAGGGGTAAACCTAACAAACTCACAATAAACCTGGTGGGAGCAGCAGGGGGACAGGGGTAAACCTAACAAACTCTCTATAAACCTGGTGGTTGCAGCAGGGGGACAGGGGTAAACCTAACAAACTCACATTAAACCTGGTGGGAGCAGCAGGGGGGACAGGGGTAAACCTAACAAACTCACAATAAACCTGGTGGGAGCAGCAGGGGGGACAGGGGTAAACCTAACAAACTCACATTAAACCTGGTGGGAGCAGCAGGGGGGACAGGGGTAAACCTAACAAACTCACAATAAACCTGGTGGGAGCAGCAGGGGGACAGGGGTAAACCTAACAAACTCACATTAAACCTGGTGGGAGCAGCAGGGGGGACAGGGGTAAACCTAACAAACTCACATTAAACCTGGTGGGAGCAGCAGGGGGGACAGGGGTAAACCTAACAAACTCACATTAAACCTGGTGGGAGCAGCAGGGGGGACAGGGGTAAACCTAACAAACTCTCTATAAACCTGGTGGGAGCAGCAGGAGGGACAGGGGTAAACCTAACAAACTCTCTATAAACCTGGTGGGAGCAGCAGGGGGGACAGGGGTAAACCTAACAAACTCACATTAAACCTGGTGGGAGCAGCAGGGGGGACAGGGGTAAACCTAACAAACTCACATTAAACCTGGTGGGAGCAGCAGGGGGGGCAGGGGTAAACCTAACAAACTCTCTGTAAACCTGGTGGGAGCAGCAGGGGGGGCAGGGGTAAACCTAACAAACTCTCTATAAACCTGGTGGGAGCAGCAGGGGGGACAGGGGTAAACCTAACAAACTCTCTATAAACCTGGTGGGAGCAGCAGGGGGGACAGGGGTAAACCTAACAAACTCACATTAAACCTGGTGGGAGCAGCAGGGGGACAGGGGTAAACCTAACAAACTCACAATAAACCTGGTGGGAGCAGCAGGGGGACAGGGGTAAACCTAACAAACTCTCTATAAACCTGGTGGTTGCAGCAGGGGGACAGGGGTAAACCTAACAAACTCACATTAAACCTGGTGGGAGCAGCAGGGGGGACAGGGGTAAACCTAACAAACTCACAATAAACCTGGTGGGAGCAGCAGGGGGGACAGGGGTAAACCTAACAAACTCACATTAAACCTGGTGGGAGCAGCAGGGGGGACAGGGGTAAACCTAACAAACTCACATTAAACCTGGTGGGAGCAGCAGGGGGGACAGCGGTAAACCTAACAAACTCTCTATAAACCTGGTGGGAGCAGCAGGAGGGACAGGGGTAAACCTAACAAACTCACATTAAACCTGGTGGGAGCAGCAGGGGGGACAGGGGTAAACCTAACAAACTCACATTAAACCTGGTGGGAGCAGCAGGGGGGACAGGGGTAAACCTAACAAACTCTCTATAAACCTGGTGGGAGCAGCAGGGGGGGCAGGGGTAAACCTAACAAACTCTCTATAAACCTGGTGGGAGCAGCAGGGGGGACAGGGGTAAACCGAACAAACTCACATTAAACCTGGTGGGAGCAGCAGGGGGGACAGGGGTAAACCTAACAAACTCACATTAAACCTGGTGGGAGCAGCAGGGGGGACAGGGGTAAACCTAACAAACTCACATTAAACCTGGTGGGAGCAGCAGGAGGACAGGGGTAAACCTAACAAACTCACATTAAACCTGGTGGGAGCAGCAGGGGGACAGGGGTAAACCTAACAAACTCTCTATAAACCTGGTGGGAGCAGCAGGAGGACAGGGGTAAACCTAACAAACTCACATTAAACCTGGTGGGAGCAGCAGGGGGACAGGGGTAAACCTAACAAACTCTCTATAAACCTGGTGGGAGCAGCAGGGGGACAGGGGTAAACCTAACAAACTCTCTATAAACCTGGTGGGAGCAGCAGGAGGGACAGGGGTAAACCTAACAAACTCACATTAAACCTGGTGGCTGATTCATTGCAGATAAAATAAGTGAAAAGGACAGGTTCCAAGTAAATTATTTTAAGTAGCAGAGTCGACTCGTGAGATGTGACGCCGTGCATCTCATAAATCTCTGTGATGTTTATTAAGTCTCAACCATAGTATCTTCAGAAGTATCCCGCTGGTTGACAAAAAAGGAACAACATAGCCCTCCACTAATATCACTGTGTTGCAGTTATCCTGAGAAGGAAAAGGGTTGAGGGAAATTCAGTTGAAAGAAATACATGGTTACATATTTTTTTATTTTTTTATTTTACCAGTCTGAAGGATTAAACAAATTTAGTTTGGGCTTATCATGCAATATAGAAAAGTTAAAAATCTAAAATAGAATTTTCACATAATCAAAAAGTATAGATGCAATATCCAATGTTGCTTTGAAAATCCAAATATGGAAGCACAAAGGGGCATCTATGAGAAATCATCAGAAATCATAACCTCTGGAAGGACCTGCAATTTGGACCCATTGAACATTTTGCAAGTATGCTACATGACCTCATCAGGGTAGTTCAGCAGGAGGGTAAAGAGGAAAATGTTTGTTGTTCTATTATACCAGCAATTTAAAGCACACATTTCACACTGTATGTACATGATAATATGAGCCCCCCCCCACCCCCCCCCACCCCACCCCCGCCACCAACCGGGTCGGACCACCCACCCTTGCAGTGTTGAAACGTAGTCTAGAGCTGGTCATTAAACTGTTTCCCCAGGTCAGTCAAATCAGACTTGTTAAAGCTGTGAACAGGGGAAAGAGAGACCCCGCTGGAGGCTGTCCAGAAATCTCAGGCCTCAACAGACGGACCCAGATTGGTAACATTTATGTATGCTCCAGCTACAAAGAGCTTTGCATCGGTTCCCATCATTCCATCAGCTACCTAGTGTTGTGATGACCCTAAATATACTGGAGTGTGTGTGTGTGTTGGTATGTCTGATGTTGTAATCTCTTTACATATTGTTGTGTGTGTGTGTGTGTGTGTGTGTGTGTGTGTGTGTGTGTGTGTGTGTGTGTGTGTGTGTGTGTGTGTGTGTGTGTGTGTGTGTGTGTGTGTGTGTGTGTGTGTGTGTGTGTGTGTGTGTGTAAAAACTGTCCAGAGTGAATAGTGTATGCCTGAGTACAGTGAATGGTGTCTGTTCTGATATTAGTGTACTAGAGACCACCATGTTGCCAGAAGTTTATATCAAGAGTTGTGATACAGTAAATCATCACTGGAATATCAGACAATGGTGGTGCAACGAGACAGAGTGGTCTAATGCAGTGTTTTCCCACTCTGGTCCTTGAGTACCCCTGGCCCCAACATTAGAGTTGAGAAACACTGGCTTAATAGTGCAACTATTTTTGAAACTGGCAGTTTAATTGATTCTAAATATGTAAAAACGTTAACCGATAGACATTTCAGCTTCAACAGAAAGTTGGCCCACATGGTCCTGTGATTTCCGGCTGAGCCTCAAATTGTGTTGGTGGAAGTTCTATCTACCCACTTCCTCACTAAAATACTAATGTGATATTCATGTTGTCCCAGCCCCGTCCAAACCAGCAGAATGTTCTGGGCTGCATTGTGAGAGTGGTCAGCAACAAAGCCCATAAATCTCATCTCTGCTAAACAGTGGGATGACTTACTACAGCTCAGGGACAAGCATTTGTTGGAAGGAAATGGCAGGTAAATATAGGCCAAAATAGACCTCACAGAAATCCTTTAAATTCATAGCAACAGCAAACAGGTCCCATAGAGTGATTATCTGCTCTCATAACTAAACTGTTCTCTGGCTGGCAATAATGCACTTTCATTTTATCAAAAACAATGAAAAAGACTCCAACCAACCCAAAACCTCATTCGTAGACATAGGACTAGGAGTATGAGCATGAGTTTGGAGGGCTTAAGGAGAAGAGTACGGGAGTGGTTAAGAGATATCATAACAATATGGCACCAAATCAGACTGTATATATTTACATCTCCACAAAAAATGAGCTCTATGATTCTCCTTGTGAGTCCTAAATCAAGATGTTATGGCAGGATGATGAGGGGATTGGAGGCTTCACCCTCACACTAAATCATTTCACCCAGTGTTTTGGCTGTGAACCCGCTGAATAGAAATCATTTTGTCTATTGGCCTGATATTCGCACTGATAACATGGGAACGTTTGCATACCAGGGAGAAGTGCGAGGCGATTATTTTATTGTGCTCAAAGCCATTCTATAGACCTTTTTCACTTTGGGAGGAATTCTCTTCTGGCAGTGGCATAATCCATAAATAGGTTCTGGTTACAGATTGGTTGCTCTCTGCTTGGTAAAGTATGGGTGTTTTTGGAACTACTCTTCATTTTAAACACGCAAGCTATGAACAGAACCGCATGTGGCTACATTCTGGGTTCTCTTAAAGAGTAGGTCTATGAACAGAACCTCATGTGGCTACATTCTGGGTTCTCTTAAAGAGCAGGTCTATGAACAGAACCTCATGTGGCTACATTCTGGGTTCTCTTAAAGAGCAGGTCTATGAACAGAACCTCATGTGGCTACATTCTGGGTTCTCTTAAAGAGCAGGTCTATGAACAGAACCTCATGTGGCTACATTCTGGGTTCTCTTAAAGAGCAGGTCTTGATTTTTTTTCACATCCTGCTTCCTACTTTTCAATTCTATTTATGATAAACACATGTAGGATCCTTCGCTTCATGTTTGAATACAGTGCCCCTCTCAATGTTGTTAACAAAAGTAGGCTGACTGACAATAACATTGGCAGAACATTAGTCAATGGTTTTCTCAGTTGTCTCTCTCTTAGATTTTTGTATACTACATGTTATTTTTAATTTTTTTAATTTTTTATTATTATGTTATTAACTTGCATTCCGAAAATAACATCTTTAGACTGAAGCTCATTACTCTGTGGTGACCAGATCTGAAATGGAGTAGACATCTAGCAAATGTTAACATTTAAAAGTAATTTATGTGCAGTAAGTAAGTAACAACTAGCTGTTAATTGATCATATTGATCCTACAGCGTTTTCAACGTTTTTCAAACTACAAAATTGTTTTGAGAGTCTATGTACCAACATGTCATTCCACTTTCAAATCAAACCTAATTTTATTTGTCACATACACCGTTTACAGCAGGTATAAAAGGTGCAGTGAAATGCTTATGCGCTAGCGCCCTCAACAATGCAGTACATTACTCAATAACAAAAATAACAATAAAAAGTAAAATATAAAAAGTAATAGAACTAATAAGATATGTAGTATGCATAGTAGTACTGGACTGTATTTACACATACAGTGCATTCGAAAAGTATTCAGACCCACTGACTTTTTACACATTTTGTTACCTTTTATGTTTTTATTTAACCCTTATTTTACCAGGTAATTTGACTGAGAACACATGCTCATTTACAGCAACGACCTGGGGAATAGTTAAAGGGGAGAGGAGGGGGGATGAATGAGCCAATTGTAAGCTGGGGATGATTACATGACCGTGATGGTATGACGGCCAGATTGGGAATTTAGCCTGGACACTAATGTTAACACCCCTACTCTTACGATAAGTGCCATGGGATCTTTAGTGACCACAGAGAGTCAGGACACCCATTTAAGATTCCATCTGAAAGAAGGCACACTACACAGGGCAATGTCCCCAATCACTGCCCTGGAGCAATAGGATATTTTCTTAGACCAGAGGAAAGGGTGCCTCCTACTGGCCTTCCAACATCACTTCCAGCAGCATCTGGTCTCCCATCCAGAGACCAACCAGGACCAACCATGCTTAGCTTCAGAAGCAAGCCAGCAGTGGGATGCAGGGTGGTATGCTACCTTACAGCCTTATTCAAAAATGTATTAAATATTTTTATCCCTCATAAATCTACATACAATACACAATAACGACAAAGCAAAAACACGTATTTAGAATTTTTAGCATATTTATAAAAAATATAAATCTGAAATATCACATTTACAAAGGTATTCAAACCCTTTACTCAGTACTTTGTTGAAGCACCTTTGGCAACGATTACAGCCTCGAGTCTTCTTGGGTATGACGCTACAAGCTTGGTACACCTGTATTGGGGAGTTTCTCCCATTCCTCTCTGCAGATCCTCTGAAGCTCTGTCAGAATGCATGGGGAGCGTTGCTGCACAGCTATTTCCAGAGATCAAGTCCAGGCTCTGGCTGGGCCACTCAAGGACATTCAGAGACTTGTCCCGAAGCCACTCCTCTGTTGTCTTGGCTGTGTGCTTAAGGTCATTGTCCTCTTGGAAGGTGAACCTTCGCCCCAGTCTGAGGTCCTGAGCGCTCTGGAGCAGGTTTTCATCAAGGATCTCTCTGTACTTTGCTCTGTCCATCTTTCCCTCGATTCTGACTAGTCTTCCAGTCCCTGCCGCTGAAAAATGGGTCTGAATACTTATGTAAATAAGGTATTTCTGTTTTTTAACATTTGCAAACATTTCTAAAAACCTGTTTTCGCTTTGTCATTATGGGGTATTGTGTATAGATGGGTGGTCAGTGCAAATAATTTCTAAGGAACAGATAGTCTCTGAGGTGCAAATAGTCTCTAAGATGCAGGTCTGTGCAAGGAGACAGACAGAGTTAGCTGTTCAGAAGTCTGATGGCTGGGTGGTAGTAGTTGTCCCGGAGCCTGTTGGTCTGAGACTCGATGCTATGATACTGCTTGACATATGGTAACAGAGTGAACAGCCCATGGCTCGGGTGACTGGAGTCCTTGACGATATTTCAGGCCTTTCACAGACACTTCCAGGAGTAGATGTCCTCTATTGTCGCAATGACATTGTCGATGACAATAGAGGCGTGGTCAATAGGGGCGTGGTCCGCCACCCTGTTTCATGTAGTCAACGATCAGCTCCTTGGTTTTGCTGATGTTAAGTGAGAGGCTGTTTTCCTAGCACCACTCTGCCATGTCGACGATCAGGCCCACCATCGTTGTATCGTCTGCAAAAATAATGATGGTTTTGGAGTTGTGCGTGGCCATGCAGTCGTGGTTGTACACGGAATACATGAGGGGGCTGAGCACACATCCCTGGGTGCCCAAGTGTTGTTTATACCCAGGGCCTTGAATTTAGGTTTGAGCTTGGAGGGGACTATGGCGTTGAATGCTGAGCTGTGGTCAATGAACAGCATTCTCACATAGGTGTTCCTCTAGTACAGGTGGGATAGGGCAGTGCGTAGAGCAGTGGCGATTGCATCATCTGTGGAACTGTTGGGGTGTTATGCAAATTGGAGTGGGTCCGACGGTGTCAGGTAAGGGGGAGCTGATGTGGTCTTTGATCATCCTCTCAAAGAACTTCATGATGTCAGAAGTGAGTGCTACAGAATCAAATCAAATCAAATGTATTTATATAGCCCTTCTTACATCAGCTGATACCTCAAAGTGCTGTACAGAAACCCAGCCTAAAACCCTAAACAGCAAGCAATGCAGGTATGCAAACCAAAACCTAAGAAGAAACCTAGAGAGGAACCAGGCTATTAGGGGTGGCCAGTCCTCTTCTGGCTGTGCCGGGTGGAGATTATAACAGCACATGGCCAAGATGTTCAAATGTTCATAAATGACCAGCATGGTCAAATAATAATAATCACAGTAGTTGTCGACGGTGCAGCAAGTCAGCACCTCAGGAGTAAATGTCAGTTGGCTTTTCATAGCCGATCATTAAGAGTATCTCTACCGCTCCTGCTGTCTCTAGAGAGTTGAAAACAGCAGGTCTGGGACAGGTAGCACATCCGGTGAACAGGTCAGGGTTCCATAGCCGCAGGCAGAACAGTTGAAACTGGAGCAGCAGCACGGCCAGGTGGACTGGGGACAGCAAGGAGTCAACATGCCAGGTAGTCCTGAGGCATGGTCCTAGGGCTCAGGTCCTCCGAGAGAGAGAAAGAAAGAAAGAGAGAAAGAGCGAATTAGAGAGAGCATACTTAAATTCACACAGGACACCGGATAAGACAGGAGAAGTACTCCAGATATAACAAACTGACCATAGCCCCCCGACACATAAACTACTGCAGCATAAATACTGGAGGCTGAGACAGGAGGGGTCAGGAGACACTGTGGCCCCATCCAATGATACCCCCGGACAGGGCCAAACAGGAAGGATATAACCCCACCCACTTTGCCAAAGCACAGCCCCCATACCACTAGATGGATATCAACCACCAATGTACCATCCTGAGACAAGGCCAAGTATAGCCCACAAATATCTCCGCCACGGCACAAACCAAGGGGTGGGGGGGGCGCCAACCCAGACAGGAAGATCACGTCAGTGACTCAACCCACTCAAGTGAAGCACCCCTCCTAGGGACGGCATGAAAGAGCACCAGTAAGCCAGTGACTCAGCCCCTGTTATAGGGTTAGAGGCAGAGAATCCCAGTGGAGAGAGGGGAACCGGCCAGGCAGAGACAGCAAGGGCGGTTCGTTGCGCCAGAGCCTTTCCGTTCACCTTCACACTCCTGGGCCAGACTACACTCAATCATAGAGATGAGTCTTCAGTAAAGACTTAAAAGTTGAGACCGAGTCTGCGTCTCTCACATGGGTAGGCAGACCATTCCATAAAAATGGAGCTCTATAGGAGAAAGCCCTGCCTCCAGCTGTTTGCTTATAAATTCTAGGGACAATTAGGAGGCCTGCGTCTTGTGACCGTAGCGTACGTGTAGGTATGTACGGCAGAACCAAATCGGAAAGATAGGTAGGAGCAAGCCCATGTAATGCCCTTGCCTTAACAGGAAGCCAGTGTAGGGAGGCTAGTACTGGAGTAATATGATCAAATTTTTGGGTGGTTCTAGTCAGGATTCTAGCAGCCGTATTTAGCACTAACTGAAGTTTATTTTGTGCTTTATCCGGGTAGCCGGAAAGTAGAACATTGCAGTAGTCTAACCTAGAAGTAACAAAAGCATGGATTAATTTTTCTGCATCTTTTTTTGACAGAAAGTTTCTGATTTTTGCAATGTTACGTAGATGGAAAAAAGCTATCCTTGAAACAGTCTTGCTATGTTCGTCAAAAGAGAGATCAGGGTCCAGAGTAACGCCGAGGTCCTTCACAGTTTTATTTGAGACGACTTTACAACCATCAAGATTAATTGTCAGATTCAACAGAAGATCTCTTTGTTTCTTAGGACCTAGAACAAGCATCTCTGTTTTGTCTGAGTTTAAAAGTAGAACGTTTGCAGCCATCCACTTCCTTATGTCTGAAACACAGGCTTCTAGCGAGGGCAATTTTGGGGCTTCACCATGTTTCATTGAAATGTACAGCTGTGTGTCATCCGCAATAGCAGTGAAAGTTAACATTAATGTTTTCGAATGACATCCCCAAGAGGTAAAATATATAGTGAAAACAGTAGTGGTCCTAAAACGGAACCTTGAGGAACACCGAAATGTACAGTTGATTTGTCAGAGGACAAACCATTCACAGAGACAAACTGATATCTTTCCGACAGATAAGATCTAAACCAGGCCAGAACTTGTCCGTGTAGACCAATTTGGGTTTCCAATCTCTCCAAAAGAATGTGGTGATCGATGGTATCAAAGGCAGCACTAAGGTCTAGGAGCACGAGGACAAATGCAGCGCCTCGGTCTGACGCCATTAAAAGGTAATTTACCACCTTCACAAGTGCAGTTTCAGTGCTATGATGGGGTCTAAAACCAGACTGAAGCATTTCGTATACATTGTTTGTCTTTAGGAAGGCAGTGAGTTGCTGCGCAACAGCTTTTTCAAAAAAAATTGAGAGGAATGGAAGATTCGATATAGGCCAATAGTTTTTTATATTTTCTGGGTCAAGGTTTGGCTTTTTCAAGAGAGGCTTTATTACTGCCACTTGTAGTGAGTTTGGTACACATCCGGTGGATAGAGAGCCGTTTATTATGTTCAACATAGGAGGGCCAAGCACAGGAAGCAGCTCTTTCAGTAGTTTAGCTGGAATAGGGTCCAGTATGCAGCTTGAAGGTTTGGTGGCTATGATTATTTTCATCACTGTGTCAAGAGATATAGTACTAAAACACTTAATTGTCTCTCTTGATCCTAGGTCCTGGCAGAGTTGTGCAGACTCAGGACAGCTGAGCTTTGTAGGAACACGCAGATTTAAAGAGGAGTCCGTAATTTGCTTTCTAACGATCATGATCTTTTCCTCAAAGAAGTTCATTAATGTATTACTGCTGAAGTGAAAGCCATCCTCACTTGGGGAATGCTGCTTTTTAGTTAGCTTTGCGACAGTATCAAAAAGAAATTTTGGATTGTTCTTATTTTCCTCAATTAAGTTGGAAAAATAGGATGATCGAGCAGCAGTGAGGGCTCTTCGATACTGCACGGTACTGTCTTTCCAAGCTAGTCGGAAGACTTCCAGTCTGGTGTGGCGCCATTACCGTTCCAATTTTCTGGAAGCTTGCTTCAGAGCTCGGGTATTTTCTGTATACCAGGGAGCTAGTTTCTTATGACAAATGTTTTTAGTTTTTAGGGGTGCAACTGCATCTAGGGTATTGCGCAAGGTTAAATTGAGTTCCTCAGTTAGGTGGTTAACTGATTTTTGTCCTCTGACGTCCTTGGGTAGGCAGAGGGAGTCTGGAAGGGCATCAACAAATCTTTGTGTTGTCTGAGAATTTATAGCATGACTTTGATGCTCCTTGGTTGGGGTCTGAGCAGATTATTTGTTGCGATTGCAAACGTAATTTGAACAATAATCATTTTGGCAGGTTACCTTAGTTTGCTTGGGTACAGGGACAGTGGTGACCATCTTGAAGCATGGGGGATCACAGACTGGGACAGGGAGAGGTTGAATATGTACGTGAACCCTTCCTCCAGCTGGTCTGCACGTGCTCTGAGGACACGGCAGAGGATACTGTCTGGGCCGGCTGCATTGCGAAAATTCCCACACTAAAAGGTCTTACTCACGTCAGCCACAGAGATCGAGAGCTCATAGTCCTTTACAGCAGTTGTTCTCAAACCTCTCCTCTGGGACCCCCAGCAGTTCCATGTATTTGATCTATTCCAGAGCTAGCACACCTTGTCAACTAATCATCAAGCTTTTGACTAGGTCAATCCGGTGAGCTAGTTCAGGACTACAACAAAATTGTGAAAGGTCTGGGGTTCCCAGAGGAGAGGTCTTAATCCATCGCATGCTCCGATGTCGGCCTTCCAGATCTGGAAGGTGGCAGAGCTAAAGCCTTTAATCATGACATTCGTGTTTTTTTACGGACTATGTAATTGTTGTACTGTATGTGTGTCTATAGTTTTGTTTAATGTTGTGTTAGTGTATTTAGGTTGTTCTCTCTGAAAGGTTTTGTTCCCCCTGCTGCTATTGGACTAGGTCTCTCTTGAGAAAGAGATGTTATCTCAATGAGAAAAACCTTGTATAAATAAAGGTTAAATGAAAAATGTAATAAAAAGAGCTGTTTGTCAGACCAGAAGACATCCCAAATATCAATCTTCTCATGAAAATGTCTGTAGTGTGCGAACAGTTTGGCCCCTCTATGGAAAGATGAGACTCTCACAAACACGATGGTGTTCTCCGTTTTATTGCCACAAGTGTTATGGGACTCGTCTGAAAGTAACCCAATACCGGGCTGAATATTGTATAGAAGTGAATATGGCATTTCCACGTCAAAGGTAAACGGGTCATTCCACTGTAGAACATTTTAGATCTAGGACAGACACTTCAAAACATACTTCCTTGTTTAATATATTTTCTTACTGTTTTTCCATGTATGAATGTGTTATTCAAAGTTTTTTTTCAATGGGCTAATAGCAGTAAGGCCAAATTCAATGTTTCATCAAATATTTTTGTAATATATTTTTTTATACCTACAGGGGTCCTAAAATTCTTAATCAAATAGCTAAATGATCCTAGGTATGACCATCTTAAAGGTCCTATGCAGCCGTTTTTAATTTCAATGTCAAATCATTTCTGGGTAACAAGTAAGTATATAACTGTGATTGGGTTTAATTAAATGGTCAAAAAGAAGCAAAAATAGCTTCTTAGGAAAGAGTAATTTGTCAAGCATGAATTTTAGCTAGGACTGTGGGAGTGGTCAGAGTGGGGGGTGATTAAACTGAAAACCAGCTGTTATTGGCAGAGAGGTTTGGAACTCTCTTTCTTATTTGTCTATTAACTCATTTACCAGCTGGTGGTGTCACCAGGTAGGCCAAAACTCCATCATACCAAAACAGGCTGAAATTTCAGCCATTTCGTTCAAACAGTTCTTACACTTAAAGGGCGTTATCATAATTTTCACAATTTCAAAGTATTATTCCAACCACATAGTGTGGAAATATATATATTAATATATATTTTTTTTTTACTGCACTTTAAAACAATTATATATGTTAGCTTAGTAGAGACCCAGCCCCTCGCCTTTAGACTCTAGGGGGTTTTAATGTATGTAAAGATATAGAATAAGGATACTTTAACACAAACAACTAGTCTAGTGTAAATCATAACCACAACTCAACTAAGCAAATGTCTAAACACTTAAGGTGTTTTACTTCTAAAGTAATGCTGGCACCTTTGACACAACAATACAGTTATTACCAGAAATAAATACTCCTGGCGCCACACTGTAATTTCAGTTACCTGTGTAATAGTGATGTGTGACATTTTTAGCTATGGGTGGAGCCTTATTCTCAGATGCTATTTTTATAACATTGGCTATGAAAACATTTCACTGCACAAGGATAACTAACCAGCCTCATAAAGACGCATGTGGTCGAAGGTAGATATATTGTTGGATTGCATGTTTTCTGTCATGCACCTCTTTGACAGTGTAATTGAAGTCGGGACCTTTAATTACTGGTATGACACAAGGGTTGTTTTCTCATTGTTACCTTGTTAATTGCCAGACATTTTGTATGATTCTGTTGAGAAAGATACCATTATAATTCATAACTAAGTGACATTGCCTTGGAGGATCTTCAGTATCCATAATAACACTCAGCAAAAATAGAAGTGTTGGTCCCATGTTTCATGAGCTGAAATAAAAAATCCAAGAAATGTTCCATATGCACAAAAAGCTTATTTCTGTCAGATTTTGTGCACACATTTGTTTACATCCCTGTTAAGTGAGCATTTCTCCTTTTCCAAGGTTATCCAGCCATCTGACAGGTGTAGCAAATCAAGAAGCTGAGTAAACAGCATGATCATTACACAGGTGCATCTTGTGCTGGGGACAATAAAATGCAACTTTAAAATGTGCAGTTTTGTCACACAACACAATCCCTCAGATACCTCAAGTTCTGAGGGAGTGTGGAATTGGCATGCTGACTGCAGGAATGTCCACCAGAGCTGTTGCCAGAGAATTTAATGTTAATTTCTCTACCATAATCCACCTCCAACGTAGCTTTAGAGAGTTTGGTAGTATTTGTGGTCTGCAGCCTCAAAACAGCAGACCACATGTAACCACACGAGCCTAGGGGGGTGCTGAGGAGTATTTCTGTCTGTAATAAAGCCCTTTTGTGGAGAAAAACTAATTCTGATTGCCTGGGCCAGGCTCCCCAGTGGGTTGGCCTGGCTGCCAAGTGGGTGGGCCTATGCCCTCCAAGGCCCACCCATGGCTGCACCCCTGCTCAGTCTTGTGAAATCCATAGATTGGGGCCTAATGAATTTATTGACTGATTTCCTTATATGAGCTGTAACTCATTAAAATCTTTGAAATGGTTGCATGTTGCGTTTATGTTTTTGTTCAGTATATTTACTTCATGAACTGTTTAATCTGATGTCTTCCTCCAGGATATTAGGGCTTGCGAAACTTCGGAATTCCCTTGAGCCGTCCTGATTCTCACTAAAGCCACGCAGGTAAAGAAGTGTTGGTTTTTTTTAGATGATTTATGGTGACTTCTGAATAAATTCCTTGGCCCTTGCATCACTATGCAGGTAAATAAAATATAAGAAATGCTGTGCCAAGACGTTCACAGTCAGGGCATCTTTGCAAGAGACAACCCGTAATGTGGGCCAGCGATAACCAGAGCCTTTTTTCTCCTCCTTTGGTAGAAGGTGAGAAGAACAGCTGCCAGTATTTCAGTCCTATTTGTAAGCAGAGTTCTTGGGATAGATAGTGGGGCTCTGGAAGCTAGGGGTTGTTATAAATTACCTGGCGATGAGTGTGATAAACCTTGTCAAAACAGCTATCTGCTGGAATGGGCAGAGTCCAGATTGTCACCCATCTCTCCCTGCAATCCTTTGTCACAGTCAAGGAGATCAGAATCTGGATGTGGTTGACTTGGGGGCAAAAGATTGTAGTCCATACACTGGTTATTTGTAAGCGCATGCAACACCTAGCTATTGTTTGCCTACCAAAGCTGTTCGCCCACAGGGAGGGACATTGTATGATGGGAAGAACTAAATGCTGTTCTTTGATCAAGTTTAGTAGAGGCCTGGAGGGATTTGAGAAACAGTTCCATGTCATGCAATCTAAGCACTTTCCATTTTCCAACATTGCAAGGGTCCCAAAGTTGTAGTTAGGGGTTCAGCAGCAAAGCAGCAAACCTGGTGAAACCCTGTAGTATTTGTTGGCGTTGATTATTATTTTCCTTCTTCTGCCGATTTGGTGAAAATTCAAATTTCCGTGAAATGCTAAGGCTCAGGAGGGTGCAACTTTGCAAGATGATAAAATGCCAATGGCCAAAGCCTCTCATCCAATAAAATCAAACTTTAATTGTCACATGCGCTGAATACAACAGGTGTAGACCTTACCATGAAATGCTTACTTACAAGCCCTTAACCAACAATGCAGTGCAGGAAATAGTTAAGAAACTATTTACCAAATTAACTAAAGTAAAAAATTATAAAAAGTAACACAATAAAATAACAATAACGTGGCTATATACAGGGGGTACTGGTCCCGAGTCAATGTGAGGGAGTACAGGTTAGTCAAGGTAATTTGTACATGTAGGTAGGGGTAAAGTGACTATGCATAGATAATAAACAGCGAGTAGCAGTAGTGTAAAAACAAAGGGGTAAATAGTCCAGGTGGCCAATTTATTAATTGTTCAGCACTCTTATGGCTATGGGGTAGAAGCTGTTAAGGAGCATTTTTGGCGCACCGGTACCACTTGCCGTGCGACAGCAGAGAGAACAGTCTATGACTTGGGTGACTGGAGTCTTTGATAATTTTTGGGGCTGTCCTCTGACACCGCCTAGTATACAGGTCATGGGATGGCAGGAAGCTTGGTCTTCGTGGGCACTATGGGGATGAAGGCTGAACTGTAGTCAAAGAACAGAATTCTCACATAGGTGTTCCTTTTGTCCAGGTAGGAAAGGGCAGTGTGGAGTGCGGTTGAGATTGCGTCATCTGTGGATCTGTTGGGGATATGCCAATTGGAGTGGGTCTAGGGTATCCGGGATGATGCTGTTGATATGAGCCATGACCAGCCTTTCAAAGCACTATCAATGTGAGTGATACGGGGCGGTAATCATTTAGGCAGGTTACCTTCGCTTCCTTGGGCACAGGGACTATGGTGTTCTGCTTGAAACATGTAGGTATTACAGATTCGGTCAGGAAGAGGTTGAAAATGTCAGTGAAGACACTTTCCAGTTGGTCCGCTCACGCTTTGGGTACACATCCTGGTAAATTGTGATGTATTTAAAATGATCAAAAATACGTTATAACGGAAAAATTATCACTTTCACACTGTATATATCAGATTTAAATTTAAATGTTGTACACATTTTATGATTAAAAATGAAACTATTTTTGAAATGATCGAAATGTGATTTTAGCCGTCTAAATGAGAATTGTGTTTTGTACAAACTTGTGCCCAGACAGTAGCCACACCCAAGTGACCTCAGAGTTCGTGTCTACATGACGGAACGTCCTCCAAGGCCAGAGTGCTTAAAAGGACTCGCTAACGAAATTTACATTAGACCAGAGAACGTGAGGCCATGGTCTACACGTTGAAATGGTTAAAACTACAAGACCAGACAGCGTGGAGCGGTGGCTACACGGCTGAAAATGGTAAGACCCTCTGAAACTCTCAACGAGGGAAGAAGGTAAAGACTAGACCAAACATTCACAGTTTATAGCTGTGCATATATAGTAGTCTAGGACATTTGACCAAAGACGAGAGGGAAGAACTGATCCCTCTCACCTCCGTGTGGTACACCTGAGTTATCTATTCAAACGAACACTCCAAGACAGAAGAACCCTACAACTAAGAAAGACATTTTGACCTCTGGTGGAAAACCAGAGACTTACATCGAACCACTTCCCACATAACCATCAAGTTCAACACAGAGACGACAAAGACATCTAAATATACACAACCGTTTGGGGTCACTTAGAGATTTCCTTGTTTTTTAAAGAAAAGCAAAAAAAAAAAAGTCCTTTTAAAATAACAGAAAATTAAACATTGTAGGTAATTATTCGATAAAAAGCAGTCATCAGATTAATGAGTCACGTCACAACACAGTTTTTAATGTCCCGTTGGTAGTATAATCTTGATCGTATATCATCCATTTTGTTTTCCAATGATTGCACGTTGGACAATAGAACGGATGTTTTTTTTTTTCTTTTTCTCTGTCTTTTATTCACGCAAATGACAGGGATTCGGGTCTGTTCACGACAAAGCAGTATATCCTTCACGTCGGACTCGTTAGAGAAAAGATCTTCGTCCAGTTCGAGGTGAGTAATCACTGTTCTGATGTCCAGAAGTTATTTTCCGTCATAAGAGATGGTAGTAGCAACATTATGTACCAATTAAGTTAAAAAATAAGTTACCAACAATGCAACAATAACTTACAATATAGCACAGTTGGTTAGGAGCCCGGCAGCCATCCCCTCCGGCGCTATTCTATTCTCATGCAACGCCATGCCAATTTGCCACATGGTGGCACTATAACAAGCAATTGAAAATGCAAACTTTTAAAGGTCACGTCCCTCACCCTGTGTGACCTATAATGCTGTACATAGGTCCCTCTCCTCACAAGGAACACATTTTCTTCAAGGACCCATAAGGGTCGCAATGATGGATTTTCCGCCATTTATAATTTTGTGAAAAACACTCTGGCACCGAATAACTGATCTGTACGAAACTTGATATGTGGCATCTATGGACCAAGTTCTCTCAAAAACAGTACTAAAAACAAAATGGCCGCTATTGACCAATAAACATTCACATGGGCATGGTCTAGCACGTAAATGCCTATAAATCAGTCACAGATATTTGTATTGTAACAAAACTTTGTACACATGTTGCAAAGACTGTCAAGACTCAACTTATGCAAACACTTTCATATCGACCACACGGTGGGACTATAACAAGCACATTTTATATCTCTTGATCTGTTTGAGTCAGAGTGATGACATTTGGCACACATGCTATGGAAATGAGTGTAGCTAACCTCTAAAGTATGGTTGAGTTTGACCACATTGTGGTGCTGTTGGGCAGGAAAAAACTGTCATGCAAGCTCATTGGCTCGTAGCGGCCATATTGTTTCAGCTAGAGTCTTGGAAAATATTAGAAGATGTGCATCCATAGATGCTATATACAACAATTGGTGCCAGTAGGTCCAGCGGTTCTGAAGAAGAAGATGTTTGAAGTAGCCAGCATCATTGAAAATGGTCCAAAATCGAATTATATTGCTTGATCAGTTTGATTTTGAGTTACTATATTTGGCAAGCACGATACACATTACAGAAGTAACTCATCTTAGAGCAATTTGTCACATTTTTTGTGATTGTGGCACAGTGGGCATACAGCTGAATCCCGGCATTGTTACTTGCATGTCACACCCTGATCTGTTTCACCTGTCCGCTTGTCTCCACCCCCTCCAGGTGTCACCCATCTTCCCCATTATCCCCTGGGTATTTATACCTGTATTTCTTTCTGTCTGTGCCAGTTTGTCTTGTTTTGTCAAGTCAACCAGCATGTTACTCCGTGCTCCTGCTTTTTCCTTTTCTCTGTTTTTGCTAGTTCTCCCGTTTATGACCCTTGCCTGCCTTGACTCTGAACCCGCTAGCCTGACCATACTGCCTGCCCTGACCTCAAGCCTGTCTGACCATACTGCCTGCCCTGACCTCCAGCCTGCCTGACCATACTGCCTGCCCTGACCTCGAGCCTGCCTGACCATACTGCCTGCCCTGACCTCCAGCCTGCCTGACCATACTGCCTGCCCTGACCTCGAGCCTGCCTGACCATACTGCCTGCCCTGACCTCCAGCCTGCCTGACCATACTGCCTGCCCTGACCTCCAGCCTGCCTGACCATACTGCCTGCCCTGACCTCCAGCCTGCCTGCCACCCTGTACCTCCTGGACTCTGACCTTGTTATGATCTTTTGCCTGTCCACGACCATTCTCTTGTCTGCCCCTTGGATACTAATAAATATCAGAGACTCGAACCATCTGCCTCCCTTGTCTGCATCTGGGTCTAGCCTTGTGCTCTTATACTTGCAGCTATATTTTATTTTGGCATGGTCAAAACACTATTGTCCTCATAGCCCAGGGTATTTCGGTAGCAATTTTTTTTTTAGCAGTGTTGTTTGCCATTCATAAGGATGTGCAGTACAAGTTATGTAAGGACAAATTGTGTTGTTTAAAATAAATTACCCCTAAAGCATTTGTAATGTCCTATTCCCAAACACATGAAAGGCTAGGTTGTACTCCACCAAATGTTTCCCAAATCTAAACATAACATTTTTTTCACATAGCCAGACAGTTAACCACGTAATGACCATGATAAGACTGTTCTTTATCAGGCTAGAGAAAATGCTTTGAGGATAAGGCTCTGTGGATACTAATTAAGACGATATAGTCAGTCAGAGCTTGGAGAGAGCAACTTCGTGTTTAATTGCTTAAATCAATATGATAAGATGCTCTTTAAATGTCTGTGCTGGTCAGAGGAAGTATGCAGACATTGTGAAAAGGCATTCGCTGTTTACTTATTTTCCAGTCAAGCCTTCCATTTAAAAGATCCAATCGAGCATAAACATCAAAATGGAGACTGAGAAAAATACTAAACAATACTATACAAATTACATAAAATATTTTTTTATATTGCAGATTTACAAGATGATAGAGAATTTCTGGGGCATTGCAAGGAGCTTGCCAAACTTGAAGAGAAAAGGGGAATGAAAACAGTTGTGAGTTTTCAGTGGATGTCTCCCCCTACTCATCAGACTAGACTGCTCAGAACCAGCACTATCTCATAATCATTACCATTACAGATGAAAGCCAAAAGCCAATTCAGAATGGCTCCAATTGCCTCAATTAAATACGTGTGGTTGAATGATAATATCTTTTCTTGAAAAATAAAAAAAAAACAAGAAAAAGGCTTCAGCATTAAATAATCCTACAACCAAAAACAATCAAATGCTACTTTGATGTTGTTGTTCTACCAAATCTTAGGAATACATCTGGGGGAGAAATGGTGTTTGGGCCGAGCCGGCAGGCGCCGCTGGACCGCTGTGTAGCAAGCCATGGGGTCGGCCCTGGTTTCTATGGATACCATGGAGTTCCTGCTGGCAGGCTGAGGACACCACAGTGTTCCCACCCACAGAGAGAGAGAGAGAGCTCTACTCCACCAGACCAGACCTTTCAGAGCCATCCAAGTGCTGTCCCGGCACGGCCTGCATCAAAACCAGCTGAGGATGAGTGTAGCGTGTCCAGCACTCATGCACATACACATTTGCAATGCATTGCTATTCTGGAGACAAACTTAATTGTTGAGTAAACTAACATACTATTATTACTCATGGTGGAAAAATCATACTGAACCTTCCTCAGATTATTCTGTATTTGGTAAAAATGTGTCACTCAACTGTATACAAAAGAAAAGTAACTCCAGTGCACATAATGTAAGTTATGTAATTTACTGTAGAAAGTAAGTTTCTTGATAACATGATCGTAACTCTTTTGGTGATGGAGAGTATCTTCTAATTTTAGTACCATCATTTGATATGCAATGGCACATGCAGGACTGACTATTTCACAGCTGAGGAGCATCTCACAGGACAGTTTTCCAGTTAAGCTGAGTTACAGTGTAGTTTCCCTCTGCCTACACAGCCACTGAGGCATGCCAAACAGAATACTCCCTGATTAGAGTAGGCTGCTGGGGCAGCAGATATTTCTTCAGTTGCTAGACATTACAGGAACAAATAAACAACGCATTGATTTTCCCATCTTAAATCAACAAAATACAGAGGTCAACCTTTCTCGCCATTTACCCTGGCCCAATTATCATTCGGATGTTGTGCAGCTGCAGGAAATGACATAGCAGACATATTGGAGCTAGATAGTTAGACTTTTTGATCACCTAACAAAGGAACTGACTGACTCTGCCACTTAAGGTCTAAGTCACCACAAATCACAAGTGAATAAACTCTTCCTTCCTTGTTTGATAAAGGTTTAATTTGTGTCATCATGTAGGTAACTGCTGTTCTCAATATTTCTCATTGGCACCGAAATTAGAATTGGGAGAAAATCTGATATACTAGGTTTGAGACTGGTTTGGTGCCCTGTAGACTCCTTTCTTGTTCTACACTCGCTGTATGTGGGGCCATCTGTTTACAGGACTGTCATATTGTAGCAGGCGTTATGCATGGTATTCGACAATGCCCACCTATGGTACTTGGCTGAGCTGTGGAATTTCAGCTCAGACCGAAATAAACCATAGTCTACTACATACAGTACAATGTCTACTACACAGACAATGTACATATTGTCGCAATTATTAACATTAAATCATTATCACTATAATCGTTCAATTGACTTCAGTAACAAAACCCTTTTGATTGTGAAAGTAACTGAAAAGATGTTCCACAAACATAGGCCTTTATTGAAACATACGTAATGGTGGTCAACTAGGCCAGGAAACTGTTAGCCAATGAAGCATAGTTCCCGATGACCAATGCTGACAATAACCTTTGAAAGGCTAGCAAAGTAACATACAATCGTGAAGTGCAGTCATTCCTTCTCCAAGCAACAATTTCCCGGTTTTGAACTAAACTGCTTGTGAAGTGTGAAGTGTGAAGGAAACTGACCATACCTGGTTGGAGCCCTGCCTATTGATTGCATAGAGCAAGTCTGACAGTTCTGTGAGTGTATAAGACATTAAAGGACAGTTGGCTGCCGATGAGCCAATTCGGCCCACAGTCTTTCAAAATGAGATTTGATTGCCGATTAGGCGGAGTGATAGTTGAAGTTTATTATTCCAAAGGTTGAGTGGCTCTAATCATAGGCTCCAGCACTAAGGGATTTGCTGCTACTGTGGAAGGAGTGCTATCCACAGCCATTTTCAATGTGTTTACATAAACTAGCCAGTTACTTGCATAGTTTACTTTAGTGCCAACATGTGGGTCACAGTGGTTTAATAATGTAGTCCACTTTTTTTGTGTAATTGAGTTATTTAAAAGCTGTGTTTATTTTTACTGAAGCCATATCAAAAGGTTTAGAAATTGCCATGGTAAAATGTACAGAACATTCTGTTTTAAAGGACATGCAGTTCTAAAAAGAGGAGGAGAAATAGTTAGTATATATCAGGATATCACGATAGCAGCTCAAACAGAGTCATTACAGATTCAAGTGGACTGGTACAACATGGCCATTTTAAGATCATTACAAATCAATTTGTTTTGATCTCTGTATACTTTATTTAGGATGAGATAGAAAAATGCAGCCTTAAGTGCAAATCATTAATTGACGTCAATTGATGTCAGGTTAAGTCTGTTGATGTCAAGTCAGAATATGTCCCAAAGTATGTAAGTGAGAGAGCACTGAAGACCAACATATGCGTTAGGTTTGAGTTCCCATTAGAAGTTTAAGGGAAAATGCAATGAGTCCGTAGTTGGGGAAACATTTAATGTCAGTGCAGAGAATAATCTATGACATATTATGAACTTTAACAGAAGTTTGAAGGAAATATATAAAATTGCCCCTAGGGTACTCACAGCCTACTTAACGACAAACAGACCATACCAGGGCTCTCACAACAGGCATTTGTAGAGCCAATAGTTAACTGAAAGGTGAACATTTAGGTTAAGTTACCTGAAATGAGAAAGTGCTGTTAGAACCCTTTCAAGTCCTCAATTCAAACACCCTGTGTCACTCTGCCCGGTGATAGCCGTGAAAAACAGTTTTGATGATGTCGTCAATGGAACATAATCAGATTGTTCTTTTTGCGCCTTGCTACAGGGCACTTCTTCTACATCCTGTCAAACTCACACAGTTTAATGTCCAACACACACACACACACACACACGCACACGCACACGCACACGCACACGCACACGCACACACACACACACACACACACACACACACACACACACACACACACACACACACACACACACACACACACACACACACACACACACACACACACACACACACACAACACAGTAGACCACAGGCTACCAGCCTCTCCAAAATAAGATGAGGGGGAGAGAACAAGACAAGCAGGAACAGGCCTTTTGCCATGCTTACTCTGCACCTTTACACGTCCTGCAGGTGAACCGTGTCCAGGCAACACTGTTGAGAGCCGTCACTCACACCAGATAGAGGCTACTGATAAAGACATACTCACTTAACTTTGTCCCATATATACACAGACAGAGTTAGAGTCATTATGTCTTAACATAGTCCCAGATATACACAGACAGAGTTAATGTCATTATGTCCATGCACAACTTCAGTATTTCTGTCAAATTCAATGTCTTTAACAGTCACTTTAACAACGTAAAAAATAAAATGGTGTACAGATTCCAAAGAACACACTCTCCCTGCGGTGTTTCAAACACAACTTCCTGTTTAATAGCTAACAGTTTCCTGCCACGCTATTTCCTTATAGAAAGTTAATTTCTACAACTGTTTATGTATTTTTATTATTATTAAAATGTTTTTCTCAGCGGTAACATTCCATGCTTCCTTCCTGACCCAAAACAAAGCATTGCTCTCTCTGTGAGTGTCTTTGGGGTCATTTCAAATGTGCCCATCTTTAATTCTGAAAATCACATTACAGGCCTAGCGGGGAAAGGACTGTTGTTTTGACTCCATTTTCAGCTTTTTTGGGCAAAAAAAATAACAATCTTTCATCCTTAATAAGGACATATTTCACAGTGAATGCATGACCACTTAAACAGTTCACCTTGCCTTATCCAAATCACATTTATCCTGATTAGGATAACTGATACCCACACATTTCAAATGGAGAGCAATGTCTGAAGGCCAAAGGCTTAACATGATATATTGTGTAAAAGGAAATAATAAAAGACTGTGGTGTAGCTGACATTCTGAGAGCATATCCACTTCTGAGGTTCGGTTTCCAGTGAACTGGCCTGAGCTGACACTGCAAATGTGACTGAGCCATATGGAATCCCTTTTGGCCTTGCATACAGCACAGTACTCCTCTTCCACGCTAACAAGGTGCAGTTTTGGCAAATGTAGCTGATCACTCCTATGTCTTTTAGTAGTACATGGGATACCCTAGGTGCCTTCATCAAGCACATGATCTGGTAGTCATTTGATAGTGTTGAAAATTATATGGGGAGCCCGTCTGGTTTTCATTTAGATGCTTGCATGCTAGTCAGAGTTGACTTGTTTTATTGGAAATCTTGTTCATATAATCCCTCTGACCTCTGACAGGTCCCATATGGCTCATGGGTACATCCAGGAAGCAACACTCTGCTGGAGTCTGTCAACGGTATGGGTTGTCACTATATGGCCATCCTACAAAGGAAGGAAGTATGATGCATTCTGTCCAAATATGTGATTCTATATACTACCCGTAACTGCCCACTGTTAGCCTTAGACATACACTAACACATACATGTACTTGATTATCAATTCTAGCAGTATAGACAGTTTTGTCTCACATGCAAAGATATGTAGAGTTTACAAAACAACCTCAGTACAATATTGGGGTGTAGGCTATGTCTCGTCATGGCAGTGCTTTGGAAATATTTTATTTTGTTTGTGGCACCACTTTACATGAAATGTCATCCTTTACATGGTTATTTCATTGGCAGGCATGGTGTCTGTGTATACCAGTACACTAAGTCATCTTTAATACCTGATAATAATCTGGAAAGGTGAGTGAGACAGTTTGTTAAGCTAAGGTTAAAGCTCACACAAATATGCTCACTGACTGTACAAAACAATAGGAACAACATCCTAATATTGAGTCCCCTTTATCCACAGTGATTGAAGTATATTTCATAGGTTAGGGTTAGAGACAGCAGGGATTCAAATTGTAGAATCCAGTTCCTATATTTGAATATAAAAATTGATTTTATCAAACAAAACTATGCTACATTTTATCTCTGGGACCTCAAGAACCTCAAGAACATTTTATCTCTGGGACCTTTATCTCAAGATTACTGAATGTAAGTACATTATGCACCTTCAGAGGTGAATGTATTAAACCAGTTGCCATGAAAAAAGGGTTTTATTGTTGGCACTCTCCTCAAACAATAGCATGGTATTTTTTCACTGTAATACAGTTGCTACTGTAAATTGGACACAGCAGTAAGATTAACAAGAATTGAAGCTTTCTGCCCATATAAAACATGTCTATGTCCTGGAAAGTTGGATGTTACTTACAACCAGTGGCAACCCGTCATTAAGGGCAGGTGGGGATTACCTGTTTTGCATGTTATTTTGGCATTAATACTTGTCACATATCAGTTTGCAAACAATATAAAAAACATATATATAATTGAGTTAATAAAGCCGCATACAAACAGGCAGCCCCAAAATGCAGGTGTTTCAGCCAAGCTCAGTACTTTCTGTGGTGGTGTGGCCGGCCAGCAGAAAATAGGAGCATTGCACTGTGATTGGCTCCGCATTGCACTGTGATTGGCTCAGTGTTCTGTCACTCATGGGGACCCTACGTCACTCGCCTTTAGTAAGGGTAGACATCAAGAATGCGAGCCCTTTGGGCCCTACCATAGACTTAGATTAGAAGTGCCCTTCCAAGAAGGCTCAAGGTCATTAGCCACAGATAAAATGACGTCAAATAACGTTATATCTACAGTAGCTTTGACATTTTACTTAGAACATCTTAGCTAAACGTCTTCATAAATCAGGTAGACAATCTACTGGCAATCCTTTTTAATCCTTGTCATGTGAAGAGAAATAATGAAGAGAAATTATAGATTAAACGTATCGGTGCTCATCGGACATTGGACATAGACATTACACAACAAGTTGGAAATAGCAAATTCAACAATGAGTTGTTCGGAAGGAATCGGTGACAGTGGCTAACCGCAAGTATTGCAACTGGGAAGTCAGACTGGGAAAATAAATTTTGAACGGTCATCCAACTCGGAATTGTGAAAGCCTTTCTCTTTCTTTGATGACAAAATTTTCCAGCGAAGCACCGTGAGTCCAAAAATATGCTGCTGCATAAATGATGTAATATGCAAGGGAGATATGGTCAGCCATATCAGCAATGTTTTTTAAAAAGGCAGTAAACGAGGCTGAATGAATTGTTTCGCTGCCAGACAAGGCTCCGCTGATAGCCAGGTGTAGTGGTGGTAAGGTTTCACTCCATAGTGCTGGAAAGAAAGCTCTGCTGTTGGAACAGCTGTATGTAGGCCCTAACAGTTTGTGGGCACCGCCTGTTGCCGTTATAGTGCAATTAATGTATTGTTTATTGTTGTGTTGTGTAGTGGTTTTTCTGGCATGCATCTAAAAAAAAAAAATGCTGTACATGCGTGTGCTCATAATAGAATTAGACATTATACTTGTGTGTAAATAATAGCACAAAAAATATTCAGTTATCATGCAAATTAAATTACTATTATTTATTAGGCATCATTTCAGCCATTTTAATAGAGCTTGGCAGCATCAAACCTACAAATGTACGTTTTAAATCATGTGAGGCCAAATAAACTCTAACATGTTGCTTTAGAGCTATGCACAAATGTAGCCGAAATATAAATATTAAATAATAGACTTAGTCAGGAGGGTATACCATGATATTAGGACTTTGGTTTGTAATAAAAGAGAAGGTTATTTTCATAGACATGGGTTGATATTCTGACGTAAAGCTGGCATTCTGTTTTGGTTTAGACTAATCATTTATTGCATCTGGCATAAGGGTCTGTGCTAGTTGACCAAAGGCATTGCACAAGATTAAAAAAAGAACCTGATATTTCTGCCCCTAATCAGTTTAAGATGAACCTCCTTTGTAATAAGTACTTTTTGCTAGATCTATCAGACAAAATAACTTTGTAGACTTACGGAGCCATTAATATAGACATATAATCATAGGTCTCTTTCAGAGGAGTCTGCTCTCGGAAGCCAAAGCCTGGCCCCCTTCAATGTCTAAGTGTGACTTACAAATGGCTTACTGAAAAGGAGTGACAGACGACATGAAAGATGTCTGGCGTTTCCCCACTGCGTGGAATATTAATTATATTCCAAGCGTTTCGTAAGACATGAGCACTCGCAAAGACAACACATACACGCCGCTATACCACTGTTAATATTCCACTGTGTCACTTCAGACATCTATTGTAAAAATAGAATTTTCGAAATATGGAAATGATCAGAAAGTTGATGTGTTGTTTTTCCCATGTAAATATTTCATATATGCCCTGTCTAAATTGCCACTGTTCATAAATTTAACACATATGTCTAAATCTTCAAACTTGAATCCATCCTCATAAAAAGTTCACCTGACACCCCTAGAGGTCAAGCAGTTTGCTCCATCTGGAGTGGAGTCATATTCTCAGGAAGAGAGGCCAGTCAGAACTACACAGTCAAACCTGTACCAGGATCCCTGGTCAAAGCAAGTTTGGAGCTGCCTTTTGAAAAACAATGACGCAATATGTAATGTGGCTCATTTGAACACTTGGCTGGCTGTGAATGGTCACATTTCCCAATGCTAAAGAAGGGTCCAGAGCCAAACCCAGCGGAGGTGAGACTGTGCCTCTTCCACTGGCGCCTCAGCTCACCTGGGTAACGTCACACCAGCGTCTGACCGACAGCCGCCACAGTCTAACAACAGACTCATGCCTTGACACACACTGCCACAAACACACACTTTGCAGTTATTCACTGAAAATGCTCTGGTTCAATAATTCCACTGAACTTAATGTTTCAGGGTTGGGTAGATCTAAATCGGATTTTGACATTTTGGGAAATTGTTTGATAGAATGACAGGTTGTTGGTAATGTTAAAAGCATGCAACACTTGGTAACATGGTAATGTTTATGAAAATATGATTCATATTTAATAAACATACTGTATCTACTCAATTGAACACTTTACTAATTTGAACTACTGAGAATATGTCTTTAATCATCACTATTCAAATGGGTGGTGCCTTACAACTCAGTTGGTAGAGCATGTCGCTCGTAACACGTGGGTAGTGGGTTTGATTCCCGGGACCACCCATACATAAAATGTATACACGCATGACTCTCGCTTTGGATAAAATCTTCTGCAAAATGGCATGTATTATTTTATAATACAATAAAATATATATTGTTGACTCCTAATCCCAAAACCCTTTCTAAAATTCAGTGCATACAGTACATCTGTAAGAATAAAATAAGATTCCTCCCCCCCCCCAAAAAAAAATATATGCGAACTTTCACTATCATGATGTGCCTATGGATGTGTAACATGAATTATGAAAATGAGTGAAAAATCACCAGATTTAAATGTTCATGCTGAGGATTGTATGTGAGTTATTGAGTACTTGTCTTTATGTCCACATTTATGTGAGATTGATAGCTATGTGATGTACAGCTGTGGATGTGTGCATGCAAGTGTCCATGCATCACAGGAGGCTGCTGAGGGGAGGACGGCTCATAACAATGGCTGGAACGGAGCAAATAGAATGGCATCAAACACATGGAAACCATGTGTTTGATGTATTTGATACCATTCCACTTATTCCGCGCCATTACCACGACCCCGTCCTCCCTAATTAAGGTGCCACCAATCTCCTATGACATGCAAATATCCTTATCCATGTGTGTGTGTGTGTGTAGTGTGTGTTTATGTGCCTGTGCATGCGTATAGCGTGTGTGTGTGAGAGAGAGAGGCACAGCAGGTATTATGCTGGTCGCTGGTAACCCACAGAGAGAGGTAGCGGTGGGCCATGGGCTACAGAGGCTTAATTATACAGATTGGTGAGTACCACTGAGTGTGACTCCACTTGCTGAAAGCAAACACACAAATAAGATCTTGTGTCTCAAATGGCCAACCGTCAACCTATACCAAGGGCTCGTACGGCAAGAAAAGACAAGGAATGAAAACAACCCCACATCACCCTGTGTGGCTGCAATCTCTACTCAAATAACTTCTGGGTTCAGGCACAGGTTTCAGTTGTATTAGTTGAACTCACTTCATGGCAAATTCTGTACACTACATAAAGAGTTGTGTGATATAATCCAGAAATTTAACTTTGTTGGCTGAGGAAACTCAAACTGTCTATCAGCCATTTACAAATAGCAGATATGAATAAACCCTTTTGGGTTAATATGAATAATTGTTCAGGATATTTCATATTTATAGTTCTACATTTCTGTTTTTGTTCTTTTTTAGTTTCTATGTGTTTATTAAATGGTAATTCCGCCCTGACCTATGAAATTACTATTTTAGTGCGCTATGTCCACATTGTATTTATCAACGCACAGGAAGTAAACCCCTAATTGTCATACCGCTGGAAAATGTTTTAATTGATGTTATTCTATTTATTTAACTGCAAATGAAGCATTTAAATCAAATAATCTCTTCCAGTTGTGCCCCAAAACAAGCTATAATATGAGTGATTAAGCTATTAACTTGAAAGGAAGAAACACAAACTTGACAGAACAGGAAAAAGTTACATGATTTTAAGTGAGACATTATAACACAATTTTAGTAGTGTCAACAATAAATTTATTACACATTTGGATATTAATAAACTATAAATCTCAATCCTCTTTGAGTGATGTGGTCTTCATCCATGCAGAGCATTTCGTTGTGCTTGTCTACTCCTTTGAAATGTATAGGAGGCTACACAGATTGAAGACTATGTAGAGGTTTAGCATTGAGAGATTTTAGTGCCATCCCGCTGTCTATGAAAGAGCCTCTTGTTTAGGTAGAAAAAGTATTTTATAAGTATTTTATAGAGGACATTATAGGGATGGAATTACAGGCTATGCAGTAGGTTTTGTGTGGAGTCAGGAAATTACAAGGTTCATATTCTCAATATAAATGACTATTCTAGTCAGTGTGGATAGTACTGTATCATCAGAGGTACGGAACACACAGACAGTAAAACACTATCCTAGAGGCACTTGCCATCTTCACTTGCCATCTTCACTTGTCTTAACTCAGCACATACACCGCCACCTCCTGGCTTGTGTTCATCAGTTCAACCCCCCACCCCCACACACCCCACCTCCTTTTCCATCTGTCTTACTTGAGGAATGGTAAAGTGATCTCCAGGTCCCTAAGTGCTTTTTGCTGTCAATGGTGTTGACATGCGTTGCAATAGAAGCTACCAGGCTACTTTGCCAGAGGAGGGGAAGGATCCCTCTAGTCTAGACTGCCTGAGCATCCACACTCATCCACACTCTCTCCCAGGTTGCCTAGGCTCTCTAAGTCAAGATAGAGAGGGAAGTGAGGAAAGCCCTGTATGCATTATTCTTACATGAAGGGGGATTTGAAACAAGGAGGAATGTCAGTTAACTTTAATGTCACACATAAAATGGCTACTGCTGAGATATTACAAAGTAAGTCCACATTTACTTCCAGATGTGGAACAAATAAGAGATAGGAAGAGGTTTTCATCTTTGTATTTCACTGTCTGATATTAGATCCATGAGCTGGAGTGTGGACATGAATCTAGGTTTATGGTTATGGTTGAACCGGGTGTGGACATGAAGCTGTGGTTATGGTTATGGTTGAACCGGGTGTGGACATGAATCTAGGTTTATGGTTATGGTTGAACCGGGTGTGGACATGAATCTAGGGTTGTGGTTATGGTTGAACCGGGTGTGGACATGAATCTAGGTTTATGGTTATGGTTGAACCGGGTGTGGACATGAATCTAGGGTTGTGGTTATGGTTGAACCGGGTGTGGGCATGAATCTAGGGTTAGGGTTATGGTTACACCGGAGTGTGGACATGAAGCTAGGGTTAGGGTTATGCTTGAACCGGGCGTGGACATGATGTCACGGCCGTTTAAAGGAGTGGACCAAGGTGCAGCGCGATTGGAATACATCTTTTAATTCAACGAAGAACACTTAACAAACTAACAAACGAAACGTGAAGCCAATGTAGTGCTCACAGGCAACTTAACATGGACAACTACCCACCAATACAGGTGGGAAAAAGGCAACCTAAGTATGGAGAACCACACCCGGCCCAACACATAGAAATGCAAAATCATAGAACACACAACATAGAATGCCCACCCAAATCACACCCTGACCAAACCAAAATAGAGACATAAAAAGCTCTCTATGGTCAGGGCGTGACAGTACCCCCCCCCCCCCCCCCCCAAAGGTGCGGACTCCGGCCGCAAAACCTGAACCTATAGGGGAGGGTCTGGGTGGGCATTTCTCTGCGGTGGCGGCTCTGGTGAGGGACGTAGACCCCGCTCTACCTCTGGCTTGGCCCACCTAGGTGGTGCCTCTAGAGCGGGGACCCTCGCCGCCGACCCCGGACTGGGGACCCTCGTAGCGGGCCCCGGACTGGGGGCGACGCTGGAGGCCCCGGACTGAAGGGTGACCCTGGAGGCTCTGAACTGAAGGGCGTCGCTGGAGGCTCTGGACTGAAGGGCGTCGCTGGAGGCTCCGGACTGAAGGGCGTCGCTGGAGGCTCTGGACTGAAGGGCGTCGCTGGAGGCACCGGACTGAAGGGCGACGCTGGAGGCACCGGACTGAAGGGCGACGCTGGAGGCTCCGGACTGAAGGGCGTCGCTGGAGGCTCCAAACTGCAGGGCGCCGCTGGAGGCTCCGGACTGGGGATCGTTGCTGGAGGCTCCGGACCGGGGATCGTCGCTGGAGGCTTCTTGCCATGGATCATCACTGAAGGCTTCTTGCCCTGGATCATCACTGGAGACTTCGTGCCATGGATCATCACTGGAGGCTTCGTGCCATGGATCATCACTGGAGGCTTCTTGCCATGGATCATCACTGGAGGCTTCGTGCCATGGATCATCACTGGAGGCTTCGTGCCATGGATCATCACTGGAGGCCTCTTGCCATGGATCAACACTGGAGTGGAGGGACACACATGAGGCCTGGCTCTGGGAGCAGGCACAGGACTCACCAGGCTGGGGAGACATACAGGAGGGTTAGTTCTTGGCCGAGGCACAGGACTCAACAGGCTGGGGAGACCTACAGGAAGCCTTGTCCTTGGCCGAGGCACCGGATACACTGGGCCGTGGAGGCGCACTGGAGGTCTCGAGCTAAGAGCCTGCACAACCCGTCCTGGCTGGATGTTGACTTTGGCCCGGCACGTGCGGGGCGCAGGCACAGGACGCACTGGGCTGTGCAGACGCACTGGAGACACAGTAAGCACAACCGGCGAAAGATATCCTGGGCCGTAGAGACGTCCTGGAGGTCTGGAGAGCAGGGCTGGCACACTCCGTCCTGGCTCGATGCCCACTCTAGCCCAGCCGATGCGAGGAGCTGGGATATAGCGCACTGGGCTCTGAGTGCGCACTGAGGACACCGTGTGCATCACCCCATAGCACGGGGCCTGACCAGTCACATGCTCGCCACAGTAAGCACGGGGAGTTGGCTCAGGTCTCCTACCTGACTCTGCCAATCTCCTCGTGTGCCCCCCCCCCCCCCCAAATAGATTTTGGGGGCTGCCTCTCGGGCTTCCCTCGTACCGCTGGTTCCCCTTTCCTGCTGCCTCTGCTCTCCTGGCTGTCTTCACCTGTTCCCATGGGAGGCGATCTCTTCCAGCCAGGATCTCCTCCCATGTGTAGGATCCCTTGCCATCCAGGATGTCCTCCCATGTCAAGTCCTCTCCTCCACGCTGCTTGGTCCTTTTATGGTAGGTAGTTCTGTCACGGCCGTTTAAAGGAGTGGACTAAGGTGCAGCGCGATTGGAATACATCTTTTAATTCAACGAAGAAAACTTAACAAACTAACAAAATTACAAACTAACAAACGAAACGTGAAGCCAACGTAGTGCTCACAGGCAACTAAACATGGACAACTACCCACCAATATAGGTGGGAAAAAGGCAACCTAAGTATGGTTCTCAATCAGAGACAACGATAGACAGCTGTCCCTGATTGAGAACCACACCCGGCCCAACACATAGAAATGCAAAATCATAGAACATACAACATAGAATGCCCACCCAAATCACACCCTGACCAAACCAAAATAGAGACATAAAAAGATCTCTACGGTCAGGGCGTGACACATGAATCTAGGATTAGGGTTATGGTTGAGCTGGAGTGTGGACATGAATCTAGGGGTAGGGTTATGGTTAAGCTGGAGTGTGGACATGAATCTAGGGGTAGGGTTATGGTTGAACCGGGCGTGGACATGAATCTAGGGTTAGGGTTATGGTTGAGCTGGAGTGTGGACATGAATCTAGGGGTAGGGTTATGGTTGAGCTGGAGTGTGGACATGAATCTAGGGGTAGGGTTATGGTTGAGCTGGAGTGTGGACATGAATCTAGGGGTAGGGTTATGGTTGAACCGGGCGTGGACATGAATCTAGGGTTAGGGTTATGGTTGAGCTGGAGTGTGGACATGAATCTAGGGGTAGGGTTATGGTTGAGCTGGGGTGTGGACATGAAGCTAGGGTTAGGGTTATGGCTGAGCCGGGTGTGAACATTAAGCTAGGGTTAGGGTTATGGCTGAGCCAGGTGTGGATATTAAGCTAGGGTTAGAGTTATGGCTGAGCCGGGTGTGGACATTAAGCTAGGGTTAGAGTTATGGCTGAGCCGGGTGTGGACATTAAGCTAGGGTTGGGGTTATGGCTGAGCCGGGTGTGGATATTAAGCTAGGGTTAGGGTTATTGCTAAGCCGGGTGTGGACATTAAGCTAGGGTTAGGGTTATGGCTGAGCCGGGTGTGGACATTAAGCTAGGGTTAGGGTTATGGCTGAGCCGGGTGTGGATATTAAGCTAGGGTTAGAGTTATGGCTGAACCGGGTGTGGACATTAAGCTAGGGTTAGGGTTATGGCTGAGCCGGGTGTGGACATTAAGCTAGGGTTAGGATTATGGCAGAACCGGGTGTGGACATTAAGCTAGGGTTAGGGTTATGGCAGAACCGGGTGTGGACATTAAGCTAGGGTTAGGGTTATGGCTGAACCGGGTGTGGACATTAAGCTAGGGTTAGGGTTATGGCTGAACCGGGTGTGGACATTAAGCTAGGGTTAGGGTTATGGCTGAACCGGGTGTGGACATTAAGCTAGGGTTAGGGTTATGGTTATGGTTCGTTTGTATAGATCCTCTTGTTTTCGCCATATCTCAAGAAATTCATGGTCATTTTAATTTATGATACTCCTCAATGTGCTAAATTTGTTTCCCATATTGTATCTTCCCTCATATGGATTTTACGGTTTTCAAAGGTGTGTTTATATTTCCATCAGCCTGCCTCCTAAAAACCAGACATATTTCCAGGCCCTTTAGTGAGATGGAAACTATGGGAAAACCCCCCACTTGAGAAGGAAACCATGGACACAAACAGAGGAGAGTTAGGCTACCTGCGGTTTAAACAGATACTAGGAGCCCATATCGCTGCAAAGGAACGGAACCTCTCTCCACTTGACGTTTAAAAGTCCCTGGGAGAACATTGGGTCTCTCCTGAGGAAAAAGCAACTACTTGTCCAGAACAGCGTTTGGATCCCGGAGTGAACCGCCAGTAGCAATGCAGAACCCCCTCTGATTGGCTGATGGACGTGGAGAGGATCCCCAGGGGGACCGATGGTTGGATGGTTCAGGAGATTGTCAGGCCGCTGCACAATTAACTCAAATAAGCTTGTGGAGAATTACTTAATGTGTGTCAGGCCCTAGAAGAGAATGCACATTAGGGAAATGCAGTATCCACTGTAGGCTCCAGAGGGAAGTTACAGTACTGTATACTTTGGGTCATAGCAAATTTGAGAGAGCTGTTAGATGAGCTCACACTGTATGTATTTGAATTGTTTTAACCCTTTGTTTGATTCACATTCTATATGAACCCCCAATAGAATGATGAACACATGAACCAGGAAATCAACAGCATGTGTGTCGTCATTCAGAGCGATGGTTTGGCAGGAAACATCACAGCTCCTTTCCACCTCACTACAGTGCGAAGCGTCGCTAACAAAACACCTGTAGCAGACCCTGGGAAGGCATTAAACCTTGTGTGGGGGCCAGAACAGTGTTCCCTCTCACGCAACCAATGACTGGCCAGGGACCTAAAAAGCAGTTGTAAAAATAGATGCAAAAACAACACCTGCTCTGACAGAGTATCTTCCTTTAGACCAGGTGGGGAGAGGGTCCAGATATGAGAGATTTCTGTCAAAGGGTGAACATTTAACACTGCATGGATCAAAGCTTTTCATTACTGAAAACCCATGTAGTTGGGCACGAGCGAAACAAATGAAATCATCCATTTCTATTTTCGCTCTGGTCTGTTAACCCCTATTCATTTTCTATTGAAATCCTAACAACATGGTTTTGGAACAGAGGTACTGAGAGGCTCTGAGGTTGAACTGTCAAATGTTCTAACTTCTCAGTGCTCAGAACAGATACTCAGTGGACAAAACACTTTTTTTCATAAACTGGCACAATAGCCCCCTCTAGCCCTAGCAGGCATGAATGACTCTAAATGAGGATGGAATCCAAAAAGGAAGCATGAATCAAAAGGGATAGAGAAACATTTCCTATTGATTGGTGGCTAATTTCATGAGACCGACCCCTGCAGTTCCTCTTCCTTTCTGCTAGGGAAAGAGGGTAATCATAATATATAAATTGCCCCATGGCAGTGATGCCCCATGGCTCATAAAAGCATCCCCAATACCCTTCAATGTAAGGTCCAGCATTTCCACAGCACCTATTTGTTTGTAGATACAGTACGTGAACCCCCACGAACAAACAGTCCCGAAGTCCAGAACAGACTATGGGAGGCGCACAGTACTACATAGAGCCATAACTACATGGAACTCTATTCCACATCAAGTAACTAATGAAAGCAGTAAAAACAGATAAAAAACAACAAATAAAAATACACCTTATGGAACAGCGAGACTGTGAAGGGAAACACAGGCACAGACACACGCATACACACACATGATAACATACGCACTAGACACACACAGATATGTGGTAGTAGAATAGTGGCCTGAGGGCACACACTTAATGTGTTGTGAAATCTGTTGTGAAATGTAACTTAATGTTTTTATGTGTATATAACTGCCTTAAGTTTGCTGGACCCCAGGAAGAGTAGCTGCTGCTTTGGAAGCAGCTAATGGTGATCCATATTAAATACAAATACACCTTTCATCCCTAAACTCCCCCTCCAAAAGAAACAATTTCATAGAGACACAGTGGCATCGTTTACACAAATATCTTGCTTAAAATCCAGGAACCTCCAGTTGTATATTTTATTTGGCCATAGACAAGCACAGCGTCCAATACATCACATGTCCTTGGGTACGAGTATTTAATGTAGAAACTCCAAAACTCACAAATACTGTATGACCGAATGTTCCAGAGATGTACCAGTATACTAAACATGCAGAATATCTCGCTCCCCTCTTCAAACAGAATAGATTTTGTTGAATTGCTTGATAAATTTGACCACACTGTTTTCCAGCCGTCCTTATTGGTGCTCCTACTGTTTTTCTGCCTGTCGGTGGCCCGAGCTCTGATCACCCTCAGCTCCCTCTGAGGCCATAAATGATCCCGATGAGACGGTGCTTTGTGTTTCTACTGCTGGGATGCAGGGTGAATTCACAGTGCCGTATTTTGACTTTAAATCATTTTTTTATGACAGATGGGAAAACGTATTCACGTTCACAGAGCTGATTTATGTTCATTTGGTTCTGGAGGACACTATAATTTACAAGTAATGTGATGTCAGGGTTGTGTGAGGAGAATGTTTGGAGTCAAACGCAGGAAGCAGGTCTGAGTGAAAACAACAGAGTCTTTACTCAAAATATATGCACAATTCCAAAAAATGGAAAGAAACAAATACGAACACGTATCAAATACAACACCTAACGTACAAACAATCACGGACAAACATCAATGAAAGACAGAGTGGTTAAATAGGGAACATGATGGGGGGAATTGATACCAGGTGTGTACAATACAGACAAAACAAAACGAAACTGAAAAATAGATCGATGGTGACTAGAAAGCCGGCGACGTCGACCGCCGAACACCACCCGAACAAGGAGAAGGGCCGACCTCGGCGGAAGTCGTGACATGTGAAAACAGATGGATAGAGAGATACCAAAGGGCAGACTGACCTATACATTCTCACTGCTGCTTACAAATGGCATCCATATGCTTCAGGAACTCTTCTAGTTAAATCTACATTGGAGTGTGTGTGGTGTGTGCGTCTGGGTTTGTGGGCTTGTGTGGGTGCCTGTGTGTATTCAGTAAAAGACCAGGAAGAATAACCTGTGAGAACAGGTTGGGTTGGTGAGAATTTAGTAGGGAAGCAGATTTTTGTTGGTGGGAGTTTGATATGCTAGCAAATAATTTACAGCAATTTTAAAAAGTGAATTGAACATAATATAATATGTACTGTTACATTTATACAACCTTGTTTTACTGTACATCCAGCACACATAAACTGTTATGACATGGCTCATTTATAGATATTTCAAACATTTACGAAAACATGTTTTGTACAAATGATTTGACCTTGATTTATATCTCAAATGAGGTACGAAAAAAGGAAGTGACATCTGTGAAGGCATACACAAAGTTGGTCTATTTCATGTCCATGCCCTCAGGGTTACAGCCAGGTAAAGCACTGCAGCTCTGGCAAAGCGGATTTGGTGTGAGCTCTCAAACACAAAGATCACATCAGACACTGTGAGGCAGGTTTGAGTTTCATTGCCTATCCTGGGGCTTATGTGGAGGCAATATAGAAACAGTATCTGTCTACCCATTAGTGGACATGAAAGATTGTTTCCTTAAAAAGAATATCCTGCACTTGAACGTCACAAAGGGTAAATATATAATGCAATTAAACTTTTGACTGTTTTGACAGAAATAAATTAGCTGGTAATAGATCAACAGAGATAGTAAGGGATATTATCAGGAATAAACTTACACAACAAATAAAATCTGTTTTACTATAAAGAGGTGGGGGTGGATTTTAATGGAACTTGGTTGTAGACAACAGCAAATCAGTATGGACATATGAATAAAAACTTTCCTGGAGGGAAATATATGAATAATGTATACATCTTGGAAGCCCTCACTGACTTGTATTTTATGGCTTTTGTGCTATGAGCGTGTTCAGTGAACAGTGAATACTGTCTGGTGGAGCCATTGTATCCAGCCCAGTGAGCAGGACCACCCAATGTGAGTCAGTGACGAAGTAAATACTGTTGCATGTACACGTCCCCTTACTCACAGAGTCAACAGCACTCAACAGGTTCTGATACAGTATCTGGGCTGGTCTCCAGATCACAGGGCAGAGTCATAAACAGAGTATATGGCCACTGTCTACACCAGCAAAAGCCAGGCTGTTCCTCAAGGTGAATCACAGTGAGTAACAGCTGCTAGTAAAACTGTAAGCATAGCTGATAGAGAAGTGTAGTAATGTTAAGATGTAAATATTTTAAAGAGAGTAATTGAGGCTATTTATTTCCCTTTTGATATTCAGAGGCATGGCTGAATATACACAGTAGTGCCTATACGACCAATATAAGTTCTTAATGAGAGCATGGCATTGCCAGAAAGTACTGTATTCCACTTTATGAACTACATGTTCAAGCTGTTATGAGTTTTAAGTGCCCTTGTCCCTTGAAAATATGCCATTTGTATTTCTGAATCCAGAACTTTGAAGGATCTAGTATATAAAATATACAGTAAGTATTGTATTTGGTTCCCGTAAAAAAAAACGATTCTGTCCCATTCAACATCCTATTTTCCCTAACCCCTAACCCTAAACCTAACCCTAACCTTAACCCTAACCCTAACCCTAACCATAACCCCAGAACCTAACCTTAACCCTAAACCTGGCTCCTAACCCTAAAAGTAACCCTACCTCCTAACACTAATTCTAACCCTAACACTAATTCTAACCTTAACCGTAAACCCCCTACAAATAGCATTTGACCTTGTGGGGACTAACAAAATGTTCCCAGTTGGTCAAATTTTTGTTAATTTACTATTCTTGTGGGGATGTATGGTCCCCACAAGTATAGTTGAACACATACACGCACGCATGCATGCACACATAAAATCTCATTATATAAATCTGCTAACTCCGGAGAAGGCGACAGGAAAACTTAAACACAAAACAGAATTCAACAAATTCAAGCTTTATATTTTAATCTTGTTGAATGGGAATGTAAACTCATACGTACAGAATGCCATCATCAAAACAATTGTATGGTAGTAAATTGTATTCAATCTATTCACAAAAAAGATAACATATTGGGTATTCATCAATAGGTGGCCAGACTTTTTCAAAAAGTGGAGATAAGTTAACCACCTGGATGCAGAGCCAAGAAGACACATGCACACAAACACACACACACACACACTGTACATACACACACGCATGAACCAACACAGCCATGCACACTCGTGAACACAAGTTCACACACACAATCTCCATTGAACACCCTCACACAATCTCACACATAGACCAACACACACACACTCTCTTTCTTATTTTTGGAGGCACTGTGAGGCCTTCTGCCCAATATACAGCTTGCTTCCAGCTTTATACTGCCTGGCCTCCAATCAAAATGGCTTTACAACAGTTAAAAAATCTCAAGGGCTGACAGTCCAAAAAGAAACAGGGGAAAAAGCGGCATTGGCAGCCAACCACACATATTCACTGAGCTCATCCCACCAAGCAGCAGTAAATCATTATGAAAGCAAAAGTCAGTGTGGTAAATACAATAATCTAAGACCAATCAAACACACATTTCTCAGAATGGGCTTCTCACATATAACTGTCACTAACTGTCATGTCAATGGCTATTGCTCTCGCCAGCTTTCACAGGCTGCTGATGTTCCAAACAGAGGACAAAGGTACTGTAAGGTTGGAAGAGTTCCCAATAAAAGAGAGAACCCGAGCCCCTTGGTCTCTAATCAGATTCACCCTGGTGGCGTGGAGCGGATTGACAGCTGTTTGTTGATTGACTATTGTAGGCTCCGAGAGTTCGTAAATTCCCACTGGAAGCAGAAAGGAGATGATGAATTGGTTCTTAGCGAATGGGGAGTGGTAATCCCGATCCTTGACACACTGTATGGTAGTAATCAGCAGTACATGTTGTCAAAATGGAAATTGCCTGTTCCTGTAGAATACGAATGTGGTTCTTTCTTCAAAGGCCTGCTTCAAGAGGCCAGTTGGCTTGTTCTTTCCATGCCCCTGGGATGGAAAGAGGAGATCACGTGACTTAGGGACTATAAAGTGTTTTGATATGGGGAACACAAGATATTTGGTTAACATCGGTTACGTCGAGATCGGTATTAGTTCAGTCATTTGTTTCAGGGAACCTCACATTCCCTTTGTAAATTTGAAGAGTTGTGATTGATCCAACAGTAGGACTGTGCATCTCGGCTGATCACATTTTCCCATGCTGAGTGAAAAATTGTTTTATCATGAAGCCAAAAAGTAACAAGTCACCAGTCAATAACAAACACAACACAATACTCCAAAGCCTGGCCTGCGCAGTGTGCCCAGAGAAATAAAGTGCATAGAAGCAGCAGGAGCGTGCTCTACCCTCCCAGAATGCACCCTGCTCTCTGGATAGTATTAGTAGTATTTGTGGTAGAAACCTTAGGGGCTCTGTCAGTGACACAGGCATCAGGAGGCACCTCGTTTCCTCTGGGCATTGATATTCCTTTGCCTCTGGCTCCAGAGAGGCTACTGGCTTTAGTGGTTAGTTAGCCTTCAGATGGAAGATGCAGCTCTCTGCCAAGTTTAGCCCAGCCCAGCAAAACACATAACACTGGCTGCCATACTTCAGTTGGCTGGTTGGCTGACTAAACAGGAGGGGAAGGAACAGACTGCGGGATCACAGCGGGACAGGCTGCAACGGCATGGCCGGGTGGCCACTGCTGTTATTTTAAATGGAGAAAGGTGAAGACCTGGTGAAGTCCTGGCTCCTCTGGGACCAGCTGACCCGAGGACCGTTGGTCAGGGCCGTGACCCACAGAACCCATGCTGGGCCTCGCTCCTTTATAGGAAGGCCTGCAAGAGAAGAGGGGAGAGGGGGAAGGAAGATGAGATTACAGGTGAAGGAAACGGATTCTGTCAGTCAAGGAGAGTAAATTAGAGATTAAAGAGATTGTCAGTGATGTTTTATTTCATTTGAGGAATTGGTTTTACTGTTTATGTTTATTCCACATTTATTAATCAGAAATAAGGTGTTATTATGAGTAATTTGCATGCTGAGAGTTTCAGACGTTACATTGTCAGAATACACACCATATAATCAACATACATTTTCAAATAACTGCTCCTGACAGTTCCATCTACAGTGCTCATGTCTAACACTGATCCTTTCAGATGTTGGCAAGTGTGTTGTGACCTCTAGTGGTCCAGTCTTGTCATCTCTGCTGAAGCTTGCATTGGTATATGGAACTAGTTAGACCAATGGTTAGTTACTAATGCTTCTGCAGAACATGGAGTACATTGGGGGAATGATGTGGCAGTGCTCTCTTTAATGATTAAAGGGCTCTCTCCTAAACTCTATAATCCTGTAAGTCACAATCCATCTCATTGAACCAGACTCAATTTGTAGCCGTATGGTAGAAGTACTCCAACCAGCCTTGTAGGGATGAACATATTTTAGACTCTGCACTAAATATTGCCTGTAATAAGGTAAAATGATGTTCAATATATTGAAGTGAAGGAGATCTTAGGTCACTTGCCAAAATGTTGTCTGAAATAATATTCCCATCCAGGTGGGGCCCTATCAGAATATCCACGTAACTACTTGCTGAATGTTATACATCTCCTATTGCCTACACCCTCTTGACTGCTTCCATACACACCGAGCCAACGTAGAGAAACCCACAAACTCCCCTCACCACCTACCACGCTAACCATTTTATTATTAAAGTCCAAATACAGACTCCAGCGCGGAGCCTGTTGAGCCAGGCAGTAAACAAACAGAGCCCTGTTCATCTCTGTTTTCTCTGGCCTCCCTCAAACGCTGTTACATCACCCATAATGTTATCTTTCAACAGGAAAGTGCCAGTTATGCTGACTTTGCCCCTGGAGGCACAACAGATAGCGATCACATCATGTAAAGCCATTTGTTTGGAGACTTTGTGTTGGTGGCCACCCATGTTTAACTGGGGCTCTGGCCCTGGCTCCCGATGATGAGTTTTTCTAACCTCCGTCATAGGCTGGCAGGCAGTGTGGAGCAGCCGGTCCCCCCCCTCCCTCCCCAGTCCCAGACCCCAGGCAGGGCCGACCATCCATTTTACAGCCAGCATGTTTGTTCTTCTTCACCTTGGTTCCTGTAAGAGTCAGACATCTGATGTGCAGGTCAAAGGGAAAGGAAATGGCAATCCCAGCTGAGGACGAGGATATAACCTATTAACATTCTCTGGTGTGAGAGGGAAAGAATGGATCACTCAGTTATTCCTCCCTTTCTGGGAGGTAGTTTTCTTTCCCAAAGGCAACACTGAGAGGCTGGGATGGAAATGTAGGTTACGCGTGCATGTGAGTATGTGTGGTACTGGTGATGTGAGTACAGGGAGGAGAGTACTGTACTGCATGTGGGAATAGTCGTTATGTTGTGATGAGTGACATACAATGACGTATGATGTATTATGTGTCATTGACTGCTCTGCTCGCAGATATTATTTCCAGCACATGGTTCTGTGAAGTAAATTATCTGAAAGATAATCCTGATTTTGTGAATCCTAATCCTTAACATTTTGTGAATTAGATACATTTTCTCTGTCCATATGAGATTCACACGTTAGCACCTTCCAAATAAAAGCAGGAATTCAGTAATGATTGATGACTATTTGGACAAGTGGTTAACAGAGAGTTATAAAATATGGAAATACTGCTTTCGTATGAAATACACAGAAAATGCAATGTGGGCTTTAGTGACCACTTAATCTGTTGGCAGGCCTACCCCTTTGGTCTGTCAGTTGCGCAGGACTCTTTCCCCCGGCCACACTAACTATTTTACTTCCAAATAAACTTGACAGTTATTGCTGGCCGCAAGTCAGTGGGCCTTTGAGCAATGACATGACACCCTCGATCTCTGTCGAGGACAGAAATAAGGGTGACCAGTGAGACTATTTATTGTTCTGAGATACCTACTGCAGCCCTCATCATCCACATACAACACCCGTTCTGCCAGTAACATTCTGTTAAAGGTCCCCAAAGCACACACATCCATGGGTCGCTCCTCTTTTCAGTTCGCTGCAGCTAGCGACTCGAATGAGCTGCAAAACATAATCGAACTGGACAGTTTTATCTCCATCTCTTCATTCAAAGAGTCAATCATGGACACTCTTGTTGACAGTTGTGGCTGCTTCGTGTGATGTATTGTTGTATCTACCTTCTTACCCTCTGTACTGTTGTCTGTGCCCAATAATGTTTCTACCATGTTTTGTGCTGCTGCCATGTTGTGTTGCTACTATGTTGTTGTCACGTTATGTGGCTACCATGCTATGTTGTCATGTGTTGCTGCCATGCTATGTGGTTGTCTTAGGTCTCTCTTTATGTGGTGTTGTGTTGTCTCTCTTGTTATGATGTGTGTTTTGTCCTGTATTTTTTATGTTTTTAAATCCCATCCCCTGTCCCCACAGGAGGCCTTTTTCCTTTTGGTAGACCGTCATTGTAAATAAAAAGGTGCTCTTAACTGACTTGCCTAGTTAAATATAGGTTAAATAAATAGAATAAAAACTAACAATAGCTTCACTCACTGACCACCAAGATGATCAATTACTGTAAAGTTGTCAATGCACAGATGCTGAATTCCCATGAATCACAGGAGTAATGTTCCCAAGGTCCAAGTAAATGCTTAGAATAATATACTATACAGTAATGTGATGATGAATATTTCAGAAGCAAATGTGGAATTTAACAGGGAGTAAAACAGTCAATCGTAAGCTAGTGTATAGTTAGTCATCATAATGCATGTTTGGAATAGTCCTGTAGGATTTAGAGAGTTTAAAATTAGATTTTCTTTACCTGACAATGATATTTTTGAGCTGAGTATAAGGGACAAGACGCTCTTCCTGTATCCATATCTAGAATTCAAGGGTCAGCTTTCAAGTACCTGTGAATAAAGAAGATGTACCTTGATAATGGCAGCTAGCTGTTCTCATTTCTGACATGGTGAGAAGGCTAATGGAGAGTGGGAAAGGGTGTCACGGGCCATGGAGATATGACCTTTTGCCTGGCTCCTCTCTCCCCTCTTCTCTCAACAAGACTAAACTTGTTTTCTCATCTCGGAGGTGGGAATGGCAGCAGATGACCAGGGGTCAGCCCGCCGGCATGAATTTTTCACCACCATATTTTCTTTGGGTAAATAATCAAGCTACCCAATGGCAGATGGCAGTTTAAAAATCTTGGATTGGAAAATAAATGCATGAGATTTAGAAAAACAGGACTTCCAACCAAAAAACAATGTGCTTACGTTTTTGAGGCTTCTCAGCCACACATGTGAAATCAGAGTAAGTAAGCCTGTGTGCATTTGAACTTCCCTGACTGAAAAGGCTGCATGTAGGTCCACTATACATAGGACTAGGGAGTTTGTTTATGCAGTTAAGGGACACTGAAAGTATTTCAAATCAAATCACATTTTATTGGTCACCTACACATGGTTAGCAGATGTTATTGCGAGTGTAATGAAGTGCTTGTGCTTCTAGTTCCGACAGTGCAGCAATATCTAATAAGTAATATAACAATTGCACAACAACTACCTAATACACACAAAGCTAAGTAAAGGAATGGAAGAATATAGAATATATACATATAAGAATATAGAATAATATATACATATAAATATATGGATGATCAATGGCCCAGCATCATAGGCAAGATGCAATTGACGGTATAAAATACAGTATATACATATGAGATGAGTAATGCAAGGTATTTAAACATTATTAAAGTGGCATTATTAAAGTGACAAGTGATCCATTTATTAAAGTGGCCAATGATTTCAAGTCTGTATGTAGGCAGCAGCCTCTCTGTGTTGGTGATGGCTGAGATAGAAGCTATTTTTCAGTCTCTTGGTCCCAGCTTTGATGCACCTGTACTAACCTTGCCTTCTGGATGGTAGCGGGGTGAACAGGCGGTGGCTTGGGTGGTTGTTGTCCTTGATGATCTTTTTGGCCTTCCTGTGACATCGGGTGCTGTAGGTGTCCTGGAGGGCAGGTAGTTAGCCCCCGGTGATGCATTGGGCAGACCGTTTGTTGTCATCCATACTATAAGGTGTCTTAGTTAGAGCAAATAAATTATGATTTCTTTTCAACAATTCCATCACACCTTTCAGAGGGGAAACCTGCAAGGCCAGAAGTAGCATACCTTAAGGATCGGTGTCCCGCTAGCGGAACAACTTCCGGTGAAACTGGAGGGCACGCAATTCAAATCATAAATCATAAATATTATGGATTTTAAACATTTAGGTACATATAAGTATCTTATATCAGCTGAAAGCTTCTTGTTAATCTAACTGCACTGTCTGGTTTACAGTAGATATTACAGCGAAAACATGCCATGCGATTGTTTGAGGATGGCGCCCCACATCAAAATATTTTTCCACCGGCACAGGTTTCATACATTCACATATAATGATGACATATTCACTTACTTTTTGAAAATCTTCCTCTGATTTGTCATCCAAAGGGTCTCAGCTATAACATGTAGTGTCGTTTTGTTAAATAAATCCTTCTTTATATCCCAAAAAGTCAGTTTAGTTGGCGCCATCGATTTGAGTAATCCACTCGTTCAATTTGCAGAGAAAGGAATCCGAAAATCTACCCCTAAACTTTGTTTCAACAAGTCAAAATAAGTTTATATTTATTCCTCAGATAGCCTAAGATGTAATCAAACTATAATATTTCTTACGGAAAGAAGTATGTTCAATAGGAAACCAATTTTAGCAGGTGCGTAATGTCTTCATGGCGCGTGCAAACACGAATTTCCAAGACTGTGTCCTTCTGCTAAAACTGATATTTCTTATTCTTTTTTGAAGTTACAAGCCTGAAACCTTGAAAATAGACTGCTGACACCCTGTGGAAGCCATAGGAATTGCATCCAGGGAGCTAATTCTCAATATGACCTTTCTCTTGCATTTCTAAGAGGATGGTCTCTCAAAAAAAGAAAGTAAATATTGTTGGTTTTTCTTTGGATTTTCTCCTACCATATCTATTGTGTTATATTCTCCTTCATTATTTTAACATTTCTATAAACTTCAAAGTGTTTTCTTTCCAATGGTACCAAATTACATGCATATCCTGGCTTCAGGGCCTGAGCTACAGGCAGTTTACTTTGGGCACATCATTCAGACAGGAAGTGGAGAAAAAAGGGGCCTAACCCATTATTTCTATAGCGCTTTTCAATTAAGTAACTAAGTGTTTCACATCATAAAATAATCAAATAAAAGTACTAAAAAAAAAAACAAGAGGAAGGAGCAGAAAAAATATAGCTAATTAAAATAAAACATTGAAATCATACCTTGAATTCATTGGACATTTTTTTTCAGGAATCCCTGCCTTTGAGGGTCTACCTGCCTCATGTCAGGGAATCTTGGGGAAGCGCCTATGTCTCAGTAGGTGTGAAGCCAAGTTGTGCCACTCATAATGAGTTGGCTGAGTTGTCTTCCAGCTATCATCTTTTTAAAAACCATGTGTGCTGGTCATGTGTGCTGTTTAAGAACCGTGTGTGCTGCTCATGTGTGCTGTTCAAAAACCATGTGTGCTGCTCATGTGTGCTGTTCAAAAACCATGTGTGCTGCTCATGTGTGCTGTTCAAAAACCATGTGTGCTGCTCATGTGTGCTGTTCAAAAACCATGTGTGCTGTTCAAAAACCATGTGTGCTGTTTAAGAACCGTGTGTGCTGCTCATGTGTGCTGTTCAAAAACCATGTGTGCTGTTTAAGAACCGTGTGTGCTGCTCATGTGTGCTGTTCAAAAACCATGTGTGCTGTTTAAGAACCGTGTGTGCTGCTCATGTGTGCTGTTTAAAAACCATGTGTGCTGCTCATGTGTGCTGTTCAAAAACCATGTGTGCTGCTCATGTGTGCTGTTCAAAAACCATGTGTGCTGCTCATGTGTGCTGTTCAAAAACCATGTGTGCTGGTCATGTGTGCTGGTCATGTGTGCTGTTCAAAAACCATGTGTGCTGGTCATGTGTGCTGTTTAAGAACCATGTGTGCTGCTCATGTGTGCTGTTCAAAAACCATGTGTGCTGCTCATGTGTGCTGCTCAAAAACCATGTGTGCTGCTCATGTGTGCTGTTCATGTGTGCTGTTCAAAAACCATGTGTGCCTGTCATGTGTGCTGGTCATGTGTGCTGTTTAAGAACCATGTGTGCTGCTCATGTGTGCTGTTCAAAAACCATGTGTGCTGTTTAAAAACCATGTGTGCTGCTCATGTGTGCTGTTCAAAAACAATGTGTGCTGCTCATGTGTGCTGGTCATGTGTGCTGTTTAAGAACCATGTGTGCTGCTCATGTGTGCTGTTTAAAAACCATGTGTGCTGCTCATGTGTGCTGCTCAAAAACCATGTGTGCTGCTCATGTGTGCTGTTCAAAAACCATGTGTGCTGGTCATGTGTGCTGGTCATGTGTGCTGTTCAAAAACCATGTGTGCTGGTCATGTGTGCTGTTTAAAAACCATGTGTGCTGCTCATGTGTGCTGGTCATGTGTGCTGTTTAAAAACCATGTGTGCTGGTCATGTGTGCTGGTCATGTGTGCTGTTCAAAAACCATGTGTGCTGCTCATGTGTGCTGGTCATGTGTGCTGTTTAAGAACCATGTGTGCTGCTCATGTGTGCTGTTCAAAAACCATGTGTGCTGCTCATGTGTGCTGTTCAAAAACCATGTGTGCTGGTCATGTGTGCTGGTCATGTGTGCTGTTCAAAAACCATGTGTGCTGCTCATGTGTGCTGTTCATGTGTGCTGTTCAAAAACCATGTGTGCCTGTCATGTGTGCTGGTCATGTGTGCTGTTTAATAACCATGTGTGCTGCTCATGTGTGCTGTTCAAAAACCATGTGTGCCTGTCATGTGTGCTGGTCATGTGTGCTGTTTAAGAACCATGTGTGCTGCTCATGTGTGCTGTTCAAAAACCATGTGTGCTGCTCATGTGTGCTGGTCATGTGTGCTGTTTAAGAACCATGTGTGCTGCTCATGTGTGCTGCTCAAAAATCATGTGTGCTGGTCATGTGTGCTGTTTAAGAACCATGTGTGCTGCTCATGTGTGCTGTTCAAAAACCATGTGTGCTGCTCATGTGTGCTGTTCAAAAACCATGTGTGCTGCTCATGTGTGCTGTTCAAAAACCATGTGTGCTGCTCATGTGTGCTGCTCATGTGTGCTGTTCAAAAACCATGTGTGCTGTTTAAAAACCATGTGTGCTGTTTAAAAACCATGTGTGCTGTTTAAAAACCATGTGTGCTGCTCATGTGTGCTGTTTAAAAACCATGTGTGCTGCTCATGTGTGCTGGTCATGTGTGCTGTTTAAAAACCATGTGTGCTGCTCATGTGTGCTGGTCATGTGTGCTGTTTAAAAACCATGTGTGCTGTTTAAAAACCATGTGTGCTGCTCATGTGTGCTGTTTAAAAACCATGTGTGCTGCTCATGTGTGCTGGTCATGTGTGCTGTTTAAAAACCATGTGTGCTGGTCATGTGTGCTGGTCATGTGTGCTGTTTAAAAACCATGTGTGCTGTTTAAAAACCATGTGTGCTGTTTAAAAACCATGTGTGCTGTTTAAAAACCATGTGTGCTGGTCATGTGTGCTGTTCAAAAACCATGTGTGCTGTTTAAAAACCATGTGTGCTGTTTAAAAACCATGTGTGCTGGTCATGTGTGCTGTTTAAAAACCATGTGTGCTGTTTAAAAACCATGTGTGCTGTTTAAAAACCATGTGTGCTGTTTAAAAACCATGTGTGCTGTTTAAAAACCATGTGTGCTGCTCATGTGTGCTGTTTAAAAACCATGTGTGCTGCTCATGTGTGCTGTTCAAAAACCATGTGTGCTGTTTAAAAACCATGTGTGCTGTTTAAAAACCATGTGTGCTGTTTAAAAACCATGTGTGCTGGTCATGTGTGCTGTTTAAAAACCATGTGTGCTGTTTAAAAACCATGTGTGCTGTTTAAAAACCATGTGTGCTGCTCATGTGTGCTGTTTAAAAACCATGTGTGCTGTTTAAAAACCATGTGTGCTGTTTAAAAACCATGTGTGCTGCTCATGTGTGCTGTTTAAAGACCATGTGTGCTGGTCATGTGTGCTGGTCATGTGTGCTGTTTAAAAACCATGTGTGCTGTTTAAAAACCATGTGTGCTGTTTAAAAACCATGTGTGCTGTTTAAAAACCATGTGTGCTGGTCATGTGTGCTGTTTAAAAACCATGTGTGCTGTTTAAAAACCATGTGTGCTGGTCATGTGTGCTGTTTAAACACCATGTGTGCTGTTTAAAAACCATGTGTGCTGTTTAAAAACCATGTGTGCTGCTCATGTGTGCTGTTTAAAAACCATGTGTGCTGTTAAATAACCATGTGTGCTCTTCAAATACCATAGATAACCTTTAAAAACATGTTTAGTGCTAATGGCTTCCTAAAATCACATTGGATTAATATTTGAATGTTTTGGCAGGACATCAAACACATTCCTCCTGTGATACGCTCTACTGGGATATTTATCAGCTTCCCAAGATACAGCAAATGTCAACCTTTTGATGAGTCCTGTTGGGTCCGGTTATGTAATGTAGTGTACACGAATCAAAATGCAGGGAGGGTTTTTGTTGTTGTTGAAAAGCTTAAATGATAACAAGGTGCGATGTTTAAAGATCTGACAATATAACTTTTTCCTCTTCTTCATTTAAGGACCCTGCAGTGAAAGTGTCTGTAGTTGCACTGTGGCCTAGGGCAAAGTATATGTATGTTTGAATGCAATCAGAATTATTCCCCTTTTAGAAGCAAACACAATGTTTTTAATGCAGAAGAACCATTTGCTTTTTTATCATATTTTCCATCTAGAAATCCTGCAACATCTCTTGTTGACCTGAAAAGGGTTGTCTTCTTCTGGCCCATGTTGTCAAGAAGGAAATGGAACAAAGGCCTATTTGCAATGCAGAGAGGCTTATTAACCAGCCAATCCCGATCAGTCAAGTATGACGTGGCAAGCACTGCCTTCTGACATTTTTATAAAGCACCCCTCACTTATTGCACCCCCTCTTATTTACTCTCTTTCAAATTATTTTTTGTCCTCCGTTGACAAAGATAAATGAGGGGATTAATATATATTGAACTAATCTGGAGGTTTGCTGGGAGGAGGGGAAGAGCCTGGATAGTATTCCCTTCAGGTAACCATATGCAGGCCCACTGGATTAGGAGCCATTTGCAGTAAGGCTTAACTGAGATCCAAAGCCATTAGCAGAACATCGTTTTATAAAGAGTAAAAGGAGGAGGAGGACGGAGTTGTTTAATTGCCTTCTGTTGATTAGAATTCAAGACAGCAACAGACTCCACTCACACCTTTGAGAAGTAGACTCTCTGCCTAGGCCTAACCCTCTGCCTGACAAAATGGCTTCCAAGCTACAACCAGTTTCACTCATTAAATTATGATTATGATTTGCTATTTTCTGTAGGTTTTTAGTGAAGTAACATAGGCCTACTGTATATATCATTGTATAAAATGGTACTTAAAACACAATATTTGGCCAATGAGAAGGGGTAACATCCTTGAATATTGCTCAATGCAGCAAAAGACCCATGGGTAGAGAGCTATTATGCCATATGTAAGACTCCAGCCTCAGCCTGAGCTACACCTCATTGTCATGAGGATTTCATATACCCATTGGAAGCCAATATGGTGTATTGGATCCACATGTCTTGCGCTGTCTGAGAGGCAATACCACATACATACCACATACATGATTAGTTACATCTGATTGTAAGTTCTATTTGGTCTGCTCTGCCAAACAGATGACAAACCACTATGGCCCCTGTCTTACACCCTAGTTAACACAAGGTGGCGGTACAGAATACCATTTTTGAGGGGTACCTATTATACATGCCTTTGATCAAAGTATGTTTTTAACAATAAATTAACATTGTATTTTTGTATCTCTTTTATTTTTTCAATAACTACATTATAATCAAGTATTTGTTGTTTATGAATGAACTGATAACTACATATACCCAGACAGATAACAGTGTTCTCTTGTAATAATGTCCATATGGAGGAGAATGTCAACACTGGTACACATGGTGTCTAATCAGAGAGCAGCTCCTGAGCTAGGCAGTAATCATGACAAGTGGCCATCCACTGGCCATAAAGCACAACACAGCTGGTGTAAACGTGTCCCCAGAGCACACAGCCAGCAGCAGGTGTGGCAGCCAGAGCTTAACATCTCACTGATACGTTCAGTGAGTTATTGCTTTATTACTCTTCATTTCCCCACTCTGTCCACTTCACTGTCACTGCAGCAGCAGACAAAGGAAACCACCTGTCTGAACAATGATAAGAGAAGAGGAGAACTAATGCACACAGAGATGGGTGAGGAGGATACGGCACTGAGTTGTATATAATGTATTATATGTGAACTTTGTGTAAACTCCACTGTCTGTATTCTGTCTCTAGCGTTAAATGGTGTCTATCACTATTAGCACCATATCACGAAGTACAATTCTGAGTATGTGTAAATGTACTTGAAGAATAAAGGTGATTACTCAACCTGTATGACATGTCACTGAATGTCCACTGGAGTGCATTGTTGCTCACTATCTAAAACCACATTTGAGAAAGACAAATAAACGTTTGGGTGTTACGTCACTCACTCAAGTAACAACAGGTGGAAACATCAAGTCTTTCATCTCAAAATGAGGAAATTCTCGAATCTTTGATTTGGCAATTGGTGTCAAACAACATTTATAACAACACCACACTCAAGTCATATTGATCCACAATTGCCCTCTTAAAATGTATGTTTTACTTTGTTCAACATGAAAACATTGTCTGCAAGTAATATTTCAATATTGACCTAGCACTAAGCGAACACGCTTCCTCATTGTCCATATTGCCAGATAATCAGAAAGATACTGTATCACAGCTGAAGTTTTATACAATACTTGCACTTTGTTTGCCAAGGCTAGGTTGGCTTACCAGTTATACAAACACAATGGGCACTGATTAGGCCTATTTTCAGACTGATTCTTCAACATTACATTGAAATCCAGAGATCAACAGCCAGCTCTATAAATGCTGTATTTTCAGTGTGAGATATTCAGTAAGTCCATAGATCCCTGAACAAACAGGCTTTTTATCACACAAAAGATCTGTGCTGGAGGCTTCAGGGTCTACAATCCACAAGACTCGTCGAACAAACTTTCAGTGCTGTAAGCAACCACACATACTCTACACTGTGCAATGTGGTTATTGCTGTAGTACTGTACAGTATGACAGTTTAGGGATTAGAAAATAAGCTAAAACAATCAAATACATTATAAGTAAGTATTTAAGATTTTAGTCTTGGCCTATTGGCTGTAACACATGAATATTTGCTTTAGTGTTGCCTGTTATAAATAAGCATACAGTTCTCATCACCTTGTCCAAAAATGTTCTTATAAGTAGATCATCAATCAGGTGACGATGTAGTTTCATTGCTTGACACCTGAAGTATTAAGAAATAGTTCAGTGTTTATAAAGAGGGTGGAGCCACCTTTAAACCAGGGGCTTTAGCACCTTTCAACACCTTTGGCACGAGCTACCTGGCAACATGCTCACTAAGTCGAGCACCAACTCCCAACTGTGCAGTACAAAGGTGAGCCCTCCTTTTCACCAGCAACCAACCTTACAATACTGTTGAACTAATCTTTATTCATTTCACTGTCAGTTATTTTCCGATATAGTCCCCACTTGACTCTCAGCATGTGAATGTTGATGAGTGATAATTTTAGTGTCAAATCCCTCAACGTGCCTTATCACATCATGGAATTACAGTAGATAACATGCCAAGTTAATGATATGAGTGGTTACAGGTGCATACTGTGTTCATTTTAGGACACATTGGGGCATTAAAGAAATAGTCATCAAACAAAGCACCTTTACAGAGGAAATGCCAGGATTTCACCTGGTATGGAAACAGCCAAATGTCGTAAGAAAGTTTCCATATTCCAAAATGCAGTAGGAAGTTACAGGAAGTGTAGGCCTGAATCTGTTGGTAGCCTAAGCCGTCTTTCTTTTCCCCAACGCAGTTAAAGCCAAAACCATGACCCGTTATTCAGAGGGGCGTTCTACAGCGATTTGAGCGCTCTCCAAGTCTCCAAGTGAATATCACATAGCACGAAATTTCAGTCAGTGATTAATAACATTTGCCCTTGTATTTCAAGATTGAAAAATATAATAATATGTCGTGGACCGAGCTAGCCATTAACGTCCCTTAATGCTCAAAGACAGATTCAATGGCTGTACTGTAGCATTGAAGGATTAACTATTAAATATTTGAGAAATTATTAATAATAAGCATATGCTTTTACCTGATAATAGACTACTAATGATAATATAACAACTTCAAAAGAAATACATGGGCAAATGTTACCAAACATGATGACAATAATAGGCCTGCATTACGGCAGGCAGTTAATTGTTAAATTACACTTTCCATCCTTACCTTGGAAGGTCACTGTCTCTGCGCTGATCGCCTGTGAGTGAGACAACGCTAACTAGCCAATGGGAGTGTAGTAGAATGCCCCTCTGAATAACGGGGTGTGGTTTTGGCTTAACTGCGTTGGTAAAAAGAAAGACGCTTGCCTAAAATTCCCTGACTACACAGCTCGCGTCGCATGCGCGAGCTTTACAAAATAAATGTAGAAATCTATGTTATTCAATTATTGCACCCACACTACTCGTGCGCGTCAACTAGCGTCTGCGTTGCCAAAAGTTAAAATATAAGTCCTTTCTATTTCTGACACAGATAGCGCTGCAAGTCCTGCCTCTCCCATCTCCTCATTGGTTTATAGAAGCAGGTACTCATGTGCCATCTCCTCATTGGTTATACCCACGTGGGTGATTGAAAGACGAACTGTGTTGCCAGTCGTCGTTGCCAATCACCATATAAGTTCAAAGATGAAAAGCCTGGAAGGAGGAGAGATGACTAGAAATGATTCGGTTGACCGTTTTATGTGTGGAATAACTGTCAAAGTAGACGACCTTGTGCATTTCAGGTAAAATAACAATTCAATGTTTATATCCCAGGACAAATAACAAGCTAGCTAAATAGGACAAATTAGCTAGCAAGTGCAAGCTAACAAGCTAAATTGCCATAAATGTTTAATGCTTTTCGACCTGTCCCCAAATTAATGTCATTGGTTCAGAGTTTGTTTTGATATTTTAACCTGCGCGTCGTGATCGCTTTTGGTGTAGGGGGACAAAATACATTTGTGCACGATGGCGCACACGCAGCCAGTTTGGGTTCCGTGTAAGCCTACATGTTACTAATGATGCAACAATTTCATCACCAGTCTTGGTTTTTCCTTTTCCACCTGCAAATAAACTGGGCGAGCTCAACTGTGAAAGGTCCTGGCGCACCAAAAAAAAGTGTCAATGGAAGCCGGTATGGATTTGGCTTCACTCCAATCACATTGCATCAAGAGCATACATCACTGACAGAAACTCATTGTGCATCTCGTTGTGTTGTTGTCCTCAGGTGGCTAGCTAGCTAGCTAATATTGGCCCATCAAACGCATTTGGTGTTATCGTGGTCTCTGACCTGGTGGTCAGACTCGCTCAGGTAAAACAAACCTAAACTTGCGCCTTTTTTCAATGCTAAATTGACTGTCATTGAGAAACAGAAAGGTGTCAATGTATTTTTTTAGAAAACATCCTTTCTAAATGTAAAAGTAATCCAAGAGGTAATAATCTAGTGGTAAAGATGGCACCGACGGAGAAGGGAAACATCTTACGAGTTCCAACCCGTCTTTGCTATTTAGTGACTTTTTCCGTGTTTACCTTTATTATTTTTTTACAGAAAGTTCAAAGTATTAGCACATATGACCACCAAGCAATTCTGGACATCAGATCGACAGTTAGTAGCCTTTCCTGCACTCAAATGACAAAATCTTCCTCTAGTAGCCTCGGGTGGAATGTCATTAATATTTTTCAGAGTTGTATAATTAATTAACCTTTTTTTTTTTTTTAAATGACCGCCGAAAATCCAGTGTTTCTATGCCAAACGGTTTTGTTTTATTTCCGTCTTCTGTGGTGTATATAAAGTGTAATATTGGGATGCGACTCAAAATGGAATACATTTGAACTCTAAATTTTTAAGCCCATAATCATGTGTGTGAGGTGTATACTTTTGTTTTAAAGTAGATTTGTTTAAAACTACCAAGAAACACTATGTGTGACCCTGATTTAGCCCAATACAGTAAAAGGTTAACCTCGATTTCGACTTCAAATCCGACTTCAACTTCAACTCAGCTGTTCCCTTATTCATACTGGACCCCATTCATTTGATACCAAATGCGCCACAGGCGTAGACACTGGAAACGTGCCTGCATCCTGGTGAGATTGAGACGAAGAGAATATCGACCGGCACTTCCCTCCGTTCTATTGGCAAATGTCTAGTCACTCGAGAATAAGATGGATAAACTTTGTTCAAGAGTCTTCTATAAGAGAGACTTGATATTATACGCAATATTTTGTGCCTTTCAGAGACATTGCTGGATGACTCTATGTACGAAGGACTAGACCACTTTTATTCTACCTGCAGAAACGCATATAAGACCCTTCCTCATCCTCCCTTGAAGCAAATCTGACCATGACTCTTTTCTCCCGCTTCCTGTTCACTAACAAAAGCTCAAACAAGAAGTACCAATGCTGAAGTAGTTTTATGAAGCAGACGCAAGTCTACAATACTGTTTTGCTACTACAGACTGGGATATGTTCTGGGATTCATCCGACAGCATTGAGGAGTTTACCACATTAGTCACAGGCTTCATCTATAAGTGCATAGACGACGTTGTCCCCACAGTCACTATACGAACATATCCAAACCAAAAACCATGGATTACAAGCAATATCCACACTGGGCTAAAGGCTGGAACTAACCTTTAGATGAAATGGGACAAGGACATGGACACATACACGAAAGCCCGCTACGACCTCCGACGCGACATCAGACATGCAAAAGGACAATGTAGGAGGAAGGTGGAATCCTATTACACCAGCTCCAAGGCTTGGTGTATGTGGCAGGGCTTGTAGACGATAACCTCCAAAAGAGCAAGGGCACGTTCTCAAAGCATGCGCAGACCAGCTGGCAAGTGTCTTCACAGACATTTTCAATCTCTCCTTGTCCCAGTCGGTGATCCCAACATGTTTCAAGATGACAACCATTGTCCCTGTTCCCAAGAACTTCAAGGTAACCTGCCTAACCTGTAGCACTCACATCTGTAATTATGAAGTGCTTTGAAAGGCTGATCATGACACACATCAACACCATCCTCCCAGAAGCTCTGGACCCACTGCAATTCGCATACCACCCCAACAGATCCATTGACGACACAATCTCACTTGCACTTCACACTCCCCTCTCCCACCTGGACAGGAGGGGAAATAACTCTGTGAGAATACTGTTTATAGGCTACGGCTCAGCGTTCAACACTATAGTCCCTTCCAAGCTCTTCACCAAATTGGGAACCCTGGGACTGAATACCTCCCTCTGTAAATGGATCCTGGACTTCCTAAAAGGATGGGCCCAGTCAGGGAGGGTAGGCAACAGCACCTCTGCCACGCTGACCCTCAACACTGGGGCCCCTCAAGGGTGTATGCTTAGACCTCTCCTGTACCCCCTGTTCACCCACGACTGCGTGGCCACGCATGACTCCAACACCATCATCAAGTTTGCTGACGACTCAGCAGTGGAAGGCCTGATTAATGAGGGCAATGAGACAGCCTACAAGGAATAGGTCAGGGACTTGGCAGTGTGGTACCATGACAACAAACTCTCCCTCAACATCAGTAATACCAAGGAGCTGATCGTGGACTGCAGGAGAAAGAGGGGAGAGCCCGCCCCAATTCACATCGACAGGGCTGTTTGGAGGGGGTTGAGAGCTTCAAGTTTCTTGGCTTCCACATCAGTAAGGACTTAACATGGTCCACACACACCTGCACAGTCGTGAAGAGGGCAAGACAGTGCCTCTTCCTTCTCAGGGAGCTAGAAAGATTTGGAATGGGCCCTCAGATCATCAGAAAGTTCTACAACTGCACCATCGAGGGCATCTTGACTGGATGCTTCACCACTTGGAATTGCAAATGTACCACCCTTGACCGCAAAGCACTACAGAGGGTGGAGCGGACAGCCCATGACAGCTCCCTGCCATCCAGGACATCAATACTGTTAGAAAAAAGGGTTCCAAAAGGGTTCTTCGGCTGTCCCCATAGGAGAACCCTTTTTGGTTCCAGGTAAAACCCTTTTTGCTTCCAGGTAAAACCCTTTTGGGTTCCAGGTAAAACCCTTTTGGGTTCCAGGTAGAACCCCTGTGGGTTCCATGTTGAACCCTCTGTAAAAAGTGTTCTACATGGAACCTAAAAGGGTTACCTGCAGCCGAAGAACACTTTAAGGTACTAGATAGCACATATTTTTCTAAGAGTGTACATTGAGTGTACAAAACATTAAAGACACCTGCTCTTTCCATGACAGACTGACCAGGTGAATCCAGATGAAAGTTATGATACCTTGTTGACGTCACTTGATAAAGCCACTTCAATCAGTGTAGATGAAGGGGAGGAGACAGGCTAAATAATTACTTTTAAACCTTGAGACAATTGAAACATGGATTGTGTATGTGTGCCATTCAGAGAGTGAATCGGCATGACTAAATAGTGCCTTTGAACGGGGTGTGTTAGTAGGTGCCAGGCGCACCGGTTTGTGTCAAGAACTGCAACGCTTCTGGGTTTTTACGCTCAACAGTTGCTCGTGTATATCAAGAACCACCCAAAGGACATCCAGCCAACTTGACACAACTGTGGGAAGTATTGGAGTCAACATGGGCCAGAATCACTGTGCAATGCTTTCGATACGTTGTAAAGTCTATGCCCATGACAAATTGAGGCTGTTCAGACAGCAAATTGGGAGGGTTGTACAACTCAATATTTGGAAGGTGTTCTTAATGTTTTGTACACTCAGTGTATATCAGCCACCCAAGCCATAGACTGTTCACTCTGCTACCCTCTGGCAAACGGTACTGGAGCATTGGACCAACAGGCTCCGAGACAGCTTCTACCCCCAAGCCATAACCCAGCAAACCAGAAACATTCCCAGAACATTAGATTCCCCTTAAGTTATAGTTAGGGTTTTATCTAGTATCAGGATGATAACATCCCAAAATACATTCAGAATGTTTTTGATCAGATCTGTTTATTTATCAAAAAGGCTTTAGATAAAAAATATCCTTTGGATGGAAAACAACTGTAACAACCACCACAGAACATTCCCCAAAAGTTTGTATGTTTGTATGAAACATTTGTGTGATGTTGCAAGAACATTCCTATAACACATTTATCTGTTCTTTAAAGGTTCCCAGAATGTTTCATTAGGTTGTGAGAACAGTCTGGTGTGAACATTGTGGGGACATCACAAAACATATGTTCCCAAAACACAGAAAATGTCCAGTTCTGTGGATGACTCCACAATGTTTATTTTAGGGTGCAAAAAACATTCACCTGAAGTAACAAGGAATAAATGAGCCCATTCTCCTATAGCTCGTCCCACCAGCCTCCTCTGACGGGCACACACACACATACACACACACACTTTTACACTCATCATTTGCTGCTGTAACCATGTTCTTTATTTTACTCTTATTATTATCTATCCTGATGCACAGTCACTTTATCCTGCTTTCATGTACATACAGTATCTACCTCAAATACCTCGTACCTCTGCACATTGATCTGGTACTGGTACTCTCTCTATATAGCTCCACATTGATCTGGTACTGGTACTCTCTCTATATAGCTCCACATTGATCTGGTACTGGTACTCTCTCTATATAGCTCCACATTGATCTGGTACTGGTACTCCCTGTATATAGCTCCACATTGATCTAGTACTGCTACTCTCTCTATATAGCTCCACATTGATCTGGTACTGGTACTCTCTCTATATAGCTCCACATTGATCTGGCACTGGTACTCCCTGTATATAGCTCCACATTGATCTGGTACTCTCTCTATATAGCTCCACATTGATCTGGTACTGGTACTCTCTCTATATAGCTCCACATTGATCTGGTACTGGTACTCTCTCTATATAGCTCCACATTGATCTGGTACTCTCTCTATATAGCTCCACATTGATCTGGTACTCTCTCTATATAGCTCCACATTGATCTGGTACTGGTACTCTCTCTATATAGCTCCACATTGATCTGGTACTGGTACTCTCTCTATATAGCTCCACATTGATCTGGTACTGGTACTCCCTGTATATAGCTCCACATTGATCTGGTACTGGTACTCTCTCTATATAGCTCCACATTGATCTGGTACTGGTACTCCCTGTATATAGCTCCACATTGATCTGGTACTGGTACTCCCTGTGTATAGCTCCACATTGATCTGGTACTGGTACTCTCTCTATATAGCTCCAGTATTGTGGATTTTATTTTTCTCCTCTTGTGTTACTATTTAATTTGTATTATTATTTTAAACTCTGCTCAGTTGGAAAGGGCTAGTAAGCAAGCATCTCACGGTAAAGTCTACACAAGTTGTATTCGGCGCATGTGACAAATCCAATTTGATTCGATTTTTTGATTTGATCTAGTTTTTCAAAAGTATCTTTAATCTAATTACAATATTTTAGCTGGTAATGTAACTGATTAGTTACAGTTTAAAAAAATCTGATTCTATGTAACTGATTAAATGTAATCAGTTACTCCCCAACTGTGATCATTATGCCTTCCCATTGTTGCAGTTTAGCCAATCACGTGATGGCGTTGCTGCCCATTCAGGAAAGTAATGTTGTTTAGTTAATAACCATAAACAGATGTTTCCATGCCACATTAATTGATTATTGTGATGAATAGGAAAATATAATTCACGGAATCAATATCTACTTCCATATGACATGACGCCAATAATACATCGGTAAGCCCATCCAGATGGTCCAAGTGGGACTGGCCGTGAAAGATCTTGCCGTTGAGTCGTGTCCATGTAAATCCTTGTGAATAATGTATTCTACTGCCCTTCCAGGAAATACAGATACCAAGCAACGTCATCGCCTGCCATTTTTCACAACTTTTAACATACAGGTCAGGTAGTCACCATCTTGTTTTTATGTTGCCTGCATCCAGTACTCTCACCTCAATGATGAAAGGAAGCCACCGTGGAATAGTGATCCTAGACAATTTGTTTATTTTCTGCTAAGGTTAGAGACTTTTCATATACAGCAGTGTTGTAAAAACAAATATACACATCTCCAGGGGTTCATGAATACTTCTTTAACTAAAGAGAATATCCAGTGATGTGGTAGTTCCATATAAAACATTCCAAATTTGCATCTGCCCTGTAAGCCTATGTTGTATGGTATCTACAGAACATTTTCACAGCGCTACAATGAAGTGAATAGATGGCCGTGTTTGTAGTGTTTCGCTTGGGGTCTTTCTAAAGTGTGCCTAGTCTTCAGCTATGTGTGACCGGGGCACTTAGTGGCTCACACTAATGACCCTAATTGGGAAAGTGGGCCCAATTCGGGGGTCACTGATAGACTGACTGGCATGTGTGGAATGTGACTAGGCAGCCCTTTCTCTCCCATTGTCTGGGTCATGCTATCAATTAGCTGCTTGCAATGGATATCTTAGTGGGGGAGAGACTGGTCATAGAGTGATGCTAAGAGTTGTCCACAGACACTGCCTCCAGGTTATGTTACTCACCAGCAGTACCCCAACCACAGTTTTGTGTTATGTGAGACTGCTAATAGCTGGTGTAGCTAACAGAGCTGATATGATGACAGAAATCCATGTTGCTGCCTTCACCCAAATGTCAGCTATTTCCACACAGAAGTTTGCATTTTTCAAACACCTGTAACAGCTATTTCCTGCAGTCTAGAAACGTAATCATTATGCCTAATTCTATGTAAAAAATATATATATATATATATATTATTCTGTATAGGTTATCTTAGCTAAGATACCGTAGTTAGATAAGCTACTCTAACGAGATTGATAGCCTGAAATTGCTTGGTAGCTAGTTATGAGGTTGGGAGGTTGGAAACCTATCTAGCTGGCTAGCTAAAGCCAAAATTGTTAGGTGGGTAGTATTACAGAGAAACAACAAAAAATGTTGTTTTATTTATTCATCAAGAAGGAATTAATAGGCAAAATAGCATGATCAAATTCATTTACTAGCATACCTCCTGGGAGTTCTGCCCATCACCAGCAGCTAAAATCAAATCGAACTCCGTGTGTGTCACTTTACACTCTCTTTCCTCCTCCACTGAAGATACTACAAGCACTCTAGAGTAAGCTGCAGCATCTCTTTGCTCTATCTACCTTGGAAGAAACCACTTCAAATCAAATTTTATTGGTCACATACACGTGAGTAGCAGATGTTATCGAAATGCTTGTGCTTCTAGCTCCGACAGTGCAGTAATATCTAACGGGTAATATCTAACAAATTACACAACATATACCCAATACACACAAATCTAAGTAGGAATGAATTAAGACAATATAACCTCAACGAAAAAAGAAACGTCCCTTTCTCAGAACCCTGTCTTTCAAAGATAATTCGTAAAAATCCAAATAACTAAACAGATCTTCATTGTAAAGGGTTTAAACACTGTTTCCCATGCTTGTTCAATGAACCATAAACAATGAATGAACATGCACCTGTGGAACGGCCATTAAGACACTAACAGCTTACAGACGGTAGGCAATTAAGGTCACAGTTATGAAAACTTAGGACACTAAAGAGGCCTTTCTACTTACTCTGAAAAATACCAAAAGAAAGATTACCAGGGTCCCTGCTCATCTGCGTTGAACGTGCCTTAGGCATACTGCAAGGAGGCATGAGGACTGCAGATGTGGCCAAGGCAATAAATTGCAATGTCCGTACTGTGAGACGCCTAAGACAGCACTACAGGGAGACAGAACGGACAGCTGATCATCCTCACATCCTCACAGACCATGTGTAACAACACCTGCACAGGATCGGTACATCCGAACATCACACCTGCGGGACAGGTACAGGGTGGCAACAACAACTGCCCGAGTTACACCAGGAACGCAAAATCCCTCCATCAGTGCTCAGACTGTCCACAATAGGCTGAGAGAGGCTGGACTGAGGCCTTGTAAGCCTCTTGTAAGGCAGGTCCTCACCAGACATCACCGGCAACAACATTGCCTATGGGCACACACCCACCGTCGCTGGACCAGACAGGACTGGCAAAAAGTGCTCTTCACTGACGAGTCGCGGTTTTGTCTAACATGGGGTGATGGTCAGATTCACGTTTATCTTCGAAAGAATGAGCGTTACACTGAGGCCTGTACTCTGGAGCGGGATCGATTTGGAGGTGGAGGGTCCGTCATTGTCTGGGGCGGTGTGTCACAGCATCATCGGACTGAGCTTGTTGTCATTGCAGGCAATCTCAATGCTGTGCATTACAGGGAAAACATCCTCCTCCCTCATGTGGTACCCTGTCTGCAGGCTCAGCCTGACATGACCCTCCAGCATGACAATGCCACCAACCATACTGCTCGTTCTGTTTGTGATTTCCTGCAAGACAGGAATGTCAGTGTTCTGCCATGGCCTGCGAAGAGCCCGGATCTCAATCCCATTAAGCACGTCTGGGACCTGTTGGATCGGAGGGTGAGGGCTAGGGCCATTCCCCCCAGAAATGTCCGGGAACTTGCAGGTGCCTTGGTGGAAGAGTGGGGTAACATCTCACAGCAAGAACTGGCAAATCTGGTGCAGTCCATGAGGAGGAGATGCACTGCAGTACTTAATGCAGCTGGTGGCCAAACCAGATACTGACTGTTACTTTTGACCCCCCCCCCGCCCCCCCCCTTTGTTCAGGGACACATTATTCCATTTCTGTTAGTCACATGTCTATGGAATTTGTTCAGTTTATGTGTCAGTTGTTTGAATCTTGTTATGTTCATACAAATATTTACACATGTTAAGTTTGCTGAAAATAAACGCAGTTGACAGTGAGAGGACATTTCTTTTTTTGCTGAGTTTACATATGGATGAGCGATGTCAGAGCGGAACGGACTAAGATACAGTAGAATAGTATAGAAAACAGTATATACATATGAGATGAGTAATGCAAGATATGTAAACATTATTAAGTGAATGAGATACCATAGAATAGTATAGAAAACAGTATATACACATGAGATGAGTAATGCCAGATATGCAAACATTAAGGGACTAAGATATCGTAGAATAATATAGAATACAGCATATACATATGAGATGAGTTATGCAAGATTTGTAAACATTAATACATTACTAAGCTACTGTAGAATAGTATAGAATCAAGTATATACATATGAAATGAGTAATGCAAGATTTGTGAACATTAATAAATTACTAAGATATCGTAGAATAGTATAGAATACAGTGTATACATATGAGATGAGTAATGCCGGATATGTAAACATTATTAAAGTGTTCCATTCCTTAAAGTCACCAGTGATTCCTAATCTATGCCTATAGGCAGCAGCCTCTAATGTGCTAGTGATGGCTGTTTAACCTCTTGGAACTATAGGGGGTGCTGTTCCGCATTAGCATATTTGTGTCTCCAAATTAAACTGCCTCGTGCTAAATTCTTGATCGTACAATATGCATATTATTGTTATTATTGGATAGAAAACACCTTCTAGTTTCTATAGAAGTTGAAATTTTGTCTCTGAGTTGTACAGAACAATTTCTACAGCACTTTTCATGACAGGGTTCAGATTTCAATTTTTTTTACCTCTGATCTGGGGTCTGTTTTTAAGGCGACAGTGAATGCTATGAAGAAACCGACACTGCCTACGTCTTCCTCTGGGTGTCTGTACGTCATCACGCTTTCAATGGAATCGATGGGATATTCACAGCCAGTATAAAAGACCAAAATGTATAGAGACCGCCCTTTCTCGTCGTGCGCCTGAAGCGTGAAGGGCATCGGACCTGCCTCGTTCCAAATCGTTTTCTAACCAGCAATATTTCTCCGGTCATGTTTTTACTCGTTTTAGGTGTTAAAAACATCAAAATGTAGTTAATTTGAACCGTTTTATAGCAATTTATATCCGTTTAGTGCGATTTTAGAGGAATTTATTTGTTGTGCACTCTGAAACTTTGGACACGTTTTGGGGTGTCGGTCGTTGGTGGTGGACATTTCGAAGGACAGAGGACATCTATCGACCAAAAGACGTTTATAACATAGAAAGGATACATTGCCCAAGAATCTGATGGAAGAACAGCTCAAAGTAAGCAATATTTAATATGATAAATCGTGTTTCTGTCGAAATATTTTAAACGCACATTTCGCCATTTTGTTTGGTATAGCTTCACTTGGCGAACCCTGTATTGAAAAGTAAGGATAATTTTAAAAATGTAAATCAGCGGTTGCATTAAGAACTAATTTGTCTTTCGATTCCTGTAAACCCTGTATTTTTTAGTCAAGTATATGATTAGCTATTAATTAAACCAGATCACTCTGAAAGATGGCGACCGACATTTTCAGGCTTGTTTTGCTACTATTTTCATTGTGTAACCACGGTTTTGTATGGCTAAATATGCACCTTTTCGAACAAACTGTATATGTATATTGTAAAATGATGTTACAGGAGTGTCATCGGAAGAATTCTGAGAAGGTTAGTGAAAAAATTAATATCTTTTGGCGATGTTGACTTTTATCGCTCACTTTGGCTAGAATCAATGCTGGGCTGCTATGTGCTATGTGCTACGCTAATATAACGATTTATTGTGTTTTCGCAGTAAGACACTTAGAAAATCTGAAATATTGTCTGTATTCACAGGATCTGTGTCTTTCGATTCGTGTATGCTGTGTATTTTTACGAAATGTTTGATGATTAGTAGTTAGGTAAACACGTTGCTCATTGTAATTATTCTAGTCCATTTGTGACGGTGGGTGCAATTGTAACCTATGGCAGCTACCTGAAATATGCACTTTTTTCTAACAAAACCTATCCCATACCATAAATATGTTATCAGACTGTCATCTAATGAGTTTTTTTGTTGGTTAGGGGCTATAAATATCTTAGTTTAGCCGAATTGGTGATGGCTACTGGTGTTGGTGGACAAATAAAAGATGGTGGATTATGCTAATGTGTTTTTAGGTAATAGATGTACATCTTTACATATTGTGTCTTCCCTGTAAAACATTTTAAAAATCGGAAATGGTGGCTTTATTCACAAGATCTGTATCTTTCATCTGGTGTCTTGGACTTGTGATTTAATGATATTTAGATGCTACTATCTACTTGTGAAGCTATGCTAGCTATGCTAAACAGTGTGTGGGGGGTGGGGGGTGCTCCCGGATCCGGGTTTCTGAGGCAGTAGAAGTTAACAGTCTGATGGCCTTGAGATAGAAGCTGTTCTTCAGTCTCTCGGTCCCAGCTTTGATGCAGCTGTACTGACCTTACCTTCTGGATGATAATGGTGTGAACAGGCCGTGGCTCGGGTGGTTGATGTCCTTGATTAACATTTTGGCCTTCCTGTGACATTGGGTGCTGTAGGTGTCCTGGAGGGAGGGTAGTTTGCCCCTGGTAATGCGTTGGGGCAGACAGCACCACCCTCTGGAGAGCCTTGCGGTTGCGGGGGGTGCAGTTGCCGTACCAGGCGGTGATACAGCCAGACAGGATGCTTTCAATTGTGCATCTGTAAAAATGTGTGAGGTTTTAAGCTGACAAGCCAAATTTCTTTAGCCTCCTGAGGTTGAAGAGGCTCTGTTCTTACTAGGGAGAATGGGGGGGGGGGGGGGGGGTACTCTTTGCCTGGTCCAGTAAGTGTGCCCCCTCGGAAAATACAGTTGACAGATATTTTTATAAATAATTATGAAAACGTGTGGGCCTAAAAATGAAGTATAGTCATTAATTTAACATCTGAAAAAAATGTACTGGACAAATCTGAGGGGGAAAGTGCCTTTGTGTCCCCTATGGGCATGAGGCCACTGTGGGATAGTAATTAATTTCATACTTATAAAGATTTCAAAGGTGATAACTAAGGCCGACTAACCCATACAAAGAAATAGTGTGTGAACTATCCAATTCAGAGTAAAAGCACAATTCTTCAGTGAGAGGCTGAGAACAGAGCATAGTGTGCTTTGTTACTAAGGGTGTGGTGGGCCATTTGTTTGTGTTATATATTGTAACTGAGTTTCCCAACATTGCGTGGGACCGAGAGGTCTGGATGGACAATGCAGAAACTGGAGACTGGAGAATGACTAAATGGAGTGGCTCATACTGTATTGAACCACACCAGAGATATTCCTCTCTTTGGCACCACAATGCCAATTAATTACCTTTTGAAGTGGTTTCCAATGCATTGTAGCCCACGCCTGTGATGAAGTTATAAATGCATCCTTTGTAAGTACCTTAGTGCCAGAAATATTGCAATCTTTATTTTCTTCCTCTATCTTTCAAACCCTTACTAAGATTGATTCAGTTCACTGGTTTCCTTGTAATATTGTGTTCTTGACATCATGGGATATGAAACCACATAACCATAACTGTCTATGGTTTCTTCATAGTAGTGACGTGCGTCATACGCCTAGCTTCCTGAAACCGGTCACATATGAGCCAACCAGTCTGAGCTCTTTGTTATTCCAAAGAGAAATCTCCATCCACACAAAAACGTGTCTCTGGGAACCTGTGATCTATCATTGGTAGGCTAAATGCATTACTCTTTCTGAATACTGTCTGCCACCTGCAGACCTGCGGTAAGGTCTAGATGTGGCTCCACTAATACCACTGCCATGGTACACTGGGCCAGCACCCAGCTGTCTGTTACATTTGTAGGAGTGTGCGATTAAAGGCTCAGAACGTGCAAACTCTTCTTTTCAGAGGAATTATTAGCGGACACTGCGTTGTGGACTCCAGACACAATTCATCTAGCAGATGTTCATATTGTTAGTAACAGCAAAGAAAACATCAATGTGTTTTCTATGTTGTGGTCTAATGGTTCAGTATAGATACCTTTTGATAAAAAGAGAAAGCAAGGAGCTCCAAGATTGGGGAATTGGAAGAAGGATTACTTAAAGAAGTTTTAAGAAATGCATGTATGTGCACCTAGCTATGTACTGTAGCTATATTTAGTCATCCCTTTTATCCATGTTATAATATTTGACTCTACAGAGAGCACTTTTGCAGAACTACAAAAAACAATACTTTGTTTAAAGCCCAAGACATCTTCTAAGGAAAATCCAAATCCCAAATCCTTGATAATGAAGCGTCTGAATTCTCATATTGCCAGGTTTTGATTTGTGCAGCTAAATTTAAGCCACTGAGAGCCATGGGCGTGAGCCACGCGGACTCAGGTATGTGTCAATAGTGTTGCCCTGGAGCTGAACCCTCAGATACAGCTAGTTTGGAGGGAGAAGGAAAGGGTGAGGCAGAGAAAGGCAGGTGTGTCCTCCTGCTAGGTGACTCAGCCTGAGCCTGTGACTGCTGAGTGACAAATCAAATGCCAATTGAAAGACCCTGTTTGCTCCAAAGCTACTGGCTCCTTCCTCTGCACAGGTGGTCCCAGTCTCACACATCACACATACGCCAACAAACACGTACGCACAGAGAAACATATATTAAACATTTTGGGGATACAGTAGTACTATTCTGCATAGCTAAGCTTTTGCTGAAAAACAATTGTGTTTTGAGCTTGACAAACACTCCTGAGGAAATTCAAAATCAAATATGGAAAGAGATGGCGCTGCAAGTGGCGCAGCTGTCTAAGGCACTTCATCTCAGTGCTAAAGGTGTCACTACAGACCCTGGTTCGATTCCAGGCTGTATCACAACCAGCTGTAATTTGGAGTCCCATAGGGTGTCGCACAATTGGCCCAGCGTCGTTAGAGTTTGGCCCAGGTAGGTCGTCATTGTAAATAAGAATTTATTCTTAACTGACTTGCCTAGTTAAATAAAGGTTAAATAAATAAATAAACTGATGCTGTTCTTACAGGTAGGTAAAAACAGCTCACTCTTGCCTATGTCATAACATCTCTTGACAGGCCAAGGACACACAGACAATTGGGAAACAAAAAAAATTGAATAAAGAAACTTGCACCACTTTCAGATGTCAGTCACCAGGCTAGTTTACCTAGATAGCTTTAGCATACTGTCAACTTTAATCTATAAAAGGTTGATGTTTGCAAAGTAAAGAATCCTTAAGAGTAATCTATTTGCTCACAGGGCCAGTTTAAATAAATGCATTACATAAACTTTTTCAGTATTGGTTTGTAAACACCGGGTGAGGACTGCTGAGTAAATGAAGTCTCTGAACACGTGGCCACAGAGGAGCCTGAGGGAGTTCAGTAAATGTGTCAGTGTTCCAGTGACATCAGGTTTTGGACCAGTGACTGTCTGTCAGAACTGCTAGCGTGTATATCTTCATCCGTCTGTCTGTTTTACCTCGGGAGACATGGATTAATGGCCTATTGTATGTATGGCTGTGTAGAATATGATGAAGAGGGAGGCAGACGGGCCAGATCGTGTCTCATCACCAGTAAAGCCTTTGGGTTGCCAGAAGGGACCAGAGCATCAATCAGACAGGGAGCTGCATAAATGCCCAGTGCCGACCAAGGCCTGGTTCAAGCCTTATCTATAGAACCCCTCTGGTTTTCTCCTAACCCGCTGCCAACCTGCTATCCCTGTCTGGCAGCAATATGCAGTGTGTTATTGTGTCTGAATTCCACCATCCCCATGCCAAGCTTTACTCTACGTCAATTGCCTGTTTCCGGAATTGAGGTTGTGATGTGGTTGAAGTACTGGAAAAACAAAGAAGTGATGAGACAAAAAAGGGTGGCTTACACTTTGCTGTACGTATGTATACAGCAGGTGGTGAAAGAAATCTCTGACAGAACCCCTGATCTGTGCAGAATTGTGTTGCTTAAAGGATATTACCACCAGATGCCCACTTGGAAGAACATTAACTTTCAAATCATCTCCTTTCTGTTCAATCCAAACACCATCCGCCAAAAATCAAGCCAAGGCAACATCTTGGCTGTCAGAAAGATAATGAAGACAAGAAACTTCACCAGACTATGTACTAAAGATAGGCGTATTCCACGCTGATATTCCAAGCTGAAATATATGTGGTGACATTAAGATGCTAATAACGTAACCATGCACATTTTTCATCTTTGTTTTGGGAAAAAGGGTCTGCATTTCAGCATTGCTTGAAACACAGCCATAGATGGCAGCATTTTGCTTCATTTTCAGGATCTAACAGTTCAACTGCTACTCTGTAATTATTTTTAGGAGAACATTTCCAGATAAAGGCACAATGTATTTGCCAATTGTCATAAGAAAATATGGCTTTGTTAAGATGAATTACATAAATGCAAAAAAGGCAATCATCACTTAAGATATGTTCAACAGTTTGGGAAAATCATTGTGCTTGATTTCAGCTAAATTGTTTTTATGTCAAATGATATAATTTCAAAAGAAAAAGCATCTGTATTATCCAAATGCACTATTACAATGATTTACAATATTCTATTGATAGTAATATTGATAATATATTGTATTCAGATTAACAAAAGGCATATCTGATTACTGGTCCTCCTCAGGTGCGTCATCATCATATAATGTGTATACTGATTCAGAAATTCTGCTGTAATGTGTTTCAGTCAGCTGGACTAGGAGGATGCATGTTTGTTCAGCCTCAACACACGACGAGGCACAAAGGAGAAATGTAACGGGAGTGCGAGAAAAAGGGGAAGAAAGAGAGGAATGTCTTTGTGACAGTTGGGGAGAGTGGTAGCTTTGTCTGCCTCCCTTGGTCAGTGTGGATATATACAGGGAGACCCGTATGAATATGGCATTATAATTGGGCAAAACTGTAGATAGTTTGAAAATGGCACGTGAAAAATTATAGTAGTTGGTGATCTTTTTAGTCCTGTTGAATACATCTTGATTATTTACCCTCAGGTGGGTAATGTATGCAAACTATATGATCAGGTCCTACACTGGATACATTTGTAAGTATTTGAATATTAGCATCGACTAAGTCTCCACCAAAAAAAGGTATTCCCCAAAATTGACATAACAGAGAAAACTGCAAGATCTTACAAATGTATTCACACGTATAATCATTTCTAAGGCATGGACTGTGGTGGTGGTTTTCTTTAAATTACACTTAATTAGTCCAGTTTGAAAAATGGAAATTCATGAGAAGTGTTCCCGGCATTGTGGTTCAGTGGTGCATTGCCGGTAAGACAACCCTGATATCCTTCCCTTATTTGCTGATATACAGTGCATTTGGAAAGTATTCAGACCTTTACTCTTTCCACATTTTGTTACTTTACAGCCTTATTCTAAAATTGATTAAATATTGTTTTTTCCTCATCAATCTACACACAAGACCTTATAATGAAAAAGCAAAAACTGGTATTTAGAAATAACTGCACATTTATAAAAAATAAAAAAATGAAAAACAGAAATACCTTATTTACATAAGTATTCAGACCCTTTCCTACAAGACTCGAAATTGAGCTCAGGTGCATCCTGAGCTCAAACCAAGCCATGAGGTCGAAGGAATTGTCCATAGAGCTCCAAGACAGGATTGTGTCGAAGTACAGATCTAGTTAAGGGTACCAAAACAGTTCTTCAGCATTTAAAGGTCCCCAAGAACACAGTGGCCTCCATCATTCTTAAATGGAAGAAGTTTGGATCCACAAATATTCCTCATAGAGTTGGCCGCCCGGCCAAATCGGAGGAGAAAGGCCCTGGTTAGGGAGGTGGCCAAGAACCCAATGGTCACACTGACAGAGCCCCAGAGTTCATCTGTGGGGATGGAAGAACCTTCCTGTAGGACAACCATCTCTGCAGCACTCCACCAATCAGGCCTTTATGGTAGAGTGGCCAGATGGAAGTCACTCCTCAGTAAAAGGCACATGACAGCCAACTTGGAGTTTGCCAAAAGTCAACTAAAGGACTCTCAGAACATGAGAAACAAAATTCTCTGGTCTGATGAAACCAAGATTGAACTCTCTGGCCTGAATGCCAAGTGTCACATCTGGAGGAAACCTGGCACCACCCCAAGGGTGAAGCATGGTGGTGGCAGCATCATGCTGTGCGGATGTTTTTCAGCGGCAGGGACTGGGAGACTAGTTATGATCGAGGGAAACATTATTGGAGCAAAGTACAGAGAGATCCTTGATGAAAACCTGCTCCAGAGTGCTCAGGACCTCAGACTGGGGTGAAGGTTCACCTTCCAACAGGACAATGACCCTAAGCACACAGCCAAGACAACGCAGGAGCAGCTTCGGGACAAGTCTCTGAAAGTCCTTGAGTTGTCCAGCAAGAGCCCGGACCTGAACCCTATCCAACATCTCTGGAGAACCCTGAAAATATCTGTGCAGCAACGCTCCCCATCCAACCTGACAGAGCTTGAGTGGATCTGCAGAGAGGAATGGGATAAACTCCCCAAATACAGGTGTGCCAAGCTTTCTAAAAAAAAACGTTTTTTCTTTGTCATTATGGGGTACTGTGTGTAGATTGATGAGGAAAAAAACAAATGTAATCCATTTTAGAATAAGTCTGTAACCTAACAAAATGTTCCAAAGTCAAGCAGGATGAATACTTTCTGAATGCTCTCTAAAGGGGATTTGTTGATAAGTTCAACATGAAGAAATTGTGTTCAGACATCAGTACATTTACTTGGTATTTTGCACTGACTGGGCCAAGGTCGGTTTTATATTCTACTAAATTCAGAAAATGACACTCGAGATAAACAGAATGTTTACACTCCCCATGTGAGCTCGGGGTGATATGTAAATGAAGCCTTATTATTTCATCAAATTTGCATTTACCCTCTTAACCAAACACTGCAGGGCTCCAATTCAAACAGCACTAATGATGGCTGGCCCTTTATGACCGATTGCTGTATCGGCAAAAACGGGAAGAGCAATTTAGCAGGGAATGAATGGAGTAAAGCATAGTAGCTATCTGTGAGTGGCTGACAATAATTGGATCAACTTTGCTGAGAAATGGATGTGTTTTGATGCTCTAGTGCCTAACTGTCAATCAACTGGCTTTTCGCAATTTATCATTCCCCTTTTATCTGCGGCTGCCAGACCTTTCCACGGCCGCCATTCCAGGTCCCACTAATCAAACAACTTTTTAATAAGACTAAACTGCATCTCCGCAGCCTGTGAGTGGGCCTGGGGAGCTCGCAGCACATTGAGGGGAATGATGGGATGAATATCAATTAACACCCTGACAAACTGTTTTAACACACTTGCTTGCCTGACACAGAATTTTACTGAAATTGTCTGGTGGTTTCAGATCTGCCTATCCATCAGTGTCAGACCTGCACTTAATCTGCCTCTTTGGGCAATATGACAGGAACCACTGAACATTTCTTCTCACTTGATGGTTGTAGGGAAATGGTTCTCCTTTGTAATCAGTGTAAACATTACATTTTCATTGTTGACTTTCAGTGCAAGTTTTCCCTGTGTTCCTTTATTCCCAAGGAAGCTATTTCAAACAACTCAAACTTAGTCAAACTAAGCTGATGCTTTTTTCACATCAAGGTATTTTAGACATGCAGCAGCAACATAATTATGTATACTTCTACAATACCAACCACAAATCAGACACACATAGACCTTTGGATGAAATCCACAAGTGGTCCCAGAAATTGTAAAAGTTTTATTATTCAGTTTACTCTCCTTCAGCAGATGTTTTAAAGATGAAAATGATGGTGCCTCCTTGAGGTCTGGACACCACACAGCCTTAAGGCCACTGTCTGTCTAGTCTGAGGGCTAACTGGACTCATATTTTGGCCTGCTGCTTGGCGACGCCAAGTGACAGCGATACAGTGGGGCGGTTCAAGGTCCTGCCAACTGCAAGCCTCGACTGTTTCGCGCCTTGTCCTCAGAGTAAAAGTGATGCCTCGCGGCCCTTCTCGATCACAGCAGCTGCTGGTGTCCGCGCGGCTATTGAGAAGTTAACAAGTTCAAAACAAAAGAAGTGACAAAACGTAACAAAGGGAGGGAGGGAACGGGGCATAAAGTTGCTGTGTTTAAGGAGGATCCCCCTGTTCGTCCAATACCACCAAAGGAGGGGAGAGAAAGGGGGCCTTGATTCGAGCCCTTGCTAGGTAACTGAGGTTCGGATGTTTGGAATGCGTCTCCCACCATGTCTCTGATATCCCACCCTGCAAGTCCCATGCCTGGAGGTCACAAAATCTTCAGTCTAAATGACCAATCTATGTATTTCCTTTCCTCTACAAAAAATGTCCTTGCTAGGAAACAACATCCTGACATTTTGAGTGTGCTTGTCAAATTGCTATCTAATTGTGGCAGAGCTGCAGGGGGAGCTGATATCTGCTTTTCTCCCATTCCCTGCCGCGGGCCCTGCCATTCACAAAGCCAGGGGATGCCACACACATTCTGTTTGTTCTACATGAGCAAACAGATTGTAAACTGGTTGATAATTTTTTTCTGACAATGTCATTTACGGTTGCCAGCCTTTTGTCTGCTCTGTTTGCTTTATTCAAATATGAACCGAGTGGACCTCCCCTCCACGCTCACTTCTGCATTTAAATCACATCAAATCACTTCCATTTCGTCTTATCTGAAATTCATTGGAGGCAATCACTTGGTTGAATGCTCTGGCATTGCCATGGAAACCAAAGGTCCTGTGTGGACTTCAGAAGGATTAGGAACTTGTAAGATTTAAGTCTTGACGTACACAGTTTCTTTGTTGTGCTTCGCTTTGATTTGGAGGGGAGCCTTTTCTAACTTTGGTTACGTGAGATAAATCAGTATCTGCATTTACGTCCTTCAGTGAGATTGATAAATATTCATTTGTCTCCATACGTTGATCTATCTATACATTTACCAATCTATTTAACAGATGCTCCTATAGTTGTTTGTCTGACCCTGATCTGCATTCATATGGCATGGTGATCCCTGTTCACTGCTCTAAAATGTATTTTTTATTTCAACACAGCTCTGCTTCATTTGTCAAGCAACAATCTTTGTGCTGAAACTATGACAGTCCAAGTGGCATGCGGTGCCTGGTGCCCTGGTGGCACCTCTTCGCCCCAGGCTGGGGACAATAAATCCAGCTCCCCAAAACGAGTAGGGCCCTGCTTGGGCGCTTGCCTCCCGGGGTTTCCCACTCCGCTTCTGAGGCATCTCCCCATTGTTCGTTGAGGTTACGGCATGCAGTGCTGAGTTATTCACATCAAACTGTCTGGCTGGAAGCGCCTGCAGATGTTACTGTTTTTGTGTTTGGTTTTGTCTCCTCACTCCCTCTTTTGTCTTCCCCCGTTTCTTGTTGGCGTTGGATGCCAGGACGTTTGGCATGTGAGTTTTTAAAAACCTGAAAAAACGTGTCCAGTGAAAGAGAAGCTGAGGCCTTGGCTCCTGCTCGTGAATTGAAAGTTTTTCTTTCCTTTACAGTCAAAAGTACAAAGTAAACAATTTGAAGTAAATTGGCAACCAAGAGCTGATTCAGGCAACCAAGAGCTGATTCTTTTTGTCCTCTTTACCATCAATGCTAACATCTATTACTCTGTGTTGTCTGCCATGAACTTCACACATTCCAAATATTTCCCTCACTCTTTACAACAGAAAAGAACAAAAGAAAACTCTTGAATAGTTTGGACATTTTAAGGAACAAAAGGATTGTCTACATCAAAACACTAAATGAAGTCCCTTAAATATCTTGTAAATATATTGACTAATGTGCATGTAATCAACATGCTTTGTACGTTTTCTGCTGTATAGGAAAGCTAGCTAATTTAATTCCATCTGTTAAATGGGACAACCAACATAATGCAAATTTAAAGTAAATAAAACACAGTACTCCTCCTCAATACTCAAAGTTAAATCCAGCTATAGGCAGAGATAAGTGGAGAGTGAGGACTATGTGAGGTGATATCGTTCACTTATCTATTGCGTTTAACAGTGATAATGGTAAAGAATGTACAGTATATATGATGTATTTTGAAAAACAACCAACATTAAGTTTCAGATCTATATTTTGCTACAGTTAATCTCATGCTAATCCTGCTTTTTCAGAGCCAAAACAGTTTTGTAATGCATCAATAGTATTTAATGCACCCACAACATTCTCTGAAATTTGAGGTGTAAACAGAAGTTCCTTCCACTGACAAGCTGTCACCTGAAGCATCTAAACAATCAATGTCCATTTGCAACTTGCTATTTACCCCTCTGTTGACACCCATACTACCTCAGCAAATTAAGGTCATATTGGCAGATATTATGCATGACATTATACATGGCATTTTTGAAAGGACAACCAGAAACATTCAATATAAAGTAAAATAAACTATTCACAGCTTCACATTCAACCCTCTCTGAATTTTGGTTCAGATCATTACATAGTAGATTAGTCAACAATGTAAGAACACATTTGTGTCATTAAAATGTTGATTGATAAGAGATTGGTGTTGATTGATTAGTCATTGATGCTACTATAGTTTAATTATATGGATAGTTGAGTTAGGCTGTGGAAGTAAGCTTCCAAATTAGATAATAGACATAAAGGAAATCCTAGGTTCCTTTTTCCATCTTGTCTGTTTCCCAGACCTCTGAATGCGTATAGTGGATTTGCAAAAATAAACTAGCTTGAGTCATCAGTTTTACATCTCTCATTTTGGCCACGAAGGCAAAATTATTCAACCTTGAACATGGCATAGAGCACAAAGGATCGTCTCTGGGAAGCTTTTGACAGAGTCCTGTCGCTGCCTGTTGAGACAATATTATATCTATGGAAGGAGGATTATTCCCAAATACCAGTCCCAGGTCTGACAAAGGAACCTGATGATAGCAAATTAGGCCTGGGCTTTTCTGTATTTAAAGAAGCAAGAGCAACTTCTGAAGACTAGCAAACTTGGTGGTCTCAGATTTTTTATAATTATATATTTACCTGTGGTTGCCATACATTATATAACAAGGTCACATCAAAGGGAAAGTAATGAAGAAGGGAAATTAGCATTTGACTCAATATATGGCTATACGTAACATTTCTATAACTTTCCTGGGTTACAGCAACATACTACTAACTGAGCCTTCAGTGCCATCATGTATGGTCCAAAATAGAATGAAAGGTGGGAAAAACATAGTGTAGGTTATTCTGTGGTCAAGGACATGTCTTAGTTTTTCGTTGACAGTCTCCACTGTGCTAATAATGAATCAATAGAGCTGACCTGTCCAGCACAGTGTTCCTATTGGCTGACTGAGGCCAAAGCCAGGAGAGGTCTGGATCAGCAGAGTACACAGGAAACTGAGAAATCCTTACAAATCATAGAACAAATTAGATGCTATGTCAATAACCAATAATAAGATAATAAAATAAACTCAACTGATGATGGATAATTCATTTGTAAATGTTTTATTATCCTAGTTAAAATAGGGGTGGAAAACAACTACTACAAGGTGGTATACCAATGTACTACTTTATAATGTTTGGGGATGTTTATGGAATAAGAGAAAAATGTATGTGTTTTGTTTTTGCACCGGTCACAGTTAGCACATTGAAAAAATGCGGAAGACCGACATTATGTGTAACCATAGATTAATGATAGCAATATCACAACATGTTGAGTCTCACCAGCTCTATCTCCATTCTGTCTGTGTTGCCCTGTGTGTCTGTGTCTCTTACACAATCAGCCCCGCTATTGATCTCATTGATGCTGAAGCCACTCCATGCCCTCTGAAAGACTGGCTCAGGGAGCGGTGACATTGATATGGCCACACTGAGGTGGGTCTTTTTGTGGCTGCCTGTGTGTGGGACTGGGGGTAATGCTAGCTACCACATGTACAGCTGGATTGGAAGGTAACATCTGCTCTTCTACATACTGAGATTACCTATAATAACATTAAAAGAGAAGGTAGCATTATCATTTTACTGCAGTGGGCTAAATCATGGTCACATAGTGTTTCTTGGTAGTCTTAAACAAATCTACTTTGAAACTAAAGTAAACACCTCACACACATCATCATGGTCTTACAAAAAGAAGACACCTGTACCATGTCAGATTTAGAGTTGAAATGTATTACATGTTGAGTTTGCATCCCAAATTTTCACTTCGTATAGTACACAGAAGACTGAAATATAAAAAACCATTGACACAGAAACACCATATTTACTGGGTTTAATAATATATATGTTTATGTATTATGAAATAATAATAAAATATTAATAACATTCCACCAATGAAGCCTCTAGGTCATTTGACTGAAGGAAAGGGCTACATTTGCCATGTTTTCTTTTTGGGGTGATAAGTAAAAGTAAAGTTTTTAAAATATTCTGTCACAACTAAAGGGTTAGGCCTAACTTATCTTTGTGTACCCTGTCTGAAAGGGAAAGCCTTCCATCAGAGCGGTGTCTGTCAAGTCTTTCCTCGTGTACAAGTAGACTACATGTTTCCACACGAGGATCGCCTGCACATCTGGCTTTTATTTTGGTAGCTAGGTATTATCTAAACATTGGTGAATCTAAAGAATGCCTTATTGTTTTAGGTCCAGGTGGAAAGGATGTCTGGTTCCACACTCAGCATTTTCATCACACACTGATTCCTACCTTTCCTGCATTTCATGCGTATCATATCACTGTCATTAGCCTGGCACTTGCTTTTATTGTTTTGTAAAGGAGCTGGAAGCCTTGTTATAGTAGACTTAGTTTACTAAATGTAGAGCTGTATTGTGCAGCCGGAGAGAACGTTTTAAAGAGCTGCGGCCACCCACTTTCTGGATATCCAGAGGTATAAATCTACAGGCAAGGTGTGACCGTTGTCCCCCTGAGAGGAGAGGCAGTATCCATGGCAGGGCATGCAAACTATCGCAGATTACAAAGGGAAACCCAGCCGCAAGCTTTCCAGTGACGTGAGCCTATCAGATGAGATAAATACCTTCTATGCGTGCTTCGAGACTATCAACACTAAACTATGCATGAGGAAACCAGCTGTTCCAGACAACTGTGTGAGTACGCTCTCCCATAGCCGATGTGAGCAAGAACTTTAAACAGGTTAACATTCACAAGGGCCAGAAGTATTATCTTAGTATTATATTAGCTTAGACACCCCCGGTTCCATTGGTGGCGGCCCCCAGGTCCGACGTCACCAACAAAATAAAACCCTAAAAAACTCCCTGATGCTTCTTGTAATGGTGTCCGCATTCTGTAAGGATTGACGCAGGTGATGAGAAGCAGGTACAGGGAGTGAAGGTTTAATAGCTGACGGAGACGAAGCAGAACAGGAACTGCGTCTGGAAAGGAACACATAACAACAATTAATGAGGACACAGGGAACACCACTGAGGAACATACAGATATACAGGGGGTAATCAACAATGGAAGGAGTCCGGGTGAGTCCAATGAGCGCTTCTGCGCGTAATGATGGTGACATTTGCCTGTAAAGAAGGGTAGCCTGGTGCCCTCAAGCACCAGGGATGGGGAGTGTGAGCAGGCATGAAAATGTGAGAATGCTGTTCGGTGACTACAGCTCAACATTCAACACCATAGTGTCCTCCAAGCTCATCACTAAGCTAAGCACCCTGCTATTAAACATCTCCCTCTGCATCTGGATCCTAGACTTCCTGACGGGCCGCCCCCAGGTGGTGAGGGTATGCAATAACACATCCGCCACGCTGACCCTCAACACGGGGGCCCCTCAGGGGTGTGTGCTTAGTTCCCTCCTGTACTCCCTGCTTACCCACTACTGCGTGGCCGCACACGACTCCAACATCATCATTAACCGTTTACTGCAGTGGGCTAAATCAGGGTCACAGAGAGTGTTTCTTGGTGGTCTTAAACAAATCTACTTTGAAACAAAAGTATACTCCTCACACACATAGTTACGGGCTTATAAAAAGGAAGACACCTGTACCATGTCAGATATAGAGTTGAAATGTATTACATTTTGAGTTTGTATCTCAGTATTACACTTTATATACATCAGACGACTGAAATATAACAAAACTGGATTTTCTGCAAGGTTTTTTAACCTTTCACGAGCCTCTACCCCGGGTCCGGGAGCACCCCCCCACCCCCCCCCACCCACCCTCCCACACTGATTAGCATCGCTAGCATAGCGTCACAATTAAATAGTAGCATCTAAATATCATTAAATCACAAGTCCAAGACACCTAATGAAAGATACAGATCCTGTGAATAAAGCCACCATTTCAGATTTTTAAAATGTTTTACAGGGAAGACACAATATGTAAATCTATTAGCTAAACACGTTAGCAAAAATCACCATTTTTCTTTGTCCACTATTTTCTCTCAACACCAATAGCTATCACCAATTCAGCTAAACTAAGATATTGATAGCCACTAACCAAGAAAAAACCTCATCAGATGACAGTCTGATAACATATTTATGGTATAGGATAGGTTTTGTTAGAAAAATGTGCATATTTCAGGTAGAAATCATAGTTTACAATTGCACCCACCGTCACAACTAGACTAGAATAAATACATAGAGCAACGTGTATTACCTAATTACTAATCATCAAACATTTCGTAAAAATACACAGCATACACTAATCGAAAGACACAGATCCTGTGAATACAGACAATATTTCAGATTTTCTAAGTGTCTTACAGCGAAAACACAATAAATCGTTATATTAGCATACCACATGTGCAAACATTACCAGAGCATTGATTCTAGCCAAAGAGAGCAATAACGTAATCATCGCCAAAATATATTAATTTTTTCACTAACATTCTCAGAATTCTTCAGATGACACTCCTGTAACATCATATTACAACATACATAGAGAGTTTGTTCGAAAATGTGCATATTTAGCCACTAAAATCATGGTGAGACAATGACAAAAGTAGCTCAGCTGGTCAGAAAATGTCCTGCACCATATTAGACAGTGATCTAGTCTTATACATAAATACTCATAAACTTGACTAAAAAATACAGGGTGGACAGCGATTGATAGACAATTTAATTCTTAATACAATCGCGGAATTACATTTTTTAAATTATCCTTACTTTTCAATACAGGTTGCGCCAAGTGAAGCTATAGCAAACAAGATGGCGGCATAAACGTTTAACATTTATCGACAGAAACACGATTTATCATCATAAATTGTTCTTACTATGAGCTGTTCTCCCATCAGAATCTTGGACAATGAATCCTTTCTTGGGTCTAATCTTCTTTTGGTCGAAAGATGTCCACTTGTCCGTCGAAATGCCCACTAACGCACGACCGGGACCCCGAAACGTGCCCGGAGCTTCAAAGTCTATTACAAAGCAATGCCTCAAAATCGCACTAAACGGATATAAATTGCTATAAAACGGTTTAAATTAACTACATTATGATGTTTCTAACACCTATAACAAGTAAAAAGATGACCGACGCTATATTACTGGCTAAACCAATGCTTGGAAAAAGGCCAGTCAGATATCCTTCTTGCGTTGAGCGCAGTGTCCAAAGGAAGGCTACTTCCGGTATTTGGTGATTTATAGAGCCAATGATTGCGCAATCGACTCCATTCAAATTGTCACCACTTACTGACATCTAGAGGAAGGCGTGGGCAGTGTTTGTGTCTCATAGGATTAACAGAGACTTTTAAAACTGATCTGGAACCAGAGGCCAAGATGTCTAAATCTCACACACTGGGAGGAAAAGTGCTGTAGAATGAGTTCTGTTTCACTCAGAGACATAATTCAAACGGCTATAGAAACTAGAGAGTGTTTTCTATCCAATAATAACAATAATATGCATATTGTACGAGCAAGAATTGAGTACTAGGCAGTTTAATCTGCAGAGACAATTATGCTAATTTGAAACAGCACCCCCTATAGTTGCAAGAAGTTAAATGATGTTTGTTAATTATGAAACTATAAAAAATATGAATAACATTCCACCCATGAGGCCACTAGGTCATTTGACCCAAGGAAAGGGTTTTAAGTTTGCAGATGACGCCTGATCACAGACAATGATGAAACAGCCTACAGGGAGGAGGTTGGTGGTGGAGAGCCGGTCAGAGACGGCAAATAACATGAGCTGAGATGCTGTCTGTTCTATTATGTTAGACCTGTGGCTTGTTCATCATGCTTCCAGGTCAGAAAGAGACTTTTTCTGCCACGGATTAAACATTGATAGAGCATACAGAAGCTCAACCTGACAACAGGGCCATGGAGTCAAGCCAGGTCCTTCAACACCATTGACTCTTCAGCGAGGTAGATCAGGAGGTTGAAACTGGACTGGAGACACCGCACACTCAAAATGCTTCAATAAAATTGAGAATACAACTATAATCAATGCTTTCTGATTACATGTTGATAGTAGCATGAAGCAGCCATATTGCTAATTCACAGTCATCTCATTGTGTACTGTAGGATGAATGCCATTTTAGTCCATTGACAATGCTTTGACATTTCACTAGAATAGGACATGTCTCTAAGGCTGTCTCTAATTAGACCATAATGCGGATCTGTTGTCCTGATTAGCATTGAATAGACTTTGATCACCATGTATTATCAGATTACTGTGATAGCCTACCTTTGGATTAAGACAAGGTCCCTACTCATTGTGTTTTCATGCTGTGAGGAAAGGGGGGTTGTGGGCTGGCCCTGGAGTTAAGCCTGATGGCTCCTTTGTATGTTGAAAATACCACTTTATCAGGCGGGGCTGTGGGGAGCCGCGAGGTCCAGCACAGAGCGGGGGAGAGGGCTCCTCTTTCAGTGGAAGCAGCTTGCTTGCCGTGCTTGGGTCTCTCCTCTAGGTCCCGTCCTCTTTGTGCAGCGAGCAGCAGGGTGCGCCAGGAATGACACCTCAGTCCAGTGTGTTTGCTCAAGGAAATAATCACTAATTTCTGAATAATAATGCCAGCCCCTGACCAAGACTAATTGAATGGCGGCATGCCATTGAGGCGATGGGGAAGCTTTGCTGAATGGTGTGTTTGGCCAGGCAGTTCTGTGTGATTGATATAGAGGCAGAGATATACTGCACACATGATGGGGGTCTGGACCACGGCGAGCTGGGAGGAGACGCCTGATATAAAAACATCATTAGTCATGAATATGCCTCAATGCCCCTGCAGCGATGATTCAGTAAGGCTTTTCAATTGAGGAATGTTGGATTATCCTGCCCATGCTATTGGATAAGTTGTCTGTATTGTTGTGCACACTGGTATGGCTCAGAAGAAAATATGTGACCCCCTATCACGCTCTATAAACATCCACATATCAGATGGAGAGATGGGCTATTCATAACTCATCTGTGCACATGCATTTCTAAGTTAAGACGTGATGCTTCAATATTACTGCCAGCTTTGCAAAGAAATGACCATCCCTAACCTATAAAAGGGTCAGCAGTCTTTACATTTTTTCACAGCGTGATATTATTTGGCACACTCAAAAGACTGAATATGTGAAACTATCTAGATGACTTAAGGAGGACTTAAGGACTGACATCTCTGTCCTGGCAAAAGACAAGACATAATTCCATCTCCACATTATTCCATCTCCACCAAGGTATTTCACCACAAGTTAATTCAGTCCAACTGAAAGGGGATCGGAGCTTTGAATGAAGTGTTGGACAAATTGAATCCACCTTTTCTCTCTGAATTCCACCTTGCATTTAAGCACAGCTTAACCTGACAAAAGACGTTGCTGCATGTGTTTTTCCCTTGTGTTATATTATGGAAAGAAAACAGCTAGCTGTAGAATGGGATTACGGAAGGAAGAGCAAAAGTTCAGTTCGAGAAATTATTAGTCTTAAATAGTTGAACATGTTAACTTGGCATAGCGACTACTGCAGCTGCTTTTGACTTGTTGTAAGTAAGCCTATCGTCATTTTGAATTTGTGCCTTGTAAGCATTTTTTAAAATTGCATATACATTAATTTTGCAGAAGCATCTTTGATTTTCAGCTACAAACCTATATTTTTGTGAAATGTATTGTAGTATTAAATACAATACTGAATGGAAAGGAAAGGAAATTCCACACATCACAGCAATCTAAAACAGACTGAGATCATTCTGAAATTTTACTCATCATTTATTTTTTGGAAGAAATAACTATTGCTAAATGAGTTTCCAAACACTAATGTCAATAAATATCACATTTACATTTAAGTCATTTAGCAGACGCTCTTATCCAGAGCGACTTACAAATTGGTGCATTCACCTTATGACATCCAACAACACATGCAGACAACAAGACCACACGGACATGGAAAAACTGAATGGCTGATATCAAGGCTCCCATCTGCTGTTGGATCAATATTTTGTGCAAGCCTCGTAGGCCTGTCTGTTTACCCTAGGCATCTGTGCCTGGCATACCAACCCTGCACAATGTTTGAGCATGTGACTGTGTAATAATGGCAGATAGGGGAACTAATAGCCACTGCAATATCTGTAGCTTGACCCAATGTGTCCCTCCCTAATTGATCTATAGATTACCATCAGACACATCAGTCAGGGGTTAACCTTCTCTGTTAGCACCACAGTCTTTGCTGTGGATTATCAGGCAATTTGAAGGGTGACGGGAGCGACGCCGGAAAAAGCTATCAGCTATCTTGGTTAAAATTTCAATGCAATTTGTTGTAGCCAGAGAGAAGAAAACATTAAATTGGTGGCCACGTTTGGCATTTATAAATGGATGTCCTCCTCTGATCGCTCCCTTCCATGGCTGTGTGTCACATGGTCTGCCTGTCTCTCCCCATCCTGGATCCACCCAGGCCCAGCTACTGCAGCCAGGCCACCTGACTTCCTAGTCTGGCCTATGTGTACACTTGGTCGGTCTATGTAAACTTTGACATGTGGATGTCAATCTCTCCCATATTTGCCATGGGCTCTATCAGGCCGTGATTCGTTTTTAGAGTAAATTTGGAGCAAGAAGACAACATGGCCTGTAGTATGTTAGCCAACCGAGTACACCACTGTTGGGCCCTGAATATGTACATGGGTCCTGGTTGTTTTATTAAGGCTCTCTCTCTCTCTGTGTAGGTGATGTCAGAGGAGTGCTGCTGGGCTGGCTCCAGCGAAGGGTTTATCAACTACCAACCATGGAGGAGTGTGCCGTTCACACACAGTATCCAGACCCAGCCAATGTTTGTTAGTTAGTCGTGCCACTCCTGTAATTGTACTGTAGATACTTAAAGTGTTGTGGATGTCAATATTGCAACTTTGCTGTTTGTGAAACCCTGCCATGATATCATCAGTAAGTTTGTCCAGACCTGCTCCTACAAATACAAAGGGAGAGACTTCATATGGATATCAGTAATAAAACAATGCCATTTCCAGGTCTAATCATTTTCATTCATTGCAAAGAGGACACGGTGAATAATCTGAGATGCTCCCAGTGAACTTGATGGGAATAAACCTGTGGATATTGGTCAATGACAAATCTAAGTGTTTGCCTTAAACAAATGGCCCCTAAATGTGTACTCAAGCCAGAGTAAATTTGATTGTGGTGAATGGGGGTGGAGGAGGTACTCAGTCGCTCCTGTCAACACTGGGTAAGGAAGAGCAACATTTGCTATGACACGGAGAAACCAAAGACGGTGATGGCATGCAAATACTGCTAGACGCCACTGAGCGGTTGTCCTCTACAGAGCCATTCTGGACAATAGGGACCTGCAGTGTCTCAGGTATCTGCTGTGTCTCAGGACTACATTGGCTACATTGACCTCTGATAAAGGTGAGAACATTTTACTATAATATTATTATAAATGAATTTAGTATTGTTTGGTGATACACAGATCATATATCTCCTTTTTAAAGTGGTGTAAGGCTCTGACTCACTGTAAGTTCATTTTGGATGATATCTAAAGGATTACAGGGATGGAAATGTTCGTGTTTTTGCAAAAGATGTTCTCCATCATCTTAGTTACCTAAGGGACATTGACCTTAATTTCCTGTATTTTCTTTATATTTCCTGTATATTTCTTTATATGGACAAACATAATGCACAGCAAACTGCCTTATCCATACACAATCTGTCTACCATGGTCAGAGATCTTATGAAAAGTTATTAATGTAGATTTTTTACTCACTCACTCATCATGTTACAATCCGGCCTGGTCCAATCCTTCTCTGTGCTGCTTGATGTCATGGTAACTAGGTAACGGAAGGAACACTGCAGGGTCTCGGTTTAATAAAGGTGGTTGGATAGGGGATTGGGGAGAGATTCCTGTATTGACCACTCAGGGAAGATTGAATGCTGCTGACATTTCAGAGGAGGAATTTGCAATTTCCACAAATATGAGGCTGTCGGCAGCCCAGCATGACAGCACATAAAATCAATCCAAATAACCTGAATCCCTAATACCTTGATCCCTGTTAGTGGAGGGATGCATTACAACTAAGACACTGGGAGTGGGAGACACAACCCTCAGGCTGATTCCTGACACTTATCGACTGTCTCCAGGCCAAACACAGACGCAATAACAATTAGGTGGGCCAGCGTGCCAATTCTCTCCTTCTCACACATGCACACACAGACTCTCACACACACAGATTCTTCCGGTGGAGACGGATGTCAGACACAGATATGTTGCCGTGTTTTAAGTTATTTCACTGTTAGCAGAATGCTCATTTATTTATTTCAACATGTAATGGAGCTTGATAGATGAATGTATACATTATCTGATTTAATACTTTGAAAGCCTTGCATACGTTTGGCACATCTCAGCAAACTCACAATAATCAAATGGTATGGAAAAATACTTCGGAAGTCTTTACATGGATATGCATTTACATATAGCCCCACCAGTCTCAAGGCTTGTAAATACACATCGTATTATTCAAAATAATCTCAAACTCGATTGTATCTCTTTGGGAACACTTGGATCACACCTGTTGTGACTCCCCATGGAGAGTGGAATTATCAGGCTTACTCCAGCCGTAGCCAAAAGGAGATGGTGAAAAGAAAATTGCTCTCCCACGGTATGCTTTTCTTGTGTTTGTTACAATAGCCCAATTTGAAGGATTTGGAAGTTGTGCTGCACAATGGCTAGTAAGAAGGGAGTTATTAATGCTTTAGAGTGTTTGTATCCTCCATAACCAACCCACAGCAGTAGAGCAGGTGAAGCAGGACAGGTGGCTCCTTTACTACTTCCAGAGCAATTGGCTCCTCTTCAAAACAGCTGCCTGTAAATGTCACACTGGTTTGAGTCTATATCGAGCATGCTCTGAAACAAAGGGATATTCCTGCTAGGGAGAGCATTTTAAAATACATTTTCCAAAATACCCTGTCTCACCCCTGACATCACTCTCAAGCGTACAGTACCTCGCCATGGCCATCTGAAATTTAACAATTACAGTCTTGTTCTTCTCTGTAAGATACTTGCTATTTTTGCATTTACCTTGTCTCTTAATCCTCATTACTGTCTCCCAGCAAACTTTCTTGAGGAATGTCCTACAGTTAATTTGACAAGATCATTTATGCTTGGTGCTAGGATTTAGACTTGGACTGTAGTGTACTATGCCTTGACTGGCACACGTTTAATTTCCTGTTGATTACACTATTCCATGGCTTGTGTTTCCACTGAGATGATAACAAAGCTCCTGCTGCCTCTACTTCCTGTCTATGTCCTTGGCTGTAGATCTGGCTCAGTGGATGTGGTCTCTCCCGTCCTCCCTCCCTCCCTGCCTGTCAGCCTAGCAGAGAGCAGCCTGGCAACACGTGCTGAGACACTGAAATTGTTCAGAGTGACCGCTGGGTGAGTCACCATGAGGCGAAACTCTGACGTGCGTACACACACACATACACACATGAGGAAACACAGACAGACATGCATGCACACACATTTACGCCACAAACACTCTCACTTTCACACACACGCACGAGCACTCACTCTACTCTCTGTCCTTTACTGGCTACCTTGTCCCCTGGTCCTGGTCTCTGAGTGGGGTGGTTCCACACATTTCTGTGAGTTGCTTCTTTTCTCCATTCCCTAAGAAGAGGGCTCACTGATGGATGTGAGAATCTGATTCCTGGTGGTAAAGCTCTCCTGTCAGGAGGTATTATAGGACCATGTTGTGGTGGAGGACAGTTGGAATGCCACTGTGCTGATATCTTAATCTGCGTCTTTGAGGAAGTGGTCACCGGTGGGGGGGGGGGGGGGCACAGGTGACCAATGACGCTGGCTGGCAGGTACGTCTGGAGAAGAGGACAGGCCTGGACACCTCTCGCCCCACCCTGACCTCTTACCCCTTCAGAAGTGGTGTGTTAGCGGTGTGTAAAGGTTTTAAAAGCTAGGCCGAAGTTAAAACAGCCATCATCATTATGTTGAGAGTTTGAGCTGTGGAGGGGTAATGTGTGTGCTGAGTCACTCTGTCTGTTAGTAAGGCCCTCACCAGGAGTGTGTCTGCTGTTGACGTTCTCCATTTAATTTTGTTTGAATTTTTCATCAAGATGCCGAGCCTTGTTACAAGAGCCCTTTAGTTTCAGGAGCTTTTTGTAATTCTTTGTGTGTGTGTGTGTCACGATCGTGTGGCGGATTGACGGACCAAAACGCAGCACTTGGAAAATAAGCCATCTTCTTTTATTATAAAGATGACGAAAAATAAACACGAAACACTTAATACAAACTAACAAAAAAACAACAAACGATCGTGAAGCTAATAAACGTTGTGCACATACACACACAGGCTACAAACGTTCTACATAGACAATTACCCACCACCAATGAGAGCCTATGGCTACCCTAAATAAGGCTCCCAATCAGAGACAACCGAAATCAGCTGTCTCTAATTGGGAACTCATTCAGGTAACCATAGACTCTCCTAGACCACTAAACATACATAGACAACACTAGACACATGTACTCCACACAAACCCATATACTATACAACAACAACCCCTTTACCATAAAAACACCCAAACCCAACAAAACACAAACATTCCCCATGTCACACCCTGACCTAACTAAAATAATAAAGAAAACAAAGAATACTAAGGCCAGGGCGTGACATAACCCCCCCCTTAAGGTGCGAACTCCGGGCGCACCATTACACAGTCTAGGGGAGGGTCTGGGTGGGCTTCCATCCATGGTGGCGGCTCCGGCTCTGGTCGTGGTCCCCACGTCACCACAGTCCCTAACCGCCTCCTTAGCTTCCTCCAGATGACCCCCCTCCACATTAACCACACTGCATTAAGGGGCAGTTCCGGACTAAGGGGCAGTACCAGGGTAAGGGGCAGTACCAGGGTCAGGGGCAGCTCCGAACAAAGGGCCAGTACCAGGGTAAGGGGCAGTACCAGGGTAAGGGGCAGCACCAGGGTAAGGGGCAGCACCAGGGTAAGGGGCAGCACCAGGGTAAGGGGCAGCACCAGGGTAAGGGGCAGCACCAGGGTAAGGGGCAGCTCCGGACTGAGGAATGGCAGCTCCGGACTGAGGAATGGCAGCTCCGGACTGAGGAATGGCAGCTCCGGACTGAGGGACGGCCCATGGCTGGCTGACAGATCTGGCTGCTCATGGCTGGCTAACGGATCTGGCTGCTCATGGCTGGCTGACGGATCTGGCTGCTCATGGCTGGCTGACGGATCTGGCTGCTCATGGCTGGCTGACGGATCTGGCTGCTCATGGCTGGCTGACGGATCTGGCTGCTCATGGCTAGCTGACGGATCTGGCTGCTCATGGCTAGCTGACGGATCTGGCTGCTCATGGCTAGCTGACGGATCTGGCTGCTCATGGCTAGCTGACGGATCTGGCTGCTCATGGCTAGCTGACGGATCTGGCTGCTCATGGCTGGCTGACGGATCTGGCTGCTCATGGCTGGCTGACGGATCTGGCTGCTCATGGCTGGCTGACGGATCTGGCTGCTCATGGCTGGCTGACGGATCTGGCTGCTCATGGCTGGCTGACGGATCTGGCTGCTCATGGCTAGCTGACGGATCTGGCTGCTCATGGCTAGCTGACGGATCTGGCTGCTCATGGCTAGCTGACGGATCTGGCTGCTCATGGCTAGCTGACGGATCTGGCTGCTCATGGCTGGCTGACGGATCTGGCTGCTCATGGCTGGCTGACGGATCTGGCTGCTCATGGCTGGCTGACGGATCTGGCTGCTCATGGCTGGCTGACGGATCTGGCTGCTCATGGCTGGCTGACTGATCTGGCTGCTCCTGTCTGGTTGGCGGCTCTGGCAGATCCTGTCTGGTTGGCGGCTCTGGCAGATCCTGTCTGGTTGGCGGCTCTGGCAGATCCTGTCTGGTTGGCGGCTCTGGCAGATCCTGTCTGGTTGGCGGCTCTGGCAGATCCTGTCTGGTTGGCGGCTCTGGCAGATCCTGTCTGACGGACGGCTCTAGCGGCTCCTGTCTGGCTGGCGGCTCTAGCGGCTCCTGTCTGGCTGGCGGCTCTAGCGGCTCCTGTCTGGCTGGCGGCTCAGTGGGCTCATGGCAGACGGGCGGCTTTGCAGGCTCATGGCAGACGGATGGCTCAGATGGCGCTGGGGAGACGGATGGCTCAGATGGCGCTTGGCAGACGGGCAGTTCAGTCATCGCTGTGCAGACGGCAGACTCCTGCCGGCTGAGGCGCACTGTAGGCCTGGTGCGTGGTGCCGGGACTGGTGGCACCGGGCTGGGGACACGCATCTCAGGGCTAGTGCGGGGAGCAGCAACAGGACGCACAGGACTCTGGGGACACACAGGAGGCTTGGTGCGTGGTTTAGACACTGGTGGTAAAGGGCTGGAGACACGCACCATATAGCTAGTGCGTGGAGGAGGCACTGGTGGTACTGGGTTGGGGCGGGGAGGTGGCGCCGGAAATACCGGACCGTGCAGGCGTACTGGCTCCCTTGAACGCCGAGCCTGCCCAACCTTACCTGGTTGTATGCTCCCCGTCGCCTGACCAGTGCGGGGAGGTGGAATAACCCGCACCGGCCTATGTAGGCGAACCGGGGCCACCATGCGTAAGGCTGGTGCCATGTACACCGGCCCGAGGAGACGCACTGGTGACCAGATGCGTTGGGCCGGCTTCATGACATACGGCTCAACGCTCAGTCTAGCCCGGCCGATACGTGGAGCTGAAATGTACCGAACCGGGCTATGCACGCGTACAGGAGACACCGTGCGCTCTACTGCGTAACACGGTGTCTGCCCGTACTCTCGCTCTCCACGGTAAGTACAGGGAGTAGGCGCAGGTTTCCTACCTGACTTCGCCACACTCCCTTTAAGGCCCCCCCCAAGAAATTTTTGGGTTGTACTCACGGGTTTCCAGCCTTGTCTCCGTGCTGCCTCCTCATATCGCCTCCTCTCGGCTTTAGCTGCCTCCAGCTCTTCACGAGGAAGGCGATATTCTCCCGGTTGAGCCCACGGCCCCTTACCATCCAGTATCTCCTCCCATGTCCATGAATCCTGTGTAGGTAGGTCCTGTTGCCGCTTTCCATGCCGCTTGGTCCTATGGTGGGTAATTCTGTCACGATCGTGTGGCGGATTGACGGACCAAAACGCAGCACTTGGAAAATAAGCCATCTTCTTTTATTATAAAGATGACGAAAAATAAACACGAAACACTTAATACAAACTAACAAAAAAACAACAAACGATCGTGAAGCTAATAAACGTTGTGCACATACACACACAGGCTACAAACGTTCTACATAGACAATTACCCACCACCAATGAGAGCCTATGGCTACCCTAAATAAGGCTCCCAATCAGAGACAACCGAAATCAGCTGTCTCTAATTGGGAACTCATTCAGGTAACCATAGACTCTCCTAGACCACTAAACATACATAGACAACACTAGACACATGTACTCCACACAAACCCATATACTATACAACAACAACCCCTTTACCATAAAAACACCCAAACCCAACAAAACACAAACATTCCCCATGTCACACCCTGACCTAACTAAAATAATAAAGAAAACAAAGAATACTAAGGCCAGGGCGTGACAGTGTGTGTGTGTGTGTGTGTGTGTGTGTGTGTGTGTGTGTGTGTGTGTGTGTGTGTGTGTGTGTGTGTGTGTGTGTGTGTGTGTGTGTGTGTGTGTGTGTGTGTGTGTGTGTGTGTGTGTGTGTGTGTGTGTGTGCACGCATGTGTGTGTGTGTTAGAGAGAATAGAGAATAAATGTGTGTGCAGGTTTACGTACTTCTGTCTGTGTACATTACTTTTTCTTAAACTTTTCAAGTAGAAGGTCGTTTTTCTGCTCTCCCATCCATTGTCCGTCCTGGGGGAGGGGAATGGGGGGTCTAAGGGTGCGAGGCCTGGAGTGGTCATCATCCTGCTGCAACTCCCCCCTCACTGGCACCTTTTGTGCAGGGGACCCTGACGCAGCCTTGAATACAGGTCACAGCAGGTTACTGACAAAGCTCTGTGAAAAGGGGGTTTTGTGTGCGTGTCTGAAAAGAGCAATGCACACGGTTAAAATTAGCCTGCCTCAAGTCAATGCAGCGCCAGGCTGGGCCAGGCTCCTGCCTCCATTCAGTCACGTGAAAGTTGATTCTGCCGCTATCTTGTCACAACTCCTCCTTTACTGCCTGCTTTGTTACCCGCTTTGTAGTAGCGTCATCACACTGGCAAAGTCAGCCTCATAAAAGGAGTTCATTTTGGATTCACTGCCCTTCAATGAACACTGGGAACTTTCTTGTTTTGTGTCTTTATCCATAAATATATGATCACTCATTGGCCTGTCAGTCTGTCACTAAAGATTATTTCTGTAGAATTTCCTCCTTACCTTTCTTTGCGCACGTTTCACCCGTTCACCCATGTAGGTAATCAGCCTAATCATTCACTACTGTGTTTGATTCTTTGGTTGGCCATTACAGCCTTACAAATGACAGGTAAACCTTCTCTTGACTCGTAATATAAATGGCAGGGAAATGTATATTTTATTCAGTAAAACATCATGTGTTCTCAATTCACTTAAGAGTCTAATTAAAATGCAATGACTTCATCCAATCTTCATAGGTGGTCAGGTGATTTTGAATAGCCAAGTGTTTGTTTTGATTGTGGTGTCAGCTATGACACATCTGATCCTTCAAGAGATTGACTCAGAGCCTCTGAGCGTACAGGTACAGGTAGATACATGGATCCCACCCATGGAGCAGTTATTCATCAGTGTATTAATGAATCAGCGCTAGGCAGCCAGTCAGTCATTGGGTTAATGGATGGGGAGGACATGCTCGTCTCCATGGCACAGCCCGCTCTGTCAGATGTGGTGCTTTTAGGAAGCAATCGTTTACCTTGCTTGCCATTTGACACCGCCTCCCATTGTTCTCTCTCTCTCCAGGGCTCTCTCACTTTATCTGGGGCCTGGGTCATGCCAGGAGAACACACACAGAGAGAGAGAGAATTGAAATTGAATTGAAACTGAAATTGAATTGAAATTGTTCAATCTACTTGAACAGAGCAATACTCAATCATGAGGCATTAAAGCCAAAGGAACTGAATAATATTAACAAATGCTATAGATGGAAGGAATGTAGTGTGGAAACCTACCAAAAACAATTAGGCAACAACAAATTCAATCTCTTTTAGACAACTTCCTAGACAGAACGTTCCACTGTAATAGTGAAGGTGTAAACTTGGCAGTAGAAAACCTTAACAGTATATTTGACCTCTCAGCTTCCTATCAAATCTAAAAAATTCAAACAGAAAACTGAAGAAAATGTACAAAAATTACAAAATGGTTTGATGAAGAATGCAAAAACCTAAGAAAGAAATTGAGAAACCTATCCAACCAAAAACATAGAGACCCAGAAAATCTGAGTCTACGCCTTCACTATGGTGAATCACTAAAACAATACAGAAATACACTACGGAAAAAGAAGGAACAGCACATGAGGAATCAGCTCAATGTGAATGAAGAATCCATAGATTCTAACCACTTCTAAGAAAATTGGAAAACACTAAACAAACAACAACATGAAGAGTTATCTATCCAAAACGGAGATGTATGGTTAAACCACTTCTCCAATCTTTTTGGTCCTATAACAAAGAACAAACAGCAAAAACATATATATTATCAAATACAAATCTTAGAATCAACTAGTAAAGACTACCAGAACCCACTGGATTCTGCAATTACATTGAATGAACTACAGGACAAAATACAAACCCGCCAACCCAAAAAGGCCTGTGGTGTTGATGGTATCCTCAATGAAATGCTGAAATATACAGACAACAAATTCCAATTGGCTATACTTAAACTCTTTAACATTATCCTTAGCTCTGGCATCTTCCCCAATATTTGGAACCAAGGACTGATCACCCCAATACACAAAAGTGGAGACAAATTTGACCCCAATAACTACTGTGGGATATGCGTCAACAGCAACCTTAGGAAAATCCTTTGCATTATCATTAACAGCAGACTCGTACATTTCCTCAGTAAAAACAATGTACTGAGCAAATGTAAAATTGTATTTTTACCAAATTACCACATAGACCACATAGTCACCCAGCACACCCTAATTGACAAACTAACAAAACAAAACAAAGGCAAAGTCTTCTCATGCTTTGTTTATTTCAAAAAAAGCCTTAGACTCAATTTGGCATGAGGGCCTGCTATACAAATTGATGGAAAGTGGTGTTGGGGGTAAAACATCCGACATTATAAAATCCATGTACACAAACAACAAGTGTGCGGTTAAAATTGGCAAAAAACACACACATTTCTTTCTACAGAGCCCTGGGGTGAGACAGGGGTGCAGCTTAAGCCCCACCCTCTTCAACATATATATCAATAAATTGGCGAGGGCACTAGAACAGTCTGCAGCACTCGACCTCACCCTACTAGAATCTGAAGTCAAATGTCTAGTGGTGGCTGATGATCTGGTGTTTCTGTCCCCAACCAAGGAGGGCATACAGCAGCACCTAGATCTTCTGCACATATTCTGTCAGACCTGGGCTCTGACAGTAAATCTCAGTAAGACAAAAATAATGGTGTTCCAAAAAAGGTCCAGTTGCCAGGACCACAAATACAAATTCCATCTAGACACCGTTGTCCTAGAGCACACTAAAAACTACACGTACCTTGGCCTAACATCAGCGCCACAGGTAACTTCCACAAAGCTGTGAACGAGCTGAGAGACAAGGCAAGAAGGGCCTTCTATGCCATCAAAAGGAACATAAAATTTGACATACCAATTAGGATCTGGCTAAAAATACTTTAATAATCAGTTATAGAACTCATTGTCCTTAAAGGTTGTGAGGTTTGGGGTCTGCTCACCAACCAAGAACTCACTCCCAAGAACTCACACTGCATTTCAATGCTAGAGGCGTCACTACAGACACCCTGGTTCGAATCCAGGTTCTATCACAACCGGCCGTGATTGGGAGTCCCATAGGGCGGCACAATTGGTCCAGCGTCGCCTGGGTTTGGCCGGTGTAGGCCGTCATTGTAAATAAGAATTTGTTCTTAACTGACTTGCCTAGTTAAATAAAGGTTCAATTAAAAAATATGTATTATAATAATGGGACAAGCACCCAATTGAGACTCTGCATGCAGAATTCGTGTATGTATGTAAAATGTAAAACACCAAATAATGCACGCAGAGCAGAATTAAGCCGATACCCGCTAATTATCAAAATCCAGAAAAGAGCCGTTAAATTCTACAACCACCTAAAAGGAAGCAATTCCCAAACCTTCCATAACAAACCCATCACCTAAAAAAAATGAAGCTGGAGAAGAGTCCCCTGAGCAAGCTAGTCCAGGGGCTCTGTTCACAAACACAAACAGACCCCACAGAGCCCCAGGACAGCAACACAATTAGACCCACACAAATCATGAGAAAACAAAAAGATAATTACTTGACACATTGGAAAGAATTAACAATAAAACTGAGCAAACTGGAACAGAGAGTACACTAAACAGAGAGTACACAGTGGCAGAATACCTGACCACTGTGACTGACCCAAACTTAAGGAAAGCTTTGAGTATGTACAGACTCAGTGAGCATAGCTTGCTATTGAGAAAGGCTGCCATAGGCAGACCTGGCTCTCAACAGAAGACAGGCTATGTGCACACTGAGCACACAATAAGGTGTAAACTGAGCTGCACTTCATGACCTCCTGCCAAATGTATGACCAAATTAGAGACACGTTTCCCTCAGATTACACAGATCCACAAAGAATTTGAAAACAAACCCAATGCCGAGAGAGAAAGAGAGAGAGAGGATCTGGAAGTCTCCAAAGTGTCTCTTTTGTCATCTCTTGATCAGGTCTGTTGTTCAATCGACCATGCTGCTGAGACTCCTGGGCCCTCCATCACTAAAAACTGCATTCTACATTTTCCTCCTCACTTTTTCACCTGATCCAGTAGGAGATATCTCTCCCAACAATTGTAAAGTGAATAAATTATAATTGAGTCATTTTGGTCCCTTTTATTCTACTTTTTAATCAGTATTCCCATTTCCTATTGTTATCAGGATTAAGTGACGTACTGTGACTGTTATAACTTTTTATTCAACCTTTAACCAGGTAAGTAATTGGGAACAAATTTCCTTCCAATAATAAAGGTGATGATATTCCATTCAGACTATAAGACACAAAGTAAGTGTCTGAAATATGCCTGTTCTGCTCCTGCATCCTTCCCTCCCCCTCCCCTGCAGGCCTTTTGTTAGATGTCTCTGGGTGCTTTAGTCCAGGCTTTTCCTGCCTCTCTACTGCTGACGGAAGGGATTGGTCATGTTCATTTATACAACAGGTGAGCCAGCCCAGCTGCTTCCTGTATGATCTTACCTCAACAGCTGTCATACAGACACACACACAAATGCATACGTACACACACACATACACACAAACATGCATGCACGCATACACACAGACAAACATACACACGCACCCTCCCCCCACAAACAAATGTACAACAAAAAAAGTGACTCTCTACTCCACACCATACATTTTTGTTGCATCTAGCTATTATAATATATACAACTGAATTTAATGCAGTTCACTGGATTTCTGATGTTTTGACACCCTGTCTGTTCATTATAATGACTATATATCTCTTCTAATGAGTTGGCTGGACTGGTAGATTAATCACCTGTCACTGTAATTTTCCATGCGCCTTTGTGACGGTCATAACATTCGGCCCCTAGATGTACCTTATGAATTGCCTTATTTGCAGGAGACCAACAGATCAGTATTTACTCAAGTAATTGAATGGAAGGGGCCTATTTAATTATTTATTTTACCTTTATTAAACTAGACAAGTCAGGTAAGAACACATTCTATTTACAATGACGGCCTACCACAGTCAAACCCGGACGACACTGAGCCAATTGTGCACCACCCTATGGGATTCCCAATCACGGCCGGATGTGATACAGCCTGGATTCGAACTAGGGTCTGTAGTGACACCTCTTGCACTGAGATGCAGTGCCTTAGACCGCTGCACCACTCGGGAGCCCAAATAGCCTATGTTGTAATAATAAAGAAGAGACAGAGTGATTGAGTGAATGAGAGGTAATTAGAGTTGTGATGACGGTACAGCTAAGAGGGCTGTGCTTACCATCAAGTAAACTTGGGTAATCTCATGACTCTGTATCAGAAGGTAGATGTTTTGGGGGGAGGGGGCAGGTTTTAACCCCATCCCAAACCTTAACCTTAACCCTTACCTTAACCATTCGTAATGACTGTCTTAATTTAACAGGGGACACAGGTAAGGTTGCCTTGTGAGATTTTGTTGGCGAGTGGGTAACCCGCTTCTACCATCCGTCCTATTCGCCAACATGTAACCATTGGAGAATAAACTGGATGAGCTCCGTTTGAGACTATCCTTCCAATGGGACATTAAAAACGGTATTATCTTATGTTTCACGAGTCGTGGCTGAACGACAACATGGATAACACACATTTGGCTGGGTTTTCTATGCATCGACATAGACAGAACAGCAACCTCTGGTAAGACAAGGGGTGGTGGTCTGTGTCTATTTGTCAATAACAGCTTGTGAGCAAAATCTAATATTAAGGAAGTCTCAAGGTTTTGCTCGCTTGAGGTAGAGTATCTCATTATAAGCTGTAGACCACACTATTTTTGCTGCTGTCTATTTACCACGACAAACCGATGCTGGTGCTAAGACCGCACTCAACGAGATGTATAAGGCCATAAGCAAATAAGAAAAGGCTCATCCAGAGGTGGCGCTCCTAGTGGCCGGGGACTTTAATGCAGGCAAACTTAAATCCGTTTAACCTATTTTCTACCAGCATGTCACATGTGCACCCAAAGGAGAAAAAAAAATCGAGAATACCTTTACTCCACACAGAGACACGTACAAACCTCTCCCTCGCCCTCCATTTGGCAAATATGGCCATAATTCTATCCTCCTGATTCCTGCTTACAAGCCAAAACTAAAGCAGGAAGTAACAGTGACTCGCTCAAAGCGGAAGTGGTCAGATGACGCAGATGCTAAGCTACAGGACTGTTTTGCTAGCACAGACTGGAATATGTTCCGGGATTCATCTGATGGCATTGAGGTGTATACCACATCAGTCACCAGCTTCATCAATAAGTGCATCGATGACGTCGTCCCCACAGTGACCGTATGTCCATACCCCAACCAGAAGCCATGGAATACAGGCAACACCTGCCTTGAGCTAAAGAGTAGAGCTGCCGCCTTCAAGGAGTTGGACTCTATCGTGGACACAAAATCCCGCTATGCCCTCAGACAAACCATCAAGCAGGCAAAGCGTCAATACAGGACTAAGATTGAATCCTACTACACCGGCTCCGATGCTCGTCGGATGTGCCAGGGAATGCAAACTATTACGCACTACAAAGGGAAGCCCAGCTGAGAGCTGCCCAGGGACATGAGCCTACCAGGTGAGCTAAATGACTTCTATGCCAGCTTCGTGGCAAGCAAAACTGAAGCATGCATGAGAGCACCAGCTGTTCCAGATGACTGTGTGATCCCGCTCTCCATAGCTGATGTGACTAAGACCATTAAACAGGTCAACATTCACAAGGCCGCAGGGCCAGACGGATTACCAGGACATGTACTCAGAGCATGCGCTGACCAACTAGCAAGAGTCTTCACTGACATTTTCAACCTGTCCCTGTCCTAGTCTGTAATGTCTCCATGTTTCAAGCAGACCACCATAGTCCCTGTGCCCAAGAATACCCAGGTAACCTGCTTAAATGACTACCGACCCGTAGCATGTCTGTAGCCATGAAGTGCTTTGAAAGGCTGTTCATGGCTCACATCAACATCATCATTCCAGAAACCCTAGATCCACTCCAATGTGCATACCACCCCAACAAATCCACAGATGATGCAATCTCTATTGCACTCCACACTGCCCTTTCCCACCTGGACTAAAGGAACACCTACGTGAGAATTCTGTTCATTGAGTACAGCTCAGCGTTCAACACCATAGTGCCCTCAAAGCTCATCACTAAGCTAAGGACCATGGGACTAAAGATCTCCCTCTGCAACTGGATCCTGGACTTCCTGATGGGCCTCCCCCTTGTGGTAAGGTTAGGCAACAACACATCTGCCACACTGTTCATCAACACTGGGGCCCCTCAGGGATGCGTGCTTAGTCTCCTCCTGTACTCCCTGTTCACCCACGATTGCATGGCCAAGCATGACTCCAACACCATCATTAAGTTTACCAACCACACAACAGTGGTAAGCCTGATCACCAACAGCAATGAGACAGCCTATAGGGAGGTCAGAGACCTGGCAATGTTGTGCCAGGACAACAACCTCACCATCATCGCGCTCAAGACAAAGGAGATGATCGTTGACTACAGGAAAAGGAGGGCCGAGCACGCCTCAGTCTCATCTACTGGGCTGTAGTGGAGCTGGTTGAGAGCTTCAAGTTCTTTGTTGTTCACATCCCAACAAACACACCAAGACAGTCATGAAGAGGGCACGACAACGCATATTCCCCCTCGGGAGATTGAAAAGATTTAGCATGGGTCCACAGATCCTCAAAACGTTATACAGCTGCACCATCCTAACTGATTGCATCACCGCCTGGTATGGCAACTGCTCGGACACCAACTGCAAGGCGCTACTGGGGCCAAGCTACCTGCCATCCAGGACCTCTATACAATGTGGTCTCAGAGGAAGGCCCTAAAAATTGTCAAAGACTCCGGCCAATCTAGTCATAGACTGTTCTCTCTCCTACCGCATGGTAAACGGTACCGGAGTGCCAAGTCTAGGTCCACAAGGCTTTTTAACAGCTTCTACCCCCGAGCCATAAAACTGCTCAACAGCTAATCAAATGGCCACCCGGACTATTTACATTGACCCCCCCTTTTAATACACTGCTGCTACTGGCTGTTTATTATCTGTTATCTATGCATAGTCACTTTAACCCTACCTACATGTACATGTTACCTCGACTAACCTGTACCCCCGCACATTGACTCGGTACCGGTACCCCCTGTATATAGCCTGTTATTGTTATTTTATTGTTAAAAAAATGTTTTACTTAATTTAATTAGTAAATATATATGTAGCTCTTATTTTTCTTAAAACTGCATTTTTGGTTAAGGGCTTGTAAGTAGGCATTTCACGGTATGGTCTACACCTGTAACTTCTAAATTTGACATTTGGAAAAATAGGAACAATACAGAGCAACAGGAGCAACAAAAACATTTTGAAATGTGGATGAACGTCTAATTCTGCAGTGAGACTGTGAGAGCTTGTTGCAGAGAGGTCTCCTGCTCTGTCTCACCTACAACCTCTCTCCATTACCCTGGCAGACGGCCTTTGTCTTAGCACCATGTAGAAAATAAATACTTACTGATGGGTTGAGCGGGGTGAAAGTGGCCAGCTGACAGACAAGACGAGTGGGGGAGAGGGGGGTCCACACCTACCTGGCTGGAGGTACACCTATCACTGAGAATAAATCAGATATCAGATGAAATTCAAAACATCCCACTGTTCCAAGAGGGGAAAGGTGCTACACAGTAAACCGGCTGTTACGTTTTGTTCCATGTTCTTTATGATGATATACAGCAGTGGTATCTGGCCGAACCATGTAAACTAGAACTCTAAGCAGCAGAATAAATGAAGGGAAGTTGATGTCCAAAGCTGATCTATTTTTACAATGGGCATGTATCATTGTATATATTCTGTGTGGGTCAAACCCTGCAACCTAATCTTTTAAACAAAAATAGGTATGTTTAATTGCTCTTCATGTCTGGAGAGAAGTCTGCAGATACCTGATGTGGAGAGATTGGCCCTGCAGTGACCCATGACAAGCCTTCCCCCTTTCAATTGGTTGACTGCTCATTGGAGGTGGCAACATAAAGGCACATGACAGCCCGCTTGCGGTTTGTCAAAAGGCACGTAAAAACTCTCAGACCATGAGTAACAAGATTCTCTGGTCTGATGAAACCAAGATTTAACTCTTTGGCCTGAATGCCAAGCGTCATATCTGGAGGAAACCTGGCACCATCCCTACGGTTAAGCATGGTGGTGGCAGAATCATGCTGTGGGGATGTTTTTCAGCAGCAGGGACTGGGAGACTATTCAGAATCGAGGCAAAGTTGAACGGAGCAAAGTACAGAGACATCCTTGATGAAAACCTGCTCCAGAGCGCTCAGGACCTCAGACTGGGACCAAGGTTCACCTTCCAACACCTTCCCTAAGCTCACAGCCAAGACAACGCAGAAGGGGCTTCGGGACAAGTCTCTGAATGTCTTTGAGTGGCCGAGCCGAGCCCGGGCTTGAACACGATCGAACATCTCTGGAGAGACCTGAAAATAGCTGTGCATCAACTTCCCAAATACAGGTGTGCCAAGCTTGTAGCGTCATACCAAATAAGACTCTATGCTGTAATCGCTGCCAAAGGTGCTTCAACAAAGTACTGAGTAAATGGTCTTAAAAACTTCTTATGGCTGCAGTCCTGTTAACAGGATCGATATGACAACAGCCAGTCGAAGTGCAGGGCGCCAAATTCAAAAAACATAAATCTCATAATTAAAATTCCTCAGACATTCATGTGTCTTATATAATTTTAAAGGTAATCTTGTTGTTAATCCCACCAATGTGTCCGATTTCGAATAGGCTTTCAGCGAAAGCACTACAAACGATTACGTTAGGTCACCACAAAACCACAATAACCACAGCCATTTTTCCAGCTAAAGATAGCTTTCACAAAAAAGAGATAAAATTAATCACTAACCTTTCGATTATTTTCATCAGATGACACTCATAGGACTTCATGTTACACAATACATGCATGTTTTGTTTGATTAAGTTCATATTTATATAAAAAAATCTGAGTTTACATTGAGGCGTTAGATTCACTAGTTGCAAAAACATCAAGTGACTTTGCATAGCCACATCGTTTCAACAGAAATATTCAACATAAATATAAATGATAGTACAAGCAATACACATAGAATTATAGATATACCTCTCCTTAATGCAACCGCTGTGTCAGATTTCAAAAAAACTTTACGGAAATATAAACCATGCAATAATCTGAGACGGAGCTCAGATGATTAGCCAAATTAGCCGCCATGTTGGACTCAACAGAAACCAGAAAATACATGATAAATGTTTCCTTACCTTTGATGAATTCATCAGAATGCAGTCCTAGGAATCCCAGGTCCACAATAAATGCTTGATTTGTTCGTTCATGTCCGTTATTTATGTCAAATTAGCTACTTTCGAATTGTTTACCAAATACCCTAACCAAAGTCTCAAAGCGCGACAACTATAACGTGACGAAATGTCCAAACATTCCGTAACAGTCAGTAGAAACATGTCAAACGATGTACTGAATCAATCTTAAGAATGTTGTTAACATACATCTTGAATAACGTTCCAACCGGAGAATTAAATCGACTTCAATGCAGAGAAGGAACGCGCCAGTTCAATGCGTGGGCACCTCATGGAATTGATTACTCATTCCTGTCTCCTTCGAATCCCCTTCAAATTAGAGTTATATTGACTGTTGACATCTAGTGGAAGCCGTAGGAAGTGAAAACCCATCCATATCTCTCTTTATGTTCAATAAGAGCTTGGTTGAAAATATGGCACCCCCAGAAAAAATCCAAACAGGAAGTGGAACTTCTCAGGTTTTTGCCTGCCATATGAGTTCTGTTAATCTCACAGACTTAATTCAAACAGTATTATAAACTTTAGAGTGTTTTCTATCCAATACTAATAATAATATGCATATATTAGCAACTGAGACTGAGGAGCTGGCCGTTTACAATGGGCACCTTTCATCCAAGCTACTCAATACTGCCCCTTCAGCCATAAGAAGTAAATACTTATGTAAATGTCATATTTCTGTTTGTTTTTTTATCAATTAGCAAATATTTCTAAAAACCTGTTTTTGCTTTGTCATTATGGGGTATTGTGTGTAGATTGATGATGACTTTTTTTTTTATTATTAGAATAAGGCTGTAACGTAACAAAATATGGAAAAAGTCAAGGGGTCTTAATACTTTCTGAAGGCACTGTATCTACAGTACCAGTCAAAAGTTTGGACACACCGTCTTTTTCTATAGCTTTACTATTTTCTACATTGTAGAATAATAGTGAAGACATCAAAACTATGAAATAACACATGGAATCTTAGTAACCAAAAAGTGTTAAACAAATCAAAATCTAATTTAGATTTTAGATTCTTCAAAGTAGCCACCATTTGCCTTGATGACAGCTTTGCACACTCTTGGCATTCTCTCAGCCAGCTTCATGAGGTAGTCACCTGGAATGCATTTCAATTAACAGGTGTGCCTTGTTAAAAGTTCATTTGTGGAATTTAAGGTCTTCATGTGAAATATGTCAATGCATTTGTGGGAAAGTGATTTCATTATATAGCAAACTAAAGCATATTTCCTTTAAATAAAAGTCAACACTATCCATCCCTTGATCACCTTTTCTAGAGAGGAGTCAAGTACATTGGTGGTAAGCTTTCTTTTCAAAGAGCATATCATTCATGAATTACATTTTCCATAGAATGGAATATTCCTTAATTGAAAGTGTAGGCCTGACAAAAGACTAGGGGTTAATGCAGTGCATTGCAGCTTAGAGCACACTTTGCTCTTTTCAAATTTTACCATTGTGCCTGCGACATCAAAAGGGCCTTTGAGCATGTTCAATGAGCTTTCATCTTCTTACCTCATTACTGGAAATAGTTATTTGATTGAGCCGAGTTTCGTCCAACAATAGACTAGACAACTTTGACAGTAGTACAATGACTTGGCAACAATTTGTAACTCCTCAGATCAGACTGTTCACAATCACCTCACATTAAATCCCCACAGGGATCTACTGCATGACATGAGTTGAGCTGATCAGATGGGTCTCTTTAGTTCGTTTCTATTGAGGCCTGGACAGCATGTCCACAAAGAAAGCTTACAAGAAGTGAAACATACTGCTATTCTTTCAACTGTCCATCTTCTTTTTCAACATTTTAGCAAATTGAAAATGGCAGGTAGTAGCTACAATTGCAAAGAATTTCAGGCAATAAAAGGTAGAAAACATATTTCTTAAAAATGTATACTTTAAATTATAGATAGTGTTTTTATAATTTTACATTTCCAATATTCTACATCAGGACCCCAATATTTCTTCAATCAGTTTCAGGAGGAGAGCAAACACAGCTTTGAGTGAGTCCCTGGATTGTGTACACACACACACACACACACACACACACACACACACACACACACACACACACACACACACACACACACACACACACACACACACAGACACACACACAGACACACACACACAAACTCAGAGAATTGGGCTCAAAAAGTCAGCTAGATCGTAGAGTTCCAAAGGTACTGCTGGCCTCAGAGGAAACTAGTTTTGACCTCCAGCTCATTCTCTCTCTCTCTCTCTCTCTCCCCCCCCCCCCCCCCCTCCCTACCCTAACTCTCTCCAGCTTCATTTCCTCTCCTGTTGATTTGGAGTGTTTGTTTTTAAACAATTTTATCATCTCAGCTTTACAGGCTCACTGTAATTGCAGGGTAAGAACCGAAAGACCTGCTAACACACAAATAAATATTTGACTGAAACAAAAGCTGTCCGTCTGACCCTGGTCATGTAGATTGTAGAAAATTACAAATCTAATGAATTGCCCTTATTGTGGAGACTTTCCATTCTGCATTTTTTCTATTCATAGACCAACCAATCAGAACCAGACTTTTGTTCACGTTATCATGCTGTTAATTTATCTCGCTGCCAGGAAGCCGTGTTCAGATAACGCCAACATATCATATGATTGTGTTATCAAAGTTGTGCTACAGAGCGCTCTCAGTCATTTTACAAAGGGACAGACGTTATTGAAAAGAAAAGGGTTAAGTGCCCAGACTGTGTTTATAGAACCTTGAAAACAACTCAAGAACATTTTCAGAACTCAATCAAATCAGAACAAGGAAAAAGTATACTTTGTTGACAGAAAAGATGCTTTTATGTATTCATGATTTATTCGGCATCCTCCTGTCATGAAACATTCATGAAACAATCAAATCAACCACTCCATTTTCTGAGAATCAGATTGTCTTCCTGCATAGCACCTTTCTGAATATCTCTCTCTCATTTCCCACTACGCTTCTCAAGTACCGGAGTGTTGAACCCTGTTTGACACCAGGGTCACTGGAATTGCCCCACTTTAGGAAAACCACATTTGGTTTGTTTTAGAAAGGGAGAAATGGAACACCATTCATTTGTTTGCTCTCCCTCTATACTCGAAACCAGAGCGAATGCCAAGGGGGCTCCAATCCTCACATTTAATTTGTTTGTTTCTTTGGAGAATGGGAAAAGTTGTGGAACACTAGGAGGACATTGGGCTTGGACTGTGGTGAGTATCTCCAACCACTGCAGTCAGTGACAAAGCTAAGCTAGCCAGGGAGTAAGTAAGGGGATGGGCTCTCATTTAGCCAGGCATTGCTGCTCTTGTTTGTGGTTGTCCCTGACAGCGTCTGCGACTCCAGTCCAAAGCACCTGTGTTTGCTCACTAGCTTTCCCCCAATCTGCTTGAAAAACACTGCGAGCAAGTCACATGGCCGCAAGATAACCCGGGAACCATGGGAATAAAAAAGCCAGGACTTTTAGAACAGTTAATCATTAATGGTGCCTCTTTTTTGTCCCTATTCAGCGCTGCCTGACACAAGCTTTGATATTTCATAGATGCAGACAGGTCAGAAGCAGACGTAGCCAGGTAGACATGCACTCAGAGAGGAAAGTGCCTTTATGTGTCTGTGGATCTGTGGTGATGCGGGGAGAAGGCCATAGGCAGGACTGCAATGATCCCATTGGTCCCATTCCACACATAAGTCAAAGGCCGTCTCCATCTGTGGAGGATAAAGCCAAAATAACACAAAGAGTTAATCCCAATAAAACACCTTTGCCATTGGATACATCTCTCAGAAAAACATCTGCAACACTGCTTTCCTCAAATATACAACAGCACAAGACTTCACCCATTATAGCATATCACTGAGCTTTCAATATGTCATATAGTGTCAGAAATGGTGTGGTGATAAGAACGAGAGCTTGACATTTCCCAATAAATTTGTATTTTGATCGAATCTAATCAGGACCACCTCTCTTTTTGTCCAACATGGTCCCTGAAATGATAACCATGAACAGAACAAGTCATTTAAAGTTTGATCCTGTTTTACCCACCCATGGTTCATTAAAGTACCATATTCTTGGTTTGCTCCCTAGTTCATGATGTGAATGAGAAGTCCAGGGCTCATTTCATGCCTGTCAAAGTGGGCTTTATGGCAGAAAGGTGAAGCATGAACTAGCTTTCAGAAAGGCCACATTTATCTTACAGGAGAATTAAGTGTACACAGCCTCATTCTTATAACCCACTAAAAGGGCCAGCGACAGCTCTTATCTCCCATTTTCCTGAACTTGCCGATGGTTTTCTAAAGAGAGTTTGTCACGGTCCACCCACCCCAACCCCCAAATCCAATAATACTGTATGAGAGTTGAAGAGGCTTATGGAAGCTCAAGGGTGTATGGCTGAAAATATAGTGAAACGTAAGTGAACAAAGTGGCTGCCATATGTAGGGTATTTTGCAAACTACGAGTCAATCATTAACGATTCAGAGATATCTGCTCTCTCCAAGTGAGGAAAAGTGAGAGATAAATGGAGGTTTGTGTTTTAAGGAACAGTGTGAAGCTGGGACTAAAAGTGCTTGGTACACAGCAGTAGAGAAGTAGAGAGGTTTGTGTTTCAATGAACAGTGTGAAGCTGGGACTAAAAGTGCTTGGTACACAGCAGTAGAGAAGTAGAGAGGATTGTGTTTCAAGGAACAGTGTGAAGCTGGGACTAAAAGTGCTTGGCACACAGCAGTAGAGAAGTAGAGAGGATTGTGTTTCAAGGAACAGTGTGAAGCTGGGACTAAAAGTGCTTGGTACACAGCAGTAGAGAAGTAGAGAGGTTTGTGTTTCAAGGAACAGTGTGAAGCTGGGACTAAAAGTGCTTGGTACACAGCAGTAGAGAAGTAGAGAGGTTTGTGTTTCAAGGAACAGTGTGACGCTGGGACTAAAAGTGCTTGGCACACAGCAGTAGAGAAGTAGAGAGGTTTGTGTTTCAAGGAACAGTGTGAAGCTGGGACTAAAAGTGCTTGGCACACAGCAGTAGAGAAACTAGAGATAAAGAGTTTTCATGCCAGAATCTCACTCAGAAAATGTCACCTTCTTTGTTCCATTAACAATTAGGTCAAGTTGATTCATTCAGGTAAGAGTAACAACTGATGTTGTTGCCTTGACTGAAAAGCTTTTACAACATCCCCTCACATCCCAATTTCTCCTTGCCTCAACTCACTTCATCACTGATACAACATTCAAAAGCAATTGGTAAACAGCCGCAATAATATTTATCCATTTATTAGCTCTAATGACTTGAACATAATTGCTTCCATCCTTTCAGATCCTCTTATCCATATTGTTTGTCTTATGTTGTTAGCCATTTTCTTTTCAATTTCATACCCTTGAACCATGTGCTTGTTTATAACAGGCATGTCTGAACGTCATGGAGTTGAAATCCTCCCAGTACGTGTGTGTTGTCTTCCATGACCAGTTTATTTGCTAATCCTGGCTACCCATGATAAGGACAATTGCTGCCCCTCTCTATAACTCACCACCTTTCCTGACCACAATCAGCCACTCTTCTTTGAGTCATCTAAATACATTAGCATTGTAAAAAAAAAAGTCAAAACTAAGGTGGCAATAAATTCGTAGCTGCTTCACCCACCAGGAAATAAACTGGGTTAAGCCGAGTCAAAGGATGGCTTAACGACTGTATGGTTCAAACAAAGGTTCCTGTTCCAGAAGGGCAGGTAGGAGATGGATAGCTTGGTAAACATGGCTGACATACCTTGCGGGTGCCATGGGGCGGTCACAGCACAGCCCACGACTGAAGGGACAATGTGTGTGGCAGTCAGATCCATCTGCTTCTTCTGTCCGAACCAGTACTCTCCTCCTATGTATCATTATGGCCTCCTCTACTCGTTATCCCTCCTTACGTTGAGGCCTCCTCTCCTCCCTATCCATCCTCTCTCCGAAGGCACCTCTCCGACGGCACAGCCATGGAGCCCTCCCCAGCAGAGACCTGTTAGACAGAGAGAAAGAGAGAAGCTCCATAAACCATTTTCCCTTCTTTATTTGATGTGTGGTTATAGCTCTGCTGTGATCCGTCCTCAGAGACCCAGCATTTCAAAACCACTCAAATAGGCTGGATGTGCCGATAAGCATGGGATGGCGACATTGAATTCCCAAAGCATAACATTTTATCCAGTCACAGTTAAGAACATACAGTATATAGGCTATTGCAAAGAGAAATCTCACATATTATACAAATGAGAACTTGTTCTCAACTGGCCTACCTGGTTAAATAAAGGTGAAATATTATTTTTTTAAATACACATTTGACTTCTTAATGCTGTTTTATACCCATGTCTATCCTAATATTTTGGTAATAACACAACATATACATGCATACAACTTTTAACATTAGCTTTGATATTGTCACAAAAAAAAACAAATTGTTATATTCCCTGTGAGAAAGTCAACTTTGCATTGTGGGAGACAGAGACAGAACTAAAGCAGCTCAGTGTGGGTAGTGGTAGGCAGGTATAGAGAGGAGAATGGGGAACACCCAGGAATGTTTAGCCAACTTGCCCGTCACATTCACGTGTGTCAAAGACACCTCCACATAGTAAGAAAGGTAGTGATGTGAACGGCATGGTCAGTGGGCTGCTTGTGCTGAGTACTCAATGTGTTTAGCGGACCCAATGCAGAGCCACAGTATAAACATATACTCAGAAATACCACAAAACAAGTGCCACACAATAGGCACACTGGCATAAAACAAATATAGAATATTGATCATGATCTAAAATAAAATTGCAGTCATAAAATATGCAAGTTTCCCATTTATATAATATATGGTCATTTGTCTGTATAAATAAATAGAAAAATAAGATCTCTGCAACCGGGGAAAGGAAAAATAACTTGAATACAACAACAAATCTTAGATTAACAACTGTCCTCCTTTTAGAAATTGAGGGATGTATGTATGTTGCTCTTTTGTCAATTACTCAGTCAACATCACCTCCATTTTGGGATATCTCAGAATTATGTGCCATTTTGGGATATCTCAGAATTATGTACCATTTTGGGATATCTCAGAATTATGTGCCATTTTGGGATATCTCAGAATTATGTGCCATTTTGGGATGTCTCAGAATTATGTGCCATTTTGGGATATCTCAGAATTATGTGCCATTTTGGGATATCTCAGAATTATGTGCCATTTTGGGATATCTCAGAATTATGTGCCATTTTGGGATATCTCAGAATTATGTGCCATTTTGGGATATCTCAGAATTATGTGCCATTTTGGGATATCTCAGAATTATGTGCCATTTTGGGATATACAAATTATATTATGACCCTACATGCTGAGGAAGAAAAATTGCTGATTTTCTCTCTGTTAACACAACTCCAAGACATATTAAATTATTTTTCAATTATGTTCTACTAATTTAATCAATTTGGTCTTAATTTTCTATTTATAGAATTCAAGAAAAACAATACAGTTACATAATTATAGTAAAATGTCATGTAATTGAAATAGTAACTTTATGAAACCCACAGACAAATTGTTGACAAATGGATCAGTATATTGACTTTAATTATTCTCAATATCCTATAAAAAGCTCGTAACTATCTCACAAAAATTCCAGAAATAAATCATTGCATTTATAGAACGCTAAGAAATGCTTTACTTTTCGTTTGACATTCTTCCGTGGGGAATAATGTTCTTGTTCATTTTCTATAGCTCTGGCAAAAGTAAATAGTATGTAGTCCTACAGAGGATGTGTAATATTATCCACACAGTGAAGTAATTTCATTATGAAGGCATTTCATTATGTATCTATTTGCCTCTAAATTGTATAATATACAAGGACAACTTGTAGTTCTCCTAAAAGTTTTAATTGTAGTACATAATTGTACATTTTCCTTATAGGAGCTAGAATCCTTAGTTGCTGCATTCATTTTTGGACTTAAACATTAGTGATATATACCCATTGATTTTTGAAGAATATAACTTACGAATGCCTCATGAGCTTATTTCAACTGTCATATCCCATCAAAACTCAGCTTCTTCCCAAAACAGAAGCAGGGTGTCTGCTTTGTTATTGTTTCAACAACAGATTCTAGCTTTATAGGTTTGTAAGATGCTTCATAAAAACAAGTAAAAATGGTGTTATATTGTACAAAGTCTTTCAGTTGATCAAATCAACGTATCGTGAGGAGAGCTTAAATTAATGTCTTACTATGTGAGATATGGTTTATTTAAGAAAATAGAAAAGGGCTATTTATCAATATCTTGTTCTGCAATTTAATTCAACATAATGTTCTAGTGGTTATCAAATTGTGAGTGAACGTTGACATAAAGTACATTGTTGAATCAGCTGTTAATTCAATCCACCACAAGCTGCAATTTAAGAAAAAAAGGCAAATAATGTCCTTGAAAGTATATACTTATTTGAAGAGAACTACATATTTACATTTGATTGCATTTCCCATACAATGGCAAACTAATATTGCCAATAAAACATGCATTTTTAAATACAATCAATGCAAAGTGCATCACCTCATTCGACTTCCGCAGAAGCTAACATTCTCTGCTCTGGGTTGTCAAAGGAGAAGCCAATGACAATGAATTCTGCCTCTGGCCATCCACTAGGAGCTGCAGGGTCTGATATTTCACGGCTGTAAATATAGCCTCATGGCTTTAGACAACCGCACAGGTGACAAAAGACCACCTTGAACCCAGTACATGTCAGAAGGCCTGAAGCATCATAACATAAACTCTGTGCGAGTCCTCCGAGTGCTCTCTGACACACAAGACAACAGCACGGTGAGCTAGAGGTCGACAGTGCTTGAGGTAATTGGAGGAGTTTTGTACATTTCATCTTGTATGACTCACTGGCTCTTTCTCCATGTTTGAATGCTGGGAGATTGTGTGTTGTACGGAACCCAAAACTGATGTTCTCAGAAGTCATAAATTACACGGCCACTGACAACCTTAAGCAGTGTTAAAATGCCTTGAACATAGCTTTATTTCAGGGTCATTGGAGCGTGAAGCTGAGAGGGCTGCCAAGCCCGGCACCACCCACCCCACAGGCTGCTGCCGCTCCGCTCACACAGCCCAGTAAGAAACGTATTTCTCCTCCCATACCTGAGCTCTGACATGCTCACCAAGCGTTCAGAGGCACAACAAACTGTCAAGCTGCTCACTCTCAACCAAAACAAGCACTTATTGTTCCTTAAAGAAGATTTTCTCTTTGCTAATATCCCAGCTGCATTTGATCTATATTTTATATTTGATCTCTTTTGTAAAATCATTGACATAAAATTGCTCCCTCTTTGGATATTCAGCTCCACTTCCATCGTGTTCCAGAGTTCATTCGGAGCATGTATTAGCACATCTCTTTGAAACATGACCAGCTTGTAATTGCCCATTCTTACACTGGGATAATAAGGCTCACATGCTGTCCTTCTGAATTATAATCCATGTATAAAATGCATAATATAAATTGACAAGTCAATGACAGGAATTACCTACAAAATGGCAGCAACCTCACAATGTTCATTGTAACTTTGAATTAACGGCAACATGTTCCACCACCATCCTCTCAGCATCTGGATCTGACCACCCACAGGGCCCTGTGACATTACAGCCTTTAAGGTGGGGGATGGGTGTGTATTTGAGTGTGTGTGTGTATGATATAAGACGTTTTTTATGTAAACGCAAACACAAACTAACAAACTGAAACAAAGACCACAACATGGATCCTGGTCTCAGTCAGGGCGGCTACTTGCTTTATTTGGTTCTAACTTGAGTTGGCATTAGGTAATTTAATGACTGCATCTGATCGCTCTCTCAAGGGCCGTCTGCAGTATTCAGCAGCATAGGAGCCTAAAGGACATCTCTGTCAACGTCTGAGACTGAAAAACAATGTTGAAATGTCTATTTCACTTTGGTGGCTCCTCCCTGTGTCTTAGTTGTGTTTTTGAGCTGCATTTCCTTCATGGTGAGCCCTGCTCCATATGAACTATACATATGCAGTATGAAGGAACTGTGAATGGGTATCATTATCATATCCTGTGCTTGACTTGTGCTGCCTCCTTTCTGGAGAGAAGAGGGGTCAGACATTATTCCTCCACCCTAACCACCTCTCCGCTGTTTACTGAAGAGAAAGGGATTCAAGCCTTAAACGGCAGCACAAGCTAAGGTGATCCTTAGCCACCGAGATGCACAGGCGATAACCCGTTCAATTAGACAGCAACATCATGGCAGGCAGTATGTAGGCAGATAAATGACGATACAGTACGGTGTACAATGGGAATTAAAAGTATAGGGCAGCTGGGCTCTTATCTGGCCAGGGCGAAAAACCCGGCAACAAAGGGAGGCCTAAGACTAAGAGGCTTGATGCATGGGAAAGCCATCGGCCAGCCATTGTGACTGCCCTTCTGCTGAGCAAATAGTCCAAACTGTTCATTCCCCATCTCCCATTCTCTCCGTGGTACATTGTTTGTGTCCTTGCATTTCATTCTGACTGAAGAAGATTGCTCTCAGGGCCAGTGAGCAAACAGTCCAGAAAAGAGCCGGCTATCTCCTGCCGTTCCCAGGAGAACTAGCATTTTTATTTCAGCTCCAAGCTGTCAAAGGATTGGAGAGTTTATGTCAGGATCCTGAATTAATTAGTTTTAAGCTGCGGGGGAGGGCGGGGCGACCACTGCGTTTTATCACCAAATGTTCAGTCAAATGTTTCCTAGCAATTATGCACCCCCGCTCGCTACGTATAGGCTTTCAGTCGCCAGACATTTGGTATTGGATACATACAGGATGGATTTCAGAAACACAAATGATGTGTTTAGTTGTTGTAATGGCAGTACAATGGTATGAATAGTGATGGACCAACTTCTGTCCAGGATTTGGTGGTATGGGGGTGATTTGAAAAGTTTCTTGTTTATTTTTTTCTATGATGATGATGATAGGTACATGACTCAGGCTTGGCAGAAAATTGACAGAGTTTGCAGATGCCGCAATAAAACATATCTGGTCAGACATTTGGTGGAATGGGATATAGAGTCTGGAACCTCCGTCAGAACAGCCAAAGTGACCTTAGAACCTTCTGTCACCCACAAAATCCTCCCAAATCACTGCTTACTTAGCAACTATATATGAAACATTTTGGATCTGTGACACTGCTATATCTGTTTGCTAACTACGCTTGGTTTCTAATGCCAGAGACAACAAACCAGACAACTGTTCCTATTCAGTCCTACTTAACTCCTCCACCATCAGAAATGTCCTGTTTTACGGTGCAAACGCCATACGACGCCACCCTGACTATGACAGTAGAATTGTATGAGTTGATCTTGTAGTTTGTCTAATCATGAAAACCAAAACACACCGTTATTGAAACCTCTGTGAGAGGCTGGTATGCATTTCCATCCTCAACTCATTAGCACTGTCCCACACGATGCTGTAGCATTTGTATGGATTAGTCCTTTACAAACTACCTTTCATAAACACATCACTGACAATCATCAATCTGCCCAGTGGTCTACGTCAGCTTACTGACTCAGTGTTCATTTTAAGTATGACCCCACCTGAAATTTGCACCATTATAGTAACGCAACAGTCTCTGAAACCTCAGACAATCCCAAACACACCGCTACTGTAACCGGAAACAATATTTTTCAGAAAAAAATGTCAATGGTGTGTTACACCAATACATTGAAGAAACCAGAAATAATATTTTGTATGTGTCTTTGGTATAAACAGTTGAATACTTGCCGCTACAGCACATAGGAAAAGAAAGGTATCCGATCATGACACATACATCTGGATGGGTGACTTCTTCATCAGGATATTAAACCCCACTCCAGACTATTTCACAGACAGCCGTGAACAGGCGATGGGTTAAATCGTGTGTATCAGGGGAATACTCTGTTAGAGGAAACGTACAGATCTTGTCTTTAATGGTAATCTGCTCAACTGCTCTATAGCCACCAACCAGCTTTCCAGGACCCTTCAGTTGAGCATCAGCCTGTACATGATAAACGACACAGCCATTTATATGGGATTCAATTGGGGATTCATTTAACTCAAGTCATGGTATGAGAATTCATTAAATGGCTGACAGTGCTGCTACACATGGAGGGAATTTAATTTGAATCCTTGGAGGATACCTCTATGGGCCGTGGGAGGTCATGTTAAAGTGGGTGGTTATTGTTCTACGCTTAGTTTTCAATTGACACTTATCTTTACACACTTTGACATGTTATTGGTGTCAATTGGTTGTTATTAAATTGAGTTGAAATATTATTAGATGAGGGCTTCCCTGGACAAGACTGAGAGGGGTGGGTTGCTTTAAAGGGTTGAAATAGCCTATGGATGGTAAACAATGCACAGATCAGGAGCAGTCCTCTGTACTGTTATACCATGAAGGAGAACAAATACAGGATTTAACAATGATTTTTTTTCTCACTCGTAAGGTATTAAAATGAGCACATTATTTGAATGTCATTGATTCTCATGAATGTTGAAATGGCATATATGTCAGCCTCCCTGACAAGCTGAGGCAGTGTAAAGTAAAGGTATTAAATTCAACTTGGAAGCAGATTACAGAATTCACCCCTGCAGAACACTCTTTCCCCGCGTTCAATAAATTGGACAAGTCCCATTGTAAGATAGCCTATCACACTGAACATGTCTGCATAGGGAACTTATACAGAAGAAAATATTACGTAGTTTGTTATTCAGAGTAGAGCGTTGGGGGGGCACACGGGCTTGTTTGCCTTTGCTGAAAGAGGAGATTGCTTTGGGGTTTAAATGAATCGCTGGCGCACTGCGTTTATAGGTTTCATTAACTTTTAATGAGTTGTATGTCCTTCGCTTTGACTGGCCTGTGGGCTCAGGCCTCAGCTCCCTAGGATTGGAGGTGGGTGAGGAGAGAGCTTAGCAGCCATTCCTGTGAATGTCTGCACTGGATGGCCACAGGAAAAGGAAATACAAGTCCTGAGTCCAAGGCAGAGAAACCTTCAGCTAGATATCCATCAGTTATGCCAGTCTGAGTTTAAAACCCCACTCTAAGGTTTTCAGGCTTCAGGGGGAATAAAGGAATCATGTCGGATCAATCAATGATAACTGAGAAGAAATCTCTTTACCACAGCTGAATGAAATAATGTGTTATGGTGGCTTTCCAACATGGTTCCCTCTCAAACACTTGCATCAATCCCATAGAGAAATGTGACTGCCAAATTCTATATACACGTTACAGAAAAAGGCTATAGAAGCACTTAAACAGCACAACACACATGCATAACTTCTCCATTTCAATCCCGGTAATACCTAGATTCATATTTTGGACTTCTCTAATCTTGATTTAATACAGTGTCTTGCTGCATGGTTGAACACATGTATTATCTTGCCGTGGGCTTCCTGAGCTTCATGTATCTCTTTGAGAAGCTAATCTTCCATCCTAGCATGTCTGAGCCTCTCTTCACTGTTCTCTCCTCCAGAGACAAAGGCCTTACCTGTCCTCCCAATTTCATGTTCTTCTGCTTTATTCAATAAGAATCAACACCACTTGTACATTTGTGTTCTTATTTCTCACTTAATCCTGTTTATCCACAAGGCTGTGCATTCTGTATTGCTGATTACTTCGTATCCACATTACTGCGTATATTTTCAGATGACTCTTTGGTAAATTTAGGTTAATATCTCTCCTCACCATGACAACCTACAATGCGTACTGTAGGACAAGCACCAACAATCCATCCACTCTGAGTGAAACAAAAGCAGCAGGGGACTAAGAATAGGTTGTCTTCAGGTCAGTGGTTGTCCCGTAAGCTGCTGCCTCCAGGCAGTCAATGGGCATTGTTGACTGGCCTCCCTGTGATGCCAGCACAGCCCTGTGTGTGTGTGTGTGGGGGGGGGGGGACCATGCAGCCTGGCTCAGGGTGAGTGGAATCCCTGGTCTGAAATGTCACACTGCCGTGTTAGAGAGGTGCAGACACATCACAGTCACCCTGTCCCCCTCCTCCTTTTCCTATCGTGACAGGTATTTATACTGACCCTCTGACCACTACCTGCTCTGCTCTGCTTGGTCAAATCCGAAATGATGTCTGGAATGTATCTTCTGAGAATATCAATAAATAAGAAGCCAGCTGTAATGTATAGTGCTACCTATACTTCAAATAGGAGTTGTTTTCTCAAAACTGTTTCTATATATTTTTCTTCCGATATGTCTGTTCATATGTAAGACATTCTCTTGTGTATGGGAAAGAGGTGTGTAGAGTTAAGAGGTGTGTCTGGGAGGAAGGTGTGTATAGGAGAGACGTGTGCAGCCTGTAGAGACAGAGGTATAGGAGAGACGTGTGCAGCCTATAGAGACAGAGGTATAGGAGAGACGTGTGCAGCCTGTAGAGACAGAGGTATAGGAGAGACGTGTGCAGCCTATAGAGACAGAGGTATAGGAGAGACGTGTGCAGCCTATAGAGACAGAGGTATAGAAGAGACGTGGCTGGGCCTGGCTACTGCGGAGCCAGGACCAGCCAATCAGAATTAGTTTTAACCCAACAAAAGGGCTTTATTACAAACAGAAATGCTCCTCAGTTTTATCAGCTGTCGGGTGGCTGGTCTCAGACAACCCCGCAGGTGAAGAAGCTGGATGTGGAGGTCCTGGGCTGGCTTGGTTACAGGTGGTCTGCGGTTGTGAGGCCGGTTGGACGTACTGACAAATTCTCTAAAACGACATTGGAGGCCGCTTAAGGTAGAGAAATTGACATTCAATTCTCTGGCAACAACTCTGGTTTCAAGTTTCAAGAGAGTTTCAAGTTCCTTGGTGTCCACAGCACCAACGATCTGTCATGGTCCAAACACACTAAGACATTCGGGAAGAGGGCACAACAAAACATTTTCCCCCTCAGGAAACTGAAAAGATTTGGCATGGGTCCCCAGATCCTCAAAAGGTTCTACAGCTGCACCATCGAGCGCATCCTGACAGGTTGCATCTCAGCCTGTTATGGCAACTGCTCGGCATCTGACCGTAAGGCGCTACAATGGGTAGTGCGTACAGCCCAGTACATTACTGGGGCCAAGCTTCCTGCAATCCAGGACCTGTATAATAGGCGGTCAGAGGAAAACCCATAAGATTGTCAGAGACTCCGTCACCCAAGTCATAGACTGTTTTTTCTGCTACCGCACAGCAAGTGGTACCGGAGTGCCAAGTCTAGGACCAAAATGTTCCTTAACAGCTTCTACCCTCAAGCCATAAGACTGCTGAACAATTAATCAAATGGCCACCGGACTATTACATTGAACACCCCCATTTGTTTTGTACACTGCTGCTACTCGCTGTTTATTATCTATGCATAGTCACTTCACCCCTACCTACATGTACAAATGACCTCTAACCTGTTATTGTGTTACTTTTTTGATTTGATTTGGTGGACATTCCTGCAGTCAGCATGCCAATTGCACGCTCCCTCAAGACATCTGTGGCATCGTGTTGTGTGACAAACCTATTCATTTTAGTTTATTTTTATTGTCCCCAGCACAAGGTTCACCTGTGTAATGACCATGCTGTTTAATCAACTTCTTGATATGCCACACCTGTCAGGTGTGGACCCTGAGGAAGGTGACGTCATTCTGGTCATTATTTTGGCAAAGGAGAAATGCTCACCTACAGGGATGTAAACAAAAATTAAGCTTTTTGTGCATATGGAACATTTCTGGGATCTTTTATTTCAGCTTATAAAACATGGAACCAATATTTTTTTTCAGTATTTATGACTTCCGATATTAATAATTGTGAAATTCATTGAAAATATTGGTAAAAATGATTTGAATAGGCACATCAAAGCATATAGACAGATGCCCAATGAACCTGTGAATTTGTAAGGGAAAACCTGGCCATGCATTCAAATTTATAAAAGGTAGCCTACTGTATATAAGGTATCCTTTTCCGTTTTTTACTTTGAATATCATACCAAATTAGAAATATTGTAAGAAAAAGTGCAAGTTCTTTTTAACTTGATATATTTTCACTTATATATTTAAATGAAAAGAAAAACAGAAATTGTTGTCTGACACCTAGTTTTGCCCCATATATTAAAATGGCCAAATTATGCTACTCAAAAGTCTTATTAGTAAGAATCAGTAAATCAATTAGTTTTGTTATCTGTAGTTCTCAAAAAATCTATTATCTACCTTAATCAATATTGAATGCTTATTTTTCGTATGTGCCTCTTGGTCTTATAAAATACTTGTTATACTGAACAAAAATATAAACACAACATCCAACAATTTCAAAGATATTACTGAGTTACAGTTTATATCAGGAAATCAGTCAATTGAAATAAGTAAATGAGGTCCTAATCTATGGATTTCACATGACTGGGCAGGGGTGCAGCCATGGGTGGGCCTTGGAGGGCATAGGCCCACCCACTTGGCAGCCAGGCCCAGCCAATCATAATGAGTTTTTCCCCATGAAAGGGCTTTATTACTCAGCGCACCACCCCTCCCTCAGACGATCACACAGGTGATAAAGCCGGATGTGGACGTCCTGGGCTGGCATGGTTACACGTCGTCTGCTTTTATGAGGCCAGTTGTACGTACTGCTAAGTTCTTTAAAACAACGTTTGATGCAGCTTCTGGTACATTAATTAACATTAAATTATCTGGCAACAGCTCTGGTGGACATTCCTGCAGTCAGCATGCCAATTGCACACTCCCTCAAAACTTGAGACATCTGTGGCATTGTGTTGTGTGACAAACCTGCACATTTTAAAGTGGCCTTTTATTGTTCCCAGCACAAGGTGCACCTGTAGAATGATCATGCTGTTTAATCAACTTCTTGATATGTCACACCTGTCAGGTGGATGGATTATCTTGGCAAAGGAGAAACGCTCACTAGCAGGGATGTAAACAAATTTGTGGACACATTTTTTGAGAAATAAGCTTTTTGTGTGTATGGAACATTTCTGGGATTTTCAGCTCATGAAACATGGGCCCAACACTTTACATGTTATGTTTATACTTTTGTTCAGTGTATATATCACTTTCATACACAGACCAAAATCCCACTAATTTACCATGCCTGCATTTATATACCAACCTTTTCATATATCTGAAAGGGGTTGGGGGTAAAAAACATGGAAAATAAAAGCCACCTAAAGACCTACTCACGAATCCTGCAATTTCGCAAACCCTGTAACCAAAATACAAGTATTGGGTCTGTGTGAATGATTCTCTGATTTTTTGCAGGTAAATTCATTACACTTCCATTGTTTAACACCTCCCTAATTTGAACTGCAAACTGCCCCCATGGTTTAAAGGCCCAGTGCAGTCAAAAACGTGATTTGACAGTGTTTTATATATATTTCCACACAATGAGACTGGAATAATACTGTGATATTGTGAAAATAATGATAATCCCCTTTTAGTGTTGGAGCTGTTGGAGAAGACCGCCTGAAATATTTGCCTGTTTTGGTGGGATGGAGTTTTGACCTGCCTGGTGACATCACCAGGTGATAAATTAGTTAATAGACCAATAAGAAAGAGAGTTCCAAACGTCTCTGCTAATAACAGCTAGCTCCCCACTCGGATCACTTCCAGACAGTCTTAGCAAAATCCTTGGTTTAGAAATTGTTCTTTGCTAACAACCTATTGTTGTTTCTTTTTGACTATTTTAAATGAAAACAATCACAGTAAGGTACTTTGTTACCCTGAAATGATTTAATAATGAGATAAAATGGATGCATTGGACCTTAACAACACCCCCACCTCTCCCAATTTACCAGTTAGCCACTGATATTTATAAAAGGGGTATACCTGCGAATAAGGGGTAAATAAGGGGCTGTTTGAGAGAGGGTCATATAAACATTGCCTCATATTTGATCACCAATTTAATTTGATCATCCATTTCAAAGGCGTAATCATATCAATAGTCTACATGGATAATAATAATAACAACAACAATAATAGTAATAACAATAATCATCATCATCATAAACATAATAAAAACAAAAATATGATTATTTACTCCCAGTGGAAAAATAGGTTTGCCGCCAGTAGCAGACAACCTATGTTGCCTTTTTTTGTATGAATCTATTTAGCTAAATTAATTGCAGGCCTATATAAATGTATAGGCCTAGGTGTAATGTCTCCTAAGCGTATACACTTATTTAAATAGCATTGAAAAGTATTCATGCAAAGTGTCAACTTGCCTAATTGAGAAAATGGCCACTAATGTCAATGATAATTGAAGCGAGATGGGTGGACACGATGAGCGTAAATCATGAGAGGAACTGACTGCTGAGAAACCATGGGTGGCTTTGAGTTTTGACTTTGTTGTCCTTTAATATACTGTGGGATAGCAGTTTCCCTTGCTAAGATATGGGATTAGGAGTATTTCGCGTGAAAGAGGAGTTAAGTCGGGGTATGTGGACGGTCCCACCCCTGCAATAGGCTGAAACAGAATTACAGCTTGTTAGACCGGTGTCCCGATATCACCCGGGAGACCGTTCTACTTGGGTGTTCCAGGCCCTGGTGGGTGAATGTGAGCTTAGGCTACTAGTGCTTTCAAATGGAATATAGGGCCAGAGTTGGAAACCCATCAAAACACAGGTGTTAATGTATGCCTATATGCCTATGAGACTATGTGTATTTACTGCTAGAAATTAAATTTCTTTATTCAACTGATGCAATTCTGATTCCAGTAATAACTTGAACTTTGGCAATTTAGATGATCAAAAACAATACCCTTGGAAAACAATATATGTTTTAAAAATAAAAACCTATTTCCAACCTGTTTCAAACCTGGACATTTGTTTTGATGCTTGTAGGCCTAATATCGATTTATCCCAGTGTTATGAGAAACCTTATCCCAGTTTTGTTCCAAAGCTCGTGCAATAGAAAAGCAAACATAAGGACAGATAAGCTTTCAGCAAATCCAGCCTCAGACTCTAGAGGGGAGCATGAATGGACAAAACCAGTCGTGATCACTGCAGGAGGAATTTCATCCAAGTTTGACCACAACTTGTTCCAAGAATTCCAGACTAGGTTTCAGGCTGGAGAAGTGCCATTGGTTCCTAATATAGAAATATGCAAATAGGAAGACCGGTAAGAACTGTAATTAAATTGGGTTACCAATTTAAGCTGTACCATCGCTCATCTTGTTGCTATAACAACCGTGAAGAGGTTGCTACTGATGGTGCGCCCATGACCTTAGCAGAGGCATCTCTCTCTGCTGACATTTGAAACCCTTTTTGCTGTGTGTGTTTGTGTGGACGCGTGCGTGCGTCCACCTGGCCAGGGCATCTGCACATTATCTCTATTGCCCATTTTCCTATTTGAGCGAAAACAAATTTTCAGAGGTAGGCCTTTATATATGGTCCTACACAATAATGAAGGTTCCGCCATGCCATGTATCTCAGGTAACTAAATTGTATTATGTAGGCCTAGGAGACTGATGTCAGTGGCGTAAACGCTCGTGTACGTTTGGTAAAATGGTTCTCCAGTATAGATTGAGGCCGGTTACCTTTGAACCAGGGTTCCAAAAGGCCATTCCCATTTCACTCCACTCTGGAGGAGGCTTGACTGGGGTTATCCCCTCCATCAAATGAAGAGTTTCGGCATACGCTCATTTAATAATGGGTAATAGGTATTTTCGAGGGCTCTTGCTCCTTGTGAGAGCGAGATTGGAGGGGAATTAATTATTGAAAAACTGTCCCCAGTGTTTTTAGGGCGCATTATGCGGTTTTATCTCAACATTACAACTTTTATTACTACTATTTTCTAAACACAATGGCAAATTTTTTTATACAGTAAGATTATTAAACAGAAATAAATGAAGCCTTGTTTTCTTCTTCTTATTATTATTATTAGCCATAGATTATCATTAGAAGTCCTTAACCAATTGTAAATGGATACCAATGAGATGGTGAAAAGAATGAGGATAATTTATGATAGCTAATTAATGGAATAAAAAAAATTGTGACATTTAGAATTCCACATAGGCCTATTGATTAAAGTGTTTGATATATTCTCAAGCAGCGTGTGTAAAATTATGTTTAAAACATCCCCAAAAGAAAGCCAATAGAAAATTGCAAACCCAATTGATAAATGAAAACCGGAGGCACACAGCAGAACCCTCAAAATGGATAGGCTATAAACCAACCGAAAGCTAACATTTCAATGTTGTAGCCGCAGGGTTTGATGGTGTAAAACTGAGTTCCATACGCAATGGAGCAAGTGCTCCTCTGATGACATCAATGATATCTATCAGCTGTAATAGCTCTCTGCCACGCCATTTAAAGACACTGAGGCCACCTCTATCACAGAACTTGCAAATCACCTCAGCCTTTTTGAAGATTTGAACTCCGTTGTCATAGAATCCAATCCCGCTTGCTCGAGGACCTTTCTCGTGAGCCCAGGATTTGAGCCAACGCTCAATTCTCATCTTGCCTATCCCAAATAAATAACTCGTATCACAAAACGATTGAATTGAAATAAATGTAGGAAATATAGAATCAAATCAAATGTCCATACCTGTGCAATACAGTCGATGCTTATTGGCAAGCTACCGGAGCCCATTGTGGAACCTCGCCTTCAGCTACTGCAAAGGGCTGGAGACATCACGGCATTTATTTGAGCTCAAACTCTGCCACTGTTGACTTTAGCACAAAGCAAAGATTTCAGTGCCCCGCTAGTTTAAAAAAAAAAGTATTATTTTACCAAGATATCGATCAGTGTGCTGTAAAAAAAACAGCTTAGCATTATGTCTAAAAACAAGAGAACGAAATGTAATGTCTGTGTAAATTTACTGAGCTGTGACGTCCTATTCAAAGTTTACACTCCTGCAATTTGGTTGTGCATGTACACTTCCTATATTGTGGGCATAGCCTCGACTCCATTGTTTACTGCCTTTGTTTATTCGCAGATCACTGGTGTTTAAAGTACGATTTGTGAGAGGGACTGGAGAATAAATGCACCCTTTACGTGTTCAGAAGGTGAACTGGTGTCCTATCTGGCAGGGAGACAAACTTCCTCTCTGCCCTTGGATTTCCAAGCACATCGGCAGGGGCTTGGTGTCCCCCGGTCTGTGGAGTGAAAGATTGGGCGTCTTGCCGTGTTGGGAATGTGAGAATTTTGATTCATTTCGAATACAACTATATCTTATCTTTAGGCCCATTGAGAAGGGATCTCCAAGTAGTTTAAAAGAATCCCCAGACAATGGCTTAGTGATACAGAACAAAGCAGGCAGAGCATCACATTCTGTAGAAACTGTTCTCAATCAGCACCCTTTCCCACAACTATTCTCTGACGCTACGGGATACTTTTATGTAATAATGAAACACATTTCTTTGAAAGATCTCAACTTTAGTGTGTCTTCCATTAGGGGGGCCTCACACCATGTGTGTGTGTGTGTGTGTGTGTGTGTGTGTGTGTGTGTGTGTGTGTGTGTGTGTGTGTGTGTGTGTGTGTGTGTGTGTGTGTGTGTGTGTGTGTGTGTGTGTGTGTGTGTGTGTGTGTGTGTGTTAAAGAGGCAGAGAGATACTGTATTTAATAAATGTGATAATGCATTATGTTGTAAGATAGTCTATAGACACGACTAGCGAAAGCCTTGTGCCAATGTAATTACTAGTAATCATTAATAGCAATGATTAATATAGGCCTAATAAATGTATTGAGCCCTTAGGACATAAAGCAAATTTTAACATTGGTCTTCATTCTGCACTAAGATGTGAGTAGGTCTGTCGTTGTTGTTTCTGCTTTTTGACATTGAGCTGCCCTTGACTATATGGTATCATACACGACTTTACGTTTCAAAAAGATCGACACCATAATATTATGACAGAAAACACATGACTGTGTTGAGCTGAGCTGGGGAATATTGTTTGGTGCATGTCCTCACCTGTATATCATAGCGTGACTGATTGTGGCCATATCGTCAGCAGCTCCACCCTCCACCCCTATTTCACAACTGTCACTTGGAATCTAAAGTTTGTGACAAATCGTAAAGCTATACTTTAGCCTATGTTTTGATGTTCTTGTTTGCTAAATATCTAGGAGACTGTCGATAAATAGGTCAATATTGCTGGTTGCTTTCGCATAGGAATTGTGTAAATATGAATTATATTATAGCATTTATTATTAATTATATTAATATCATTAACATTTTCAATATAAAATGGTAGCTGGAATTCAATCAAACATATTTGGCCAAAGTGAGAATAGTCTACCATGGCAGGCACACAAAAAAAGTTAGTTGTGAGACCTAAGGCCCTTTTTGACATTTTTATTCAGGGGACATGACGGTGCAGATCTCTATATAGATTAATCACTGCAGTTAAAAAAATTCAAGAAATTTGAAATGCTATATATTCTGCATATAAATGTATTTCATGCCTATTTTTTTTAACTATTATAAGCCTTTCTTTTTTGTCATTGTCAAAATATGTTGCCACTTACTGTAGTCATTGAGGGGATCAAAAGTTTTTTTCCTCCATCTTCAATACTCAACTGGACATAGGCATCTCGATACGTTATGAACACGGGTGACAAGATAAAAAACAGCTTTTTTCGTGGTGTAATGTTTAAAGTAATTCCTACAACAAGTGTTTTTCTTCGACATAATAGACCCCTTTTTTAATAGTTAAGAGATGCTGATGTTGACATTTTCAATAAAAACGAATATTGTCATTCTAAGTAAAATATTTAAGGCATATCCATGGGTTTATCTGGTGCTGCCACTGTTGATGCTGCTAATGGTATAGGCCTATGCATACAACTACTACAACCACTACTACTAATAATAATAATCTTTAATATTTTATTATTATCATAATTGTATTGCTGCGTAGGCTATACATAAAAAATCCACCATTTTGTTCAGAAGAAAATCCAAATAACACTTTAATATAGATTCTGTTCTTGTTGTCAACTACAACAATACACATTTACAAGCCATAAATAAGAATTACACAATTGATTGAAGAACTTCAGTCTCCCACAATGCATTAAAATCATTTAAAATTCCCGCTATTCAGATGCATTTTACAGTAGGCTAATCGTCTTTTGGTCCATTCTCAAAGCAGACTTTTAAACAGATTTTGACACATTATTATTAACATCCCTTTACAAAATAATTACTAAACCAACTTGACAACTAAATCAGTGGGAAACGTCAAAAATATATGGAATAGGCCTACATAATATGCACAAACTATAATTTTACAAATGTACAAATTGCTGAAAAAGGTCTGTTTGAGGTTTGGGGTCAACGTTTATGAGGAGTTCATAATAGGCCTGGAGTAGACGCCATGATAGTAAGAAGCATCAGCGGGTATTGACGATGAATCTAAGCCAGTTTTGCCCATTGAACCCATGGATAGCGCCCCGGCCATGGGGGAACCGTAGCCGGAATAGTGCATCACCTGCTCGTAAGTCTTTAGATCCATTTTGTGATGCTGTTGCTCCGAGGACATGAGGTTGTTGATGGAAAAGGGGTGGTTGAACGAGTAGTGATGCTCGGGTTTCAGGTGTGCTTCGTGTGCGAGAACCGAGTGATGCTGGGACATGAGGTGCCCATGTGCCTGGGAATGGGACACGGGTGAGGTAGCGTGCTCCGGACTCAGAGCCTGGGTCGACTTCATGTCTGACAGAGGCCTTTTGTGGTCGTTGGGGGACAGGTTGGAATGGGGGGACTCGTTGCCGTTGCAACTCTCCGAGCTGCTGTTGGAGCCGCCTTCTGATGTCTTCCGACCCGACTCCTTGCACATCTTCTTTTGGCCGGCACACTTAAACCGCTTCTGCCTCCTCAGATAGCAGCCGTTCTCGAACATGTTCCCCGAATCCGGGTGGAGGGTCCAAAACGAGCCCTTTCCGGGCTTATCTGGGGATCGAGGCACTTTGAGGAAGCAATCATTGAAGGATAGAGAGTGGCGAATTGAGTTCTGCCAGCGTTGCTGGTTCTGTCGGTAGAACGGGAAAAGGTCCATGATCCACTGATAGATCTCAGCCAGCGTTAGCATCTTGCTGGGGGACTGTTGGATAGCCATAGTGATGAGGGAAATGTAAGAGTATGGGGGCTTGGCGTGAGTGTAGCTCCTCCGATATGTCTTGGGATCCCTAGATCTGTTGATGCTGGACTGTCCATACATGGGGCTCATGGCGTTCATGTTGGAGTAGGAAGAGGTTAGGGAGTTCATGGACTGAGGCTGCGCGGTCATGGGGCTCATGCTGGGGCTGAGCGCGGCGCTCATGGCTGTCATGCCCGCGCCCATGCTGTTCATGGCTCCGGAGCCCGGTGACATGCCGGTCATGGAGGGGCTCATGGCTGTGTTCACGTATGACATGTTCATGGAGTTGGCTGCCATGTTGGCCGTGGTGCTCATGCCCGACATGCTCATGTAGGTGTTCATTGAGTTCATGCCCAGGCCTGTGTTCATGTTGCCAACCGAGGAGTAACACTAGAAACCAAGACGGAAAACAAAGATTGTTAGGCTGTTATGTATTGAGATTTTAGGAAGCTTGACACTACAGCCTATGTGCAGTATACTTAATATAGCATAGATACTAAAATAATAACAGTAGCCTAATATCAGCAATAATAATAACAATCAACAACAATACGATCATCATTAGGTCTATTATTAAAACGGTGTGATAATAAATTGGTGTAAAAGCAAGCATTCCCGCTGTAGTTTCGTGCTCTGTTGAAATCCAAGTCTAAATTTGGTAAAGAACATTTCTTGACAGTAATATAATTTCACTCAATAATGTTACCAATTGTAATGTCTAGCCTACATCAAGCATATAAAAACGAAGAGTTGTCACCATGTCTTACCTCAGCTAAACATCTTAAAAATAGAAACTCGATCAACTTGTTCTAGTGTGTAATAAGCATAGGCTATATGTGGACGATATTAGGCTAAAGAACCTGCAACACAAATATTTGCTCCATGGGTAAAAAATAATACAAAACTGTGTATGATTTTGTAAAGATAAATGTAGACATATGCAATTACAATCTGAGTAAAACGTTTCCCCTACATGTCAAGAACATCTTTGTTAGGATAGTGCCGTGAGTAGAGATGGGGCAGGATTTGGAGGCGCCTCAAGTCAATATTTGATCACAAAGTTAATATTATCTCTGGGCTAATATTGAATTGTATAAAATGGGATCGGCTTTAGACGGAAAAATATATTTAAGGTACCCACCTCGGGCTCTCCGTAGTAGGTGCTCCAGTCTGTGTGTTCGTGTCCTTCCATTTTAACTGCTCCAAGCATCATGGAAGTTCCGAATACTTTTCAAACCGTTTCTCCGCGGAAGAAATGGCAAAACGCTCTCTAACAGACGGTGATTTGGGACCACGGGGTATTCGGGTCGTTGGTAGCCTATGCTCTGTCAAGGACTGGCGCATGTGTGGTCTGTCTTTCAGCCAGCCGTGCCCACGGGCGCTGAAAAGCGTCTGGTGATGACTGGAGTTGAAATGACGTTCAAAGCTGGCTGTAAACGCTATGATATAGGTCTGTGCGCCAGTCGAGCCTCCAATCCCTAGCCTACTTCTTCGCTTGCCCTATTTGAATAATCTCCTCACACCTAGGCGTGAGACTCCTCGACTTGCCCCCCTATTGTACACCTGTGCGAACTAAAAAGAACAGTCTCATGAAAAGATTCACTGTAAACTAATCTTATTTAATGTCAGAAAAGGGGGGGGCGGGGGGATTTAAATGCGGCTTTAACGCTGCTTTTTCATCGTGCACGTTCTTTATCCTGTGATATTATTTTTCAGACGTTGCTTGAAAAAGTAATTTAAAAGCATCTTAATTGTTTTTCCCACCAAGGCCTGAGGTCTTTATGAGTATTTGACGAGGAAATGTACTTGTTCACTAGTCTACTCCGTCTTATTGAAGTGTTATAACAAATTAACCGAATTAAATATAGCTTTGGTGAGGCGATAGAGCAATTATTTAGTTTAAGTTGATCAATTAGTCGATATAATTTGTAGCCTAAGCTAACAATTCAGGGTATTCAACCAGTTTTACAGTGAGAACTCATTATTGGCCCCTGAAGAATAATATTGATATTTTAAACCCCTATTGCAAAAGCAATAATCCCACATGGGCCTAATGTATAGCAAAAATATATATATATTATTATTTAACCTTTATTTAACTAGGCCAAACCCGGACGACGCTTGTCCAATTGTGCGCCGATCTATGGGACTCCCAATCACGGCCGGTTGTGATACAGCCTGGATTTGAACCAGGGTAAGTACTAAGATGCAGTGCCTTAGACCACTGCGCCACTCGGGAACCTCCATATTGCCAGTTTGTTATTTATTTAAATTTTATAAGGTATTATTCACTTGGTTGCATCTATTGCTATTAAATGTGTGGAATAAAATAGGCCAGATGAAGTCTAGTCCGTGTGCGCGCGTTAGGGTCAAGGTGTGGACTATTGATTGCTGAGGACACACGCGCTGCTGTTAGCTAGATACATTTAAACAAAGTAAAGTTTATTCAATGTGTTTGAGCACTGACGATTTAACGGATCACCTCAACGTAGGCCGTCATTGTAAAATAAGAATGTGTTCTTAACTGGCTTGCCTAGTTAAATACATTTTAAATAAAACAACATTTAAAAAATGAAGGCAGGAAGGCTCAGGGAGAATGATTTAGGCTAGAATAAAATCATCCAGCCAATTATAATAATCAATATTATAATTGTCCATATTTTCTCCCTGTCCACATTTCCCCCCTACAGATTTTTATAAAACATAATAAAGACATTGTTTTAAGGTTTCTCTATTATCAAATCAAACGAAAATGAATAGTTTTTTAATTAGGCTATTTCTATGGGTTTGTTTAAGAAGATTGAAGTTTCATAGCGCCCTCTCTTGGTTATATTTGTCCAACAATAATAGTTCGGCGCATTTGGTTACAAAACAACACCCTTTAACATCTATCTATATAGCCTATCGTTACTTTAATGAATAAACTATATACACTCACTGGACTATATACACACACACTCACACACACTACATAGACACTCCAACACAAAACCCACACACACATTCTCAGACACTACATATATATATATATGTGCACTCGCAAACAGACACAACACAAACACATTCACGCTCCTTTGCTACTGCTACACTGTTCTTTATTTTAAGCGTATTATTATTTTACATTCTAGTCATTTATCCAACGTTCGTATCCACAGCGACTTGCAGTAGTGGCTGCATACATTTTACTTACTTTTTTTTCGTACTTGTCCCCGGCGGGAATCAAACAGATTTGGGACCCTTACATGAGCGAATGTGTGGAGGGGATATGCGGGTTTACAATTAATTACAGAATTAGCTAAATATCTTACATTACGTTGTCCAGTTGGTCATGTATAAAGCAAATTGTCATCCATAAAATGTTTTTCATAATGACTTTCCTTCAACATTCCTTTGTGACAGTCTGGCCAGTCACATTTGACCCTATTTATGTACAGACCTGAGAAGTTTGGAAAGAGGTCAATGACGTTGGCTTTGCAAGTGCCATGCTCTACCAACTCAGCCACACCGGATCTATTATCTATCTTGATGCCTAGTCACTTTACCCTGCCTTCATGTACATATCTATTTCAAATACCTCATACCTCTACACATTGATCTGGTACTTCTACTCCATGTATACAGCTCAATTATTATGTATTTATTTTATTCCTCGTGTTACTATTATTTATATTATTATTTTTTTAACTCTCCATCATTGAGAAGGGCTCGTAAGTAAGCATTTCAAGGTAAAGTATACACCAGTTCTATTCGGCTGATGTGACAAATACAATTTAATTTGATTTTTTTACTAACTCCCTGTCATGCAGCGAGTCATTGGCCCAGGCATTTGGGACATTAATAAAATATTTGCTGCATCAAGGCGAGGACAGAGTGGTGCCAGCCACGTGCCGTTGGTTGGTTGAACATCTATTTGACTGTACATAGACGTAAGAACATAACTATCGGTAAAACCCATTATTAAAGGAGAGTAAACCGTGCCATGTTGACGAGGGGCCAACAGACAGTCTTCTTAACTTGGTAATTAGATCGTGCACCTCTTACTATGTTTAAGGACACATTTACTTTAATTTATTGAGAAGCATAACATAAGCGTAAATCTGCATGGTTTGGACATTAAAAAGTATTAATTTTGTAATTAATTGTTAAAAAGCATATCCTGAAGCATGTCCTCTCATGTAAAGGTCACAAATTGGTTTGTATTATAAAAACAAAACTACAACATAACATTATATTGGCCATATAACAATGGATTTAGACCATTTCAACAAACTGAGACTTACATATACATCAGTCCTTTGTCATGTTTGCTTGTATGGCGATGAGTGCAATAATAACTTGTCCAATAGGTGACAGAAAAGGATCACACACTTTATTCAAATTTCACAGAAGGGGTTGTGCTATAGTTCTTTAACGCTGGCATCGCAGTGCAATATCCCCTTACAAACTGGTTGGTATGGTCAGCTTAACATAAAGGCACATTATGCTTTGATTTTATGGAGATCTTGGATTCTATTCTCGGACGATTTGTTATTCATACCAGGTACTGGAAACCAAGGGGACAAAGCAGCTCTTGGGATGAAATGATTTCTTGTCTGACCCCATGAATGAAACATTGAATATGATTATGATACTACTGCACTTGAATTTATGTATCTAGCCCACAGGTGCACAGCTACAGGCTTCAAAGGCCACTTCAAAACACTGTGGCCCTAAAGGACCCGAGTTGAATCCTCTAGTTATTTCCAAACTAAAGATGTCCTTGTGGAACTATAAAGGGAAAACCTCAAAATAGCCCTGGGGAAACTATCTCAAGGGTCACAAACACAAAGTGACAGTCTGACACCTGTGCTATCACAACACACCTTCCATCACATAATCTTGTCACGCGATCCTATTACATCATCCTATTACATCACCCTATAACATCATCCTATTACACCATCCTATTGCGCCATCCTATTATGCCATCCTATTACATCATCCTATTACATCACCCTATAACATCATCCTATAACATCCTCTTATTACATCATCCTATTACGCCATCCTATAACATCATCCTATTACGCCATCCTATTACATCATCCTATTATCTCACCCTATAACACCATCCTATTACATCATCCTATTACGCCGTCCTATTATGCCATCCTATAACATCATCCTATTATATCATCCTATTACGCCATCCTATTACATCATCCTATTATCTCACCCTATAACATCATCCTATTACGCCATCCTATTATCTCACCCTATTACATCATTCTATTACATCCCCTATAACATCATCCTATAATAATGACTTAAATGTAAATGTATTACATCATCCTATTACGCCATCCTATTACATCATCCTATTACATCACCCTATAACATCATCCTATTACGCCGTCCTATTACGCCATCCTATAACATCATCCTATAACATCATCCTTTTACATCATCCTATTACATCATCCTATTACATCATCCTATTACGCTGTCCTATTATGCCATCCTATAACATCATCCTATAACATCATCCTATTACATCATCCTATTACGCTGTCCTATTACGCCATATCACAAAGCTTAATTCTCTGGATCCCCTTCACCTCAGGGTCATCCACGGGTGCCTGAGAGGGGCATGGAAACAGAGCTGGGCTGGGGGATGAAAACTTGGCGCTTTCTGCTCCGTGAGAAAGGCGGGACCATCTAACATTCCTTCAAACACCTAGGAGTTGTTGGCTGGAATGTGTTACTTTAAGTTTCACATTCAAAGTAGGATTTCTTTCCACTGTGCTGCATCAGTTTTCACTTTAGTTTCCACCTTGTGAGTTTTTTTTTGCATTACTCTCCTCCGAGGCACCTCCTCATACAAAACACTGGGGCCAATAGGTTAAGCTTGCGAATCATCAAAAATAAAATTAAGAATGATCCTCTTTCTTCAGAAAGTGATGGAAAAATGTTTGCTGGCAAGTGCCTGTGGTGACAGTAAACATACCAGAACAAGCCCAGGGTTTGGACTTGCCATTATATGCCACAGCTGTGACAACGCCTGTTGGCTGCAGGTTTGCGGCTTGCCACAGTGTGTTTACCTGGAAATGAATCTGAAAAGGGACTAGACGGGGAAGGCATACAACCCGGCTAAATGAAGAGGGAGGACAGCCATAGTGATGTGATTCAGAGGGAGGGGGCAGCAGTTATTACACTGACTCACCCCACTGGGTCCTAGGGCAAACACTGGCGTAAATGGACTAAGGATTTCTTCAAATACGTACCTTTTGATATTGAGAGGAATGCGCTGAGGAATGCCACGCAATAGCCTATGTTTTATGTTTGCTGTATCTAGGGCCTGGTCATTTCATTTGTGATACTTTTCTCTTGTCATGTAAAAACTAGGCCTAAGCTGAGTGATGCTCTGCATCGATCAAACAAGGTCTAGTTTCTACTCAGTGGACCACAGGAGGAGATATCATGGGACCCAACATCTTGAGATGCAACAGTCAGATGCTCAAAATGTTAAGAGCAAAGGACTTTGAAGGACATAATACAACAAGAGGTACAGGGTCATGTGTGGAGCGTGCTTTGTGATGTTAGCTACTGAACCATTCTTATCTTTGTCCATGAGCCTCTATTTTTGGTGAAATATTGTATGTACAATTGCTTGGACACAACAAACTTGCATATTGCTCCAGTATGTTATGTTAAATCATTTGAACTGATGTGTATTAGGGCAAAATATGTAATATTGACTACATATGCTCTGCTAAACATGTGTATGCAACCAATACAATTTGATTTGATTTATTCATTAGCAGAGTCAATACACATTTAATCACAGACAGAAGGCTATTAAACGTGAGGCCGAGTAGTGCTATGCTAATTAACCTGGTGTGATCCCATGGGAAGAATTGTGTCTAATATCACTTCAACCAGCCCTGATAAACTGTCAGGTCCTTCCATTCACATTCACCTGCTATCCTCTAAAATCACAGGCCGCAATCAGGGCTGATTGGAAATTAATCTATCAGTTACTAGTCCATCTAATGGTAAAAATTATCAAGGGATTTCTCAAAAAGCTACCTTTGCACTTGTTTTGATGCATATATATGGAATAATTGACCAGCTGTTCCTTGTTATCGTTAAATGCAAATTTCATAGCTTCATGTTGTGTTTTTTTAACACATACTGTGTATTATATGATTGAGCACATAAAAGTGCAGACATTGTGATAGTGTGAAACATAACAGCTTATTCTAATCATCACAACGACTTCAGATCTCGAAATCCATTGAACTGAATCTGAGAAACAAAAGGGACTTGTTTAGAAAACATTCACGTATCAGTTATTCATCTGCCTGTCGGGGGCATTTGGCCATTTCCTTTTCCATCAGTCCCATATCTGCAGCTGTCTTATCTGTATTCTAGGCTGATGGGGAATTTCAAGTTTGGTATTACCTCTGACACAGCCACGGATGACCTGAGCCCGCCGCCACAGACGCAAAGCCGAGCCTTTCATTCAACTTACTATGAGGCTCTCCACTAGATCCCACTGGCTCAGAGGCAGAAATGCATTTCTACCATCACACCGGACTACCTCAGTTTCTAAGTAACATCTGTGATTAAACACAATAGAGTGAAATTAAAAGCTGGTGTGTCCGTGGAGAGCTGATCTCTGTTCAGTCGTCCAGCACCCTTCCTGTATCTTCCGGTAGCCATCCATATGTAGATGTGTCATTTGTAGTGTTTACTGAGGAACATAGCGGGGGCCGTTTGGCTAATGAAGAAGGCTCAAACAGATCTGCCTACGTGTCACTCCAGGATCTTGGCGGTCAAGCGTCCCTGCCTGCCCAACAACATAAGTCCCCAATCTGTGTTAGCTTACCCGTGAACATCCTTGGCAGAGTCTTAGTGAGACTGTAAATTTGGCATTTTACCGTCCCTGACAGCTAACAGGCCATTGGCAAAGGAGGTCCAATGACAAGGTCACTAATATGGCCCCGCCTCACATAAAACACAAAGGGGCAGCCACCGCTAAACAGCCGCTCAGCAGGGGAGCCCCCAATAAAACTTCATGCTCTGCTCTTTCTCCAGGCTACAGCTGCACCGGGGGACCTTCCCCACCCCAACTGGCAAGATGTGGGTATTTCAGGTGAATATTGCCACTTGCCTAAGAGTTCAATGGCCATCCCATTCTGGGGTGCGTATTGTGCCTGCTTGCAGGAGCGTACATATGGCCCCACGCAGCAGCCCTGCAGGTGTCAAGTCATGTGAAACCTTCAGCCACAGCTGGGCTCAGCAAATCTGCATTTACCAGCATTGAGGAAATCATTCATTATCAAATCAAATCTTATTAGTCACATGCGCCGAATTCAACAGGTGTAGACCTTACAGTGAAATGCTTACTTATGAGCCCCCAACCAACAATGGCGTTTAAAAAAATACGGACAAGAATAAGAGATCTCTGCAGTCATCACAAAAATATAATGGACATTAAACTTGTGTCACCCTCCACAGTCATGATACTGTAGTATATCAAGAAGTAAATCTGGACATTTTGAATTCTTCTGACTCCAGTGGTTAGAGATTGCTTCTGGCATCGCATAGCAAAAACCTGTTATTATCCTAATTGATTATTTATTCTCTAACATACATGCTACTTTATTTGCCTTTATTGAAAATGGGCACATATGCTACTCCCATGACTCTCGTCATTAGGCTGTGTTGCGGATAGGTAAACAGGCAGGGGAATTTAAAGTTGATCTTGTCAGGCACTCGCCATTTTTAAAACGCTTTTGTCCCTAATACACATACACAAAGGTGTAAATGCCCCCAGTCGTTGCTTTCAATTCTCACCTGGGCCTTAATGTGTATAAAAAGATAGGGAAAATAAATAATGTTGGCTGTGAGATTGCATTAGAGATTGGAGACATGGACTTTACCTGCTCCTGTTTGTCCTCCAGGAAGGACAGCAGAAGCAGAAACAAAGACATAGGGAATGTTAAAAGAATACAGAATTAAACCTTTGAAGTAAACATTGTAGCGAAGTCGGTTACTTTGTCAGTTTGATTCAGTGTGTCACACCATTTTGGTTTCCCAGGCTACCTGGTAAGAGTGCTTTGGTATATTTTGGATGGTTTATAATAGACTCAATATGCTAAAAAATGTTTTCTTCACACTATGTCATTCTTGGACTGGCTAATCAAATGATGTGTGGCAGGATGGAAGGATGATGAGTGAGTGCTACAGCACAATCTATCTTGAGATGAAGATTTCTTAATACGAGCGGAATGCTGTATAATATTAAAGACATTTCTGATTAGCTTAGATAAAGACTAGGTAAAGACTAGGTAAAGACTAGATAAAGACGCTATGAAATAGTATCACCCAAACAGGCCTGGTCAGGCCTGACCTGAGAGGGAACCTATGCCATCACACTGAAATGGAACCAGCCCACCACAGTGCAAACAAGATCTCTCCCCAAGCCCAGACAAATCTTGTCTGTGAAATGGTTTGCTCTTGTGTTGTTTGTTTGCTTATTTGGTCTATACCCATAGACACCTGGAATGGAGAAGGAAGGGGCATGAGCCATCACTAGACCTCCACAGGAGGTGACGAGAAGTACAGTGAATCTATTGAGCAAAGCTGCTCTCAAATACAAGCAGACAGTACCCCACCAAGACAGACTCCTGTCTCTATGAACCTCTGTTACATGAAAAAATGAATGGATTTTCCCTCCACTGTCACGCCCTGACCTTAGAGAGCCTTTTTATGTGTCTATTTGGTTTGGTCAGGGTGTGATTTGGGGTGGGCATTCTGTTCTTAATTCCTATGATTTGTGATTCTATGTTTTGGCCGGGTATGGTTCTCAATCAGGGACAGCTAGCTGTCTATCGTTGTCTCTGATTGGGAATCATACTTAGGCAGCCTGTTTTGCCACTTTAGGTTGTGGGATGTTGTTTTTGTTAGCTCTGCTGAGCCGTCAAGACGTTACGTTCGTTGTTCTTTTGTTTGGTGTTCGTTTAAAAAAAATAAAGAAGCATGAACACTTACCACGCTGCACCTTGGTCTTCTTCCCACGAGCGTTACAGCCACATACTATACTTGTGTGTAAATGTGTAGACACAGAAAGAGGGTGAATTGTGTTATCTGCTGTGTAGGAAAAATATGCATTTCTCATCTAAAGTATCATGAAACATAAGGACATCATACATCACATTGTGTGCAATGTAAGCTGTCTCACAGAGGATTATGTATTTTCCTTTCGCTAAAGACAAAAGCTTTGGTATGTTCAAAATCAAATCAAATGTTATTTGTCACATGTGCCGAATACAAGGTATTGTCACGTGTCCTCCCTCTCCGGCCTCTAGGTCACCAGGCTGCTCGTTATGGCGCACACCTGTCACCATCGTTACGCGCACCTGCGCGTCATCAGACTCACCTAGACTCCATCATCTCCTTGATTACCTGCCCTATACATGTCACTCCCTTTGGTTCCTTCCCCAGGCATCATTGTTTCTGTTTCATGTCTTTGTGCTGTTAGTGTTTCTTGTTTTGTATTATGTTCCATTAATTTTATTAAAACACTCACTCCCTGAACTTGCAGGATCTTACCGTGAAATGCTTACTTACAAGCCCTTAACCAACAATGCAGTTAAAAACAAGTGTTAAGAAAGTATTTACTAAAATAAACTGGAGTAAAAAAAGAAAATAGAAAAATAACAAATAATGAAATAGCAACAATAAAATAAAAGTAACAAGGCTACATACAGGGGGTACCGGTACAGAGTCAATGTGCGGCGGTACAGGTTAGTCGAGGTAATTGAAGTAATATGTACATGTATGTAGTGGTAAAGTGACTATGCATAGATAATAAAAAGAGAGTAGCAGCTGTGTAAAATATGTGGGGGGGGGGGGGGGGGGGCAATGCAAATAGTCCAGGTAGCTATTTGATTATCTGTTCAGGAGTCTTATGGCTTGAGGGGAGAAGCTGTTAAGATGCCTTTTGGACCTGGAATTGGTGCTCTGGTACCGCTTGCCATGTGGTAGCAGAGAGAACAGTCTATGACTAGGGTGTCTGGAGTCTTTGACAATTTTTAGGGCCTTCCTCTGACACCGCCTGGTATAGAGGTCCTGGATGGCAGGAAGCTTGTCCCCAGTGATGTACTGGGCTATACGCACTTCCCTCTATAGTGCCTTGCGGTCAGAGGCCGAGCAATTGCCATACCAGGCGATGATGCAACCAGTCAGGATGCTCTCGATGGTGCAGCTGCATAACTTTTTGAGGAGCTGAGCACCCATGACAAATCTTTTCAGTCTCCTGAGGGGAAATAGGCGTGTTGTGCCCTCTTCACGAGGGTGTGTTTGGACCATGTTAGTTTGTTGGTGATGTGGACACCAAGGAACTTGAAGCTCTCAACCTGTTCCACTACAGCCCCGTCGATGAGAATGGGGGTGTGCTCGGCTCTCCTTTTCCTGTAGTCCACGATCATCTCCTTTGTCTTGATCACGTTGAGGAAGAGTTTGTAATCCTGGCACCACACTGCCAGGCTGTCTCATCGTTGTAGGTGATCAGGCCTACCACCGTTGTGTCGTTGGCAAACTTAATGATGGTGTTGGAGTCGTGCTTGGCCATGCAGTCATGGGTGAACAGGGAATACAGGAGGGGACTGAGCACGCACCCCTGAGGGGAAGTCAGGGATCCATTTGCAAAGCGAGGTGTTTAGTCCCAGGGTCCTTATATTAGTGATGAGTTTTGAGGGCAGTATGGTGTTGAGCGCTGAGCTGTAGTCAATGAATAGCATTCTCATGTAGGTGTTCCTTTTGTCCAGGTGGGAAAGGGCAGGGTGGAGTGCAATAGAGATTGCGTCATCTGTGGATCTGTTGGGGCAGTATGCAAATTGGAGTGGGTCACAATAAGCACAGCCATTTTCCCAGCGAAATATAGCTTTCACAAAAACCAGAAATAGAGAAAATTAATCACTAACCATTGATTGTTTTCATCAGATGACACTCATAGCACTTCATGTTACACAATACATGCATGTTCTGTTTGATTAAGTTCATATTTATATAAAAAAATCTGAGTTTACATTGACCCGTTAGATTCACTAGTTGCAAAAACATCAAGTGACATTGCATAGCCACATCATTTCAACAGAAATACTCATCATAAATATAGATGATAATACACATGGAATACACATGGAATTATAGATATACCTCTTCTTAATGCAACCGCTGTGTCAGATTTCAAAAAAACTTTACAGAAAAATAAACCATGCAATAATCTGAGACGGAGCTCTGAACAATAGCCAAATTAGCCGCCATGTTGGACTCAACAGAAACCAGAAAATACATGATAAATGTTTCCTTAACTTTGATGAATTCATCAGAATGCAGTCCTAGGAATCCCAGGTTCACAATAAATGCTTGTTTTGTTCGATATAGTCCATCATTTATGTCCAAATACCTTCATTTTGTTAGCGCGTTCAGTCCAGTAATCCAAATTCATGACACGCAGGTCAGACGAAAAGTCAAACATTTCCATTACAGTTCATAGAAACATGTCAAACGATGTATAGAATCAATCTTTAGGATGTTTTTAACATAAATCTTCAATAATGTTTCAACCGGAGAATTCCTTTGTCTTCAGAAATGCAATGGAAAGCAGGTCGCTCTCACATGAGCGTGCATGTTCAGCTCATGCCAGACACCTGACTCAAAGAGCTCTCCTTCCCTCATTCTTCACAGTAGAAGCATCAAACAAGGTTCTAAAGACAGTTGACATATAGTGGAAGCCTTAGGAAGTGCAATATGACCAATATCCCACTGTATATTGGATAGGCAAACCTACAAACCTCAGATTTCCCACTTCCTGGTTGGATTTTTTATCAGGTTTTTGCCTGCCACATGAGTTCTGTTATACTCACAGACATCATTCAAACAGTTTTAGAAACTTCAGAGTGTTTTCTATCCAACTCTACTAATAATATGCATATCTTAGCCTCTGAGCCTGAGTAGCAAGCAGTTTACTCTGGGCACCTTTTCATCCAAGCTACTCAATACTGCCACCCAGACATAAGAAGTTAAAAAGCATTTAGGTTTCCCTTCATTCAAGTTCCCGGCCACTAGGAGCGCCACCTTTGGATGAGGATTTTCTTGTTTGCTTATGGCCTTATACAGCTCGTTGAGTTCGGTCTTACTGCCAGCATCAGTTTGTGGGGATAAATAGACAGATACAGTTAAAGTCTGAAGTTTACATACACCTTAGCCAAATACATTTAAGATCAGTTTTTCACAATTCCTGACATTTAAACCTAGTAAACATTCCATGTCTTAGGTCAGTTAGGATCACCACGTTATTTAAAAAATGTGAAATGTCAGAATAATAGTAGAGAGAATGATTTCTTTCAGCTTTTATTTCTTTCATTACATTCCCAGTGGGTCAGAAGTTTATATACATTAAATTAGTATTTTGGAGCATTGCCTTTAAATTGTTTAACTTGGGTCAAACGTTGTGGGTAGCTTTCCACAAGCTTCCCACAATAAGTTGGGTGAATTTTGGCCCATTCCTCCTGACAGAGCTGGTGTAACTGAGTCAGGTTTGTAGCCCTCCTTGCTCGCACACACTTTTTCAGTTCTGCCCAAAAATGTTCTATAGGATTGAGGTCAGGGCTTTGTAATGGCCACTCCAATACCTTGACTTTGTTGTCCTTAAGCCATTTTGCCACAACCTTGGAAGTATGCTTGGGGTCATTGTCCATTTGGAAGACGCATTTGCAACCAAGCTTTAAACCTGTCTGGCCGAGGCGTTCCGCTAGCGGAACTTCTCCCACATTCCACTGAAAAGGCAGAGCGCGAAATTCAAAAAACATTTTTTAGAAATATTTAACTTTCACACATTAACAAGTCCAATACAGCAAATGAAAGATACACATCTTGCGAATCCAGTCAACATGTCCGATTTTTTAAATGTTTTACAGCGAAAACAGCACGTATATTTATGTTAGCTCACCACCAAATACAAAGAAGGACAGACATTTTTCACAGCACAGGTAGCATGCACAAAGCCAACCTAACTAACCAAGAACCAACCAAACTAACCAAGAAACAACTTCATCAGATGACAGTCTTATAACATGTTACACAATAAATCTATGTTTTGTTTGAAAAATTTGCATATTTGAGGTATAAATCAGTTTTACATTGCAGCTACCATCACAGCTACCGTCAAAAATAGCACCGAAGCAGCCAGAGTAATTATAGAGACCAACGTGGAATACCTAAATACTCATCATAAAACATTTCTGAAAAATGCATCGTGTACAGCAAATGAAAGACAAGCATCTTGTGAATCCAGCCAATATTTCAGATTTTTTAAGTGTTTTACAGCAAAAACACAATATAGCATTATATTAGCTTACTACAATAGCCTACACACAACCGCATTCATTCATCAAGGCGCGTTAGCGATAGCAATAGGCACGTTAGCGTTAGCGAATAAACCAGCAAAAGATATCAATTTTCACTAACCTTCATAAACCTTCCTCAGATGACAGTCCTATAACATCAGGTTATACATACACTTATGTTTTGTTCAAAAATGTGCATATTTAGAGCTGAAATCAGTGGTTATCCATTATGCTAACGTAGCTTCCTTTTCCCAGAATGTGCGGATATTTCTATTAGACTCTCACCTATTCTGACCAAACAGCTATTCATAAACATTACAAAAAAATACATGTTGTATAGGAAATGATAGATCCATTAGTTCTTAATGCAATCGCAGTGTTAGAATTCTAAAAATATCTTCATTACGACATAAGGCTTATGTTATAGCGAGAGAGTGGCCAAAACCGGGGCGCAAAACTACTAGTATACAGTTCGACAGATTTATGAAATAGCATCATAAAATGTTTCTTACTTTTGGTGATCTTCCATCAGAATGTTGAACAAGGGGTCCTTTGTCCAGAACAGTCGTTGTTTGGATTTAGAACATCGTTTTCCCCTCTTAAATTAGCAAGCACACTGGCCAAGTGGCGCGAAGCTCTCCTTTCTGAAAAAAGGCACACAACGCAACACGCCTAACGTCCCGAATAAATTTCAAAAATCTAATAAAACTATATTGAAAAAACATACTTTACGATGATATTGTGACATGTATCAAATAAAATCAAAGCCGGAGATAGTAGTCGCCTATAACGACGGCTTTTCAAAAGGCAATTCCAGGTCCATCTGCGCGCTTTCCAGAAAACAGGAAATGGATGACTCGTCGTGCAAAGAGGATATATTCCACCTTAGACCAAGATAAACACTTAATTTCTTCTCTCACATCCTATTGACATCTAGGGGAAGGTGTATGACGTGCATGTATACTCATACGTATCATGCTCATTTATAGGCAGGCCCTTGAACAGAGCATAATTTTCAGACTTTACACTTCCTGGTCAGAAAGTGTGCTGCCAAATGAGTTCTGTTTTACTCACAGACAAAATTCAAACGGTTTTAGAAACTAGAGAGTGTTTTCTATCCAATAGTAATAATAATATGCATATTGTACGAGCAAGAATAGAGTACGAGGCTGTTTAAATTGGGCACATTTTTCCCCCAAAGTGTAAATAGCGCCCTCTATCCTCATCAGGTTAACTTCCTGACTGATGTCTTGAGATGTTGCGTCAGTATATCCACATAATTTTCCTACCACATGATGCCATCTATTTTGTGAAGTGCACCAGTCCCTCCAGCAGCAAAGCACCCCCACAACATGATGTTGCCACCCCCGTGCTTCACGGTGGGATGGTGTTTTTTGGGTTGCAAGCCTCCCCCTTTTTCCTCCAAACATAACGATGGTCATTATGGCCAAACAGTTCGCAGACCAGAGGACATTGCTCCAAAAAGTACGATCTTTGTCCCCATGTGCAGTTGCAAACCGTAGTCTGGCTTTTTTATGGTGGTTTTGGAGCAGTGGCTTCTTCCTTGCTGAGCGGCCTTTCAGGTTATGTCGACATAGGACTCGTTTTATTGTGGATATAGATACTTCTGTACCTGTTTCCTCCAGCATCTTCACATGGTCCTTTGCTGTTGTTCTGGGGTTGATTTGCACTTTTCGCACCAAAGTACGTTCATCTCTAGGAGACAGAACGAGTCTCCTTCCTGAGCGGTATGATGGCTGCCCGGTCCCATGGTGTTTATACTTGTGTACTATTGTTTGTACAGATGAACGTGGTACATTCAGGCATTTGGAAATTGCTCCCAAGGATGAACCAGACTTGTGGAGGTCTACAATTTTCTTTCTGAGGTCTTTGCTGATTTCTTTTGATTTTCCCATGATGTCAAGCAAGAGGCACTGAGTTTGAAGGTAGGCCTTGAAATACATCCACAGGTACATCTCCGATTGACTCAAATAATGTCAATTAGCCTATCAGAAGCTTCTAAAGCCATGACATCATTTTCTGGAATTTTCCAAGCTGTTTAAAGGCAGTCAACTTAGCGTATGTAAACTTCTGACCCACTGGAATTGTGAGACAGTAAATTATACGTGAAATAATCTGTCTGTAAACAATTGTAGGAAAAATGACAAAGTAGATGTCCTAACCGACTTGCCAAAACTATAGTTTGTTAACAAGAAATTTGTGGAGTGGTTGAAAAACAAGTTTTAATGATTCCAACCTAAGTGTATGTAAACTTCCGACTTCAACTGTATATTATCCATGTCGTCGTTCAGCCACAACTCAGTGAAACATAAGATATTACAGTTTTTAATGTCCCGTTGATCAGAGCTCATCCAGTTTATTATTCAATGAAAGGATGGATGATAGAGGCGGGTTATCCACTCGCCGTCAGATTCTCATAAGGCACCTAGACCTACGTCCCCTATATCTCTGTGTCTTCTTCATGTGAAGGACAGAGATTTTGGCCTTGTCCGGTGTCTGAAGTAAATCCTTTGTGTCCGACTCATTAAAGAAAAAAGCTTTGTCCAATACGAGGTGAGTAATCGCTGTTCTGATATCCAGAAGCTCTTTTCGGTCATAAGAGACAGTGGCAAAAACATTATGTACAAAATAAGTTACAAATAATGCAAAAAAACACACACAATAGCACAATTGGTTAGGACATTGACTCTGTACCGGAACCCCCTGTATATAGCCTTGCTATAGTTATTTTACTGCTGCTCTTTAATTATTTGTTACTTTTATTTTTTACTTAACACTTGTTTTTTTCTTAAAACTGCATTGTTGGTTAAGGGCTTGTAAGTAAGCATTTCACTGTAAGGTCTACACACCTGTTGTATTTGGCAGGTAGCCTAGTGGTTAGAGTGTTGGGCAATAACCGAAAGGTTGCTGGATTAAATCCCGGAGCTGACAAGGTAAAAATATGTTGTTCTGCCCCTGAACAAGGCAGTTAACACACTGTTCCCTGATAGGTCATCATTGTAAATAAGAATTTGTTCTTGACTGACTTGGGTAACTGACTTAAATAAAGGTTCAATTTAAAAAATACAAAATTTAAAAATTTGATTTGAACCTGAAAAACTGCAGCAATCTCTTCCGGCGCCATTGAACCATGTTAAATACATAATATGGGAGATTCACCACCTCCGTTTGAGAGACATCACAATCATTGTTGAACTGATATATGTTACATGCAGCATTTTGCGAGAGAAAGACATTTTAAGGCTCGTTTCACCATCTACAAAATCACAATTGAACCTGTGCTTCTCTGGAGCTACAGGTCCCTGACGTGACTTTCCTCTAATGTAAAGCGACACCAGGTGGCAAGGCAATGAGAGGGTTCAATTATGTTGTTCTGCATGTGTCCCGAGGAGGGAGCCATTACACTTTATAAAAGCGCCGTAGAAATGATCACTTGGGGACTACATCTGGAGTTGATTACCCATATTTATATAATATATACGTATAAACCTGCTTGATCTGGGCTCTCTGAAATATTTTGAATCGTTTTGATGCACTGTCAAGCCTTCGGCCTACATCATAAGTAACGGAATGGTTGTAAACCTTGGCTGGAGACCAGAGGCTAAGGCCAATTGGTATAAATACAATGTCATTGTATGGAACACTCCTGCCATGGCTACTTCATTTTGGTAAGAAATAACTTACAGTATTTCTCTGTAGTACAGCGGGATATCGAGAACATTCAATTTTCTTCCCCACCAAATAGCCCCATGATTGATAGCATTTCAACCAAACAGATCTTGGGCGCGTTGCTATGCCCAGGCGTTGCTGACGCCTGGCAGATCTTACAACACGTGGATATGTATTTTACAGTTGTAGAAATACTTCGTTACTGTACTTAAGTAGTTTTTTGGGGTATCAGTAATTTACTTTACTATTCATATTTCTGTCGACTTTTACTTCACTACATAAAAAATGAAAAAAAGTATACATTTACTCCAATACATTTCCCCTGACACATTCGTTACTTAAAAAAATAATAATAATCTGAAGCTGGAAGAAAAAGACGAATCATGTTGGAAAAAAGATGAAAGCAACATCGGTGAGTCGACACACTCATGGGGGAACTTGTTTTGCAAGGCAGTAGGCGATGACATGCAGAGTTGATCCAATCCTCACCAGTTTGGGCAAATCCAAGAGTCCTAACGTGTAAACCCCACCCATCGGGAGCCTGTTAACGTTACTTGCCAACGCAAAACAGTCATCCACTCTGCAGCACTTTGCCTAAGTATGTCCAAAATCGCACAATCATGTCCGACATCGCTCTACCACTACTTCCTGATGAGTATCAACTTCTTTGGTTGTATCTATAATAAATGTTGTCTTTCCTCGGAATGAAGGATTCATCCTACCGGATGAAATGTCTGCTATGTTTACCAAAAGTTCAGGAAATACTAGCCTTCAAGATCTCGCCGTCGAACATAAAAAACAAATTGAGATAAGCCTACTGTTAGCTTGCTAGTTAGCTAGAATAAAGTTAGCATGATAATTAGCATGCTAGCTAACATTAGCTAACCTAGCTAGCCAACATTTGCTAAAGTAACAAGTTGATGCTAGCTAATCCTACACCTCAATAGTTCACTAGCAAGTAGATACCTACTTTAGCTGGCTAAAATGTGCCCAGATTCGGAAGCTTTGTTAGCTAACGCAATCTAACTAAATTGACTTGAGCTAACTAGCTACAGTAGCTAACTAGTAGTTAATGAATCTGGGTACATTTTAGTCAGCTAACGTTAGTCTAGTCGAATACATTTTCTCTAAACACCTGGTCTAGCTAGCTAACTAATGTTAGCTTTGGAATTTTAGCAAACACCCAGTTAGCTAGCCATTTTATTCCTTGTTAGTTGATAAAGTTGTTCTTACCTAGCTAATTACTGTAGACTTAAGTTATTGACGTAACCTACTAGCTAGATCAATTAACAGTTTTTTATCATTGTAATATTAAATGGTCACAAGGAGTCACTTACCTCATGTTTATAGCTTTAAAAATAGTATCCTATAACTTAAGTATTTGGTGATGGTAGTTATCTAGCTAAGTAACTATTTATCCTTTCTTATTTCAGAGAAAGCATGTACACCATCTAAAGAAGTATGGAGAACTGACAGCAAACACACTGAAGAGAAAACATGCCCCTGAGACTCTCCACCATCAAGCAGAGCACATTACTGAAGACAGTGTCTCAAAAATCCATTGACAAAGCTGTGGTGAAGTATAGGGTCCAAGGGCTCCAACCATTCGCTGTTGTAGAACAAGAACCGTTCAGAGTTTGTCCAGGATCTGCAGCCTAACTCAAAGATCTTATCAAGGCCCAGACTGTGCTCCAGGATTGATGAAGTCTCCAAGGAAATTAAGAAGGTGACTGAGGCCATGAGAGGAATTGACCACATCGCCACCACCACCAACTGCTGGTCTGCAAGAAGACGGAGCTTCATTGGTGTTACATCCCACTGGATAGACCCTGACAGTCTCAACAGATGCTCTGCAGCCCTGGCCTGTAAACGGTTGAGAGGATCGCACACCTTTGATGTGTTGGCAGGCGCCCTAAATGACATCTATTCTGAGTTTGAAGTCCAGGTTAAGATTGTGTGAACAACAACAGACAACGGCTCTAACTTCTTGAAAGCTTTCCAAGTTTTTGGAGAAGGTGAAAACAACGAGACACTAGAAGCAGTGGGTGGTGAAGCAGCTCAGCCAGGACAGGAAGATGGGGAAGAGGAACAAGAGGAGAGTGAAGAAGTGGAGTTTGTTGATGTGGCAATGATTCTGAATGAAGATGATGGTTTTGAGTACCAGCTGCCGAAGCACCAGCGCTGTGCTTGCCACCTACTCAACTTAGTATCTACAGTCAATGCCCTGAAAGCAACATCCAGTGAGGCTTACAAAAAAGTGTCCAATTTTTAACATTTGGCAAGTGCCAAGCTCTTTGGAACAAATGCGGAAGATACACACTTGCAGCCAAAATGGTTGAAGATACTTGCGACCTCCAGCTGCTGCGCCCAAATGCTACGAGGTGGAACTCCTGGTTCATGGCTGTAGAAAGACTCCTGAGGATCGACAAAGGAGAGGCGGCCATCAGAGTTCCCTGCACAAACTTTGAGGTTCCAATGTAAGTAAGGATGATGTATTTTGTCATAATTTAAGGTCTTGAATATTGTCTAAATCTGTTGCAGTGTTTTCTGACCTTTTGCTTGGGGATTAATAACTGTTTCACATGTTGTAGCCACATACTAAATTGATCCTTTTAGTAAACTACTCATCCAGCCATTGATTACTGCAGTTAAATCAGGTCAAATGGTTAGTAGTCCCCTTTGTATAGGGTTAGGAAGCAGAGTATTCTTATTATTATTATTATTATATATACACTGCTCAAAAAAATAAAGGGAACACTTAAACAACACAATGTAACTCCAAGTCAATCACACTTCTGTAAAATCAAACTGTCCACTTAGGAAGCAACACTGATTGACAATAAATTTCACATGCTGTTGTGCAAATGGAATAGACAAAAGGTGGAAATTATAGGCAATTAGCAAGACACCCCCAATAAAGGACTGATTCTGCAGGTGGTGACCACAGACCACTTCTCAGTTCCTATGCTTCCTGGTTGATGTTTTGGTCACTTTTGAATGCTGGCGGTGCTCTCACTCTAGTGGTAGCATGAGACGGAGTCTACAACCCACACAAGTGGCTCAGGTAGTGCAGCTCATCCAGGATGGCACATCAATGCGAGCTGTGGCAAGAAGGTTTGCTGTGTCTGTCAGCGTAGTGTCCAGAGCATGGAGGCGCTACCAGGAGACAGGCCAGTACATCAGGAGACGTGGAGGAGGCCGTAGGAGGGCAACAACCCAGCAGCAGGACCGCTACCTCCGCCTTTGTGCAAGGTGGAGCACTGCCTGAGTCCTGCAAAATGACCGCCAGCAGGCCACAAATGTGCATGTGTCTGCTCAAACGGTCAGAAACAGACTCCATGAGGGTGGTATGAGGGCCCCACGTCCACAGGTGGCGGTTGTGCTTACAGCCCAACACCGTGCAGGACGTTTGGCATTTTCCAAAGAACACCAAGATTGGCAAATTCCCCACTGGTGCCCTGTGCTCTTCACAGATGAAAGCAGGTTCACACTGAGCACATGAGCACATGTGACAGACGTGACAGAGTCTGGAGACGCCGTGGAGAACGGTCTGCTGCCTGCAACATCCTCCAGCATGACCGGTTTGGCGGTGGGTCAGTCATGGTGTGGGGTGGCAATTCCCAATCTGGCCCTCAAACCATCATGGTCACCTAATAATCCCCAGTTTACAATTGGCTCATTCATCCCCCTCCTCTCCCTTGTAACTATTTCCCAGGTCGTTGCTGCAAATGAGAACGTGTTCTCAGTCAACTTACCTGGTAAAATAACAGTAAATAAATAAATAAATAAATACAATTTCTTTGTGGGGCCGCACAGTCCTCCATGTGCTCGCCAGAGGTAGCCTGACTGCGATTAGGTACCGAGATGAGATCCTCAGAGCCCTTGTGAGACCATATGCTGACACATGCACAAGAAAGCTCCAAACAGCTGGACGGATACCTGGCCTGTTCAGCTGATCATATGGAGTTGCTCAAGTCCTTCCCGGCAGTCTGTAAGCTGTCTCTGAGGCTAAACACACCCTTACCTGCATCAACTGGCTTTGAAAGGCTGTTCAGCATTGCAGGACTTGTTTTCAGCCCCAGGAGAGCAAGCGTAGATTCCATAAACTTTGAAAACCAGCTTTTACTGAAGATGAACCATAAATCCTTCAACTTCAAATAATGACAGCTTGACGCTAGCAAGGACACGCTTATGTGTTTTGTTCATTTATGTTTAAAATTCACCAGTTATAGATGTCCTTGTTACAAAGGCATGACCTGACACACTGATTTCTAATGCAGTTCCGTCAGTGGTGATGTCCTTATTGCTATAGTAAGGTTGTGTGTAGTTCTGTATATGTACTTTTTTAATTTTTTATGTATAGGGTTCTATTATAGCATGTTTTTTCTAAAGCAAAGTGACTGTGATTGTAAGTGCTTACGTTTACTGGCTATATTCCTTCATTAAGGCATCATTCTATTTTGTCTGTAAAATATATTTTGAAGTGTTGCCTATTTGAGAATCCACATAATTAAAAAAAATCTGAGCCTCTTGCATCCGTAAGACGGTTACCTTTCAGAAAAGCTCAAACCAAATAAAAGGTCTGGCTGGTTTGCTTTATGGCTGTTACGTTTCATTCTTTAACTTTTTATACTTAAGTACATTTAATATCAGTTACTTTAAGACTTTTACTCAAGTAGTATTCTAATGGGTGACTTTTACTTGAGTAATTTTCAAGTAAGGTATCTTTACTTTTACTCAAGTATGGCTTTTGGGTACTTTTTCCACCACTGGTATTTTACATATCGGCTAACCACAAACTCAGCAAAAAAAGAAACGTCCTTTCACTGTCAACTGCTTTTATTTTCAACAAACTTAACAAACTTAACATGTGTAAATATTTGTATGAACATAAGATTCAACAACTGAGACATAAACTGAACAAGTTCAACAGACATGTGACTAACAGAAATGGAATAATGTGTCCCTGAACAAAGTCTGGTGTGGCCACCAGCTGCATTAAGTACTGCAGTGCATCTCCTCCTCATGGACTGCACCAGATTTGCCAGTTCTTGCTGTGAGATGTTACCCCACTCTACCCCACCCTAGCCCTCACCCTCCGATCCAACAGGTCCCAGACGTGCTCAATGGGATTGAGATCCGGGCTCTTCGCTGGCCATGGCAGAACACTGGCATTTCTGTCTTGCAGGAAACCACGCACAGAACGAGCAGTATGGCTGGTGGCATTGTCATGCTGGAGGGTCATGTCAGAATGAGCCTGCAGGAAGGGTACCACATGAGGGAGGAGGATGTCTTCCCTGTAACAAAGATGCACAATCGAGAGCATCCTGTCGGGCTGTATCACCGCCTGGTACGGTACGGCAACTGCTCCACCCACAACCGTAAGGCTCTCCAGAGGGTAGTGAGGTCTGCACAACGCATCACTGGGGGCAAACTACCTGTCCTCCAGGACACCTACACCACCCGATGTCACAGGAAGGCCAAAAAGATCATCAAGGACAACAACCACCCGAGCCTCTGCCTGTTCACCCCGCTATCGCCCAGAAGGCGAGGTCAGTACAGGTGCATCAAAGCTGGGACCAAGAGACTGAAAAACAGCTTCTATCTCAAGGCCATCAGACTGTTAAACAGCCATCACTAACATTGAGTGGCTGCTGCCAACATACTGACTCAAATCTCTAGCCACTTAATAATTAAAACTTGGATGTAATAAATGTATCACTAGTCACTTTAAACAATGCCACTTTATATAATGTTTACATACCCTACATTACTCATCTTATATGTATATACTGTACTCTATACCATCTACTGCATCTTGCCTATGCCGTTTGGCCATCGCTCATCCATATATTTATGTGTATGTATTCTATTCATTCCTTTACGCGTGTGTGTATAAGGTAGGTGTTGTGAAATTGTTAGATGACTTGTTAGACATTACTGCATGGTCGGAACTAGAAGCACAAGCATTTCGCTACACTCGCATTAACATCTGCTAACCATGTGTATGTGACCAATAACATTTGATTTGATTTGATTTATCAACATGCTCAGTCCGCCCCAGACCATGACGGACCCTCCACATCTAAATCGATCCCGCTCCAGAGTACAGGCCTCGGTGTAAAGCTCATTCCTTCAACGGTAAACGAGAATCCGACCATCACCCCTGGTGAGACAAAACCGTGACTCGTCAGAGAAGAGCACTTCTTGCCAGTCCTGTCTGGTCCAGCGACGGTGGGTTTGTGCCCATAGGCGACGTTGTTGCCGGTGATGTCTGGTGAGGACCTGCCTTACAACAGGCCTACAAGCCCTCAGTCCAGCCTCTCTCAGCCTATTGCAGTCTGAGCACTAATTGAGGGATTGTGCGTTCCTGGTGTAACTAAGGCAGTTGTTGCCATCCTGTACCTGTCCCCCCGCAGGTGTGATGTTCGGATGTACTGATCCTATGCAGGTGTCGTTACACGTGGTCTGCCACTGCGAGGACGATCAGCTGTCCGTCCTGTCTCCCTGTAGCGCTGTCTTAGTCGTCTCCCAGTACGGACATTGCAATTTATTGCCCTGGCCACATCTGCAGTCCTCATGCCTCCTTGCAACATAACTAAGACACGTTCACACAGATGAGCAGGGACCCTGGGCCTCTTTGTTTTGGTGTTTTTCAGAGTCAGTAGAAAGGCCTCTTTAGTGTCCTAAGTTTTCATAACTGACCTTAATTGCCTAATGTCTGTAAGCTGTTAGTGTCTTAATGACTGTTCCACAGGTGCATGTTCATTAATTGTTTATGCATGTTCATTAATTGTTTATGGTTCATTGAACGAGCATGGGAAACAGTGTTTAAACCCTTTACAATGAAGATCTGTGAAGTTATTTGGATTTTTACGAATTATGTTTGAAAGACAGGGTCCTAAAAAGGGGACGTTTCTTTTTTAGTAATCTGGTGTCAGACGGCACAGTCGATGACAGCTCACGCAATCATTGCAGGGGAGGGAGTGCTTTCCAAAAAAAATTGATTTTGGGTGCTTTCAAGGCAACAGGGAGGTTTAGAAGAAACTAGGTCAATTCATGAGGTCAGTGATCTTCAGGTCGGAAAGTCATTCTAGAAACATGACAGAGTTTTGGACATTCAAAACAATTTTCTCAGTCGGAGCTTGTTTTTTCAGAGTTCCCAGTTGTCTTGAATACTCTAAAGTCAGAGATATCCAAGTTCCCAGTTGTCATATGACCTAGTTTAACCCTACCTCATTGGCATCAGGTTATGGAGACTGGAGGGGAAAAATGTGTTCATTTTGGACCATTCTTTGTACAAAACACTTCATTAGAGATTTTAGATTTCATTAGAATAAATCCCTCCATTTATACTCGGGTGCATTTGTAAATTCACTCTGGCAATTTGCAACAAAAAAAACATTTCTGCCACCTTTCCCTGTTGGTGAATTAGCTATCAAGCGTGCTGCGAACACCTGTGCGTAATCGTAACTGGGGAGGAATTGTAGTTCATCAACGTGGAGGCCCACAGCGTATGGATCTGCAAATCTGCTACAGTAAGTATCTTTATTTTAAATAATCTTTCTCTCTGATGTTAAAAATATGGACAGCCGTGGCTAAAGCTAACCGCTGAAAACCTTACGTAGAGAAGGGGTTTTGAGAGCTATGCTGAACCCTACCGCAGCCTGATATTGGACAATTCCTTCAAGGCCTACAGCTGTTAACATTCATTGTTATTTCTGACTTCTAATCTCATTTCATGGATAACCATGCACTACCCTTGTCTTGGTGTGATGTAGTCTAAAAGTAGGCCTATGTAACTTTTTTTTGCTGTCTCCAGCCAAACTTTGGGGCTCCTCTACAAAGGACAGATTGGAGGTGACACCCAGACAGAAAACAGGTAAAGATGGAAGATGTTCCCTTCATCCCTTTGTTTGGTTCCCAAATAGCACCCTATTTCCTTTATAGTGCACTACTTTTGACCAGGGCCCTGTTAAAAGTATTGCACTATATAGGGAATAGGGGTGCCATTTTGGACAAATGTGTTTATCAATTATGACATAACATGTGGAACGGTTACAGATGAAACGGTTGAGCCAACGTGCGCTAATGTGATTAGCATTACGCTGTAAGTAACAGCAAACTTTCCAGGACATATGTAACAGTATAACTTTAAACCGTCCCCTCGCCCCGACACGGGCGCGAACCAGGGACCCTCTGCACACATCAACAACGGTCGCCCACGAAGCACAGTCGTTACCCATCGCTCCACAAAAGCCGCGGCCCTTGCAAAGCAAGGGGCAACACTACTCAAGTCTCAGAGCAAGTGACGTAACTGATTGAAATGCTACTAGCGCGCACCCGCTAACTAGCTAGCCATTTCACATCCGTTACACATAGACATGTCTTATATGGGCAGAAAACTTAAATTCTTGTTAATCTAACTGCACTCTCCAATTTACAGTAGCTATCACAGTGAAACAAATACAATGCTATTGTTTGAGGAGAGTTCACAACAACAACAAAAAACTTATCACGGCAACTGGTTTGATACATTCACCTCTGAAGGTAAATAAAGTACTTGCATTCAGTAATCTTGCTCTGATTTGTCATCCTGAGGGTCCCAGAGATAAAATGTAGCATAGTTTTGTTTGATAAAATCTACATACAAATGTAGGAACTGGGTTCTACAGTTTGAACCCCTGCTGTCTCTGGCTCCACACCACCCCGCCTGGTCATCTAGATGTGTGAAAGTTAGTGTATAAGCTAATGATCCATCATGTAAGACATTCCTGGGAGTGTGTTAACTTACATTTTGTATTACCATATAATTTTTGTATGTTCTCTATAGTTATGTATTTAAATGTATCAATTGACCAATTCGGCACATTTTGGCAGACTTGATACAAAATATTGTCCTGTATTGAAACGCTTCACTTGATCAATCTAAATTTTGCACACACACTGCTTTCATCTACTGGCCAAAATCAAAATTGCGCCTAAACTGCAATATTTATTTTTTTACCTTTCTCTTGCATTTCAAAGATGATGGGGGGGAAAAAACAATAATTGAAAATGCATGTTTTTTTTGTTTGTATTATCTTTTACCAGATCTAATGTTGTCACGGCCGTCGTAACGTGGAAGAGAGGAGGACCAAGGCGCAGCGTGATAGCAATACATCTTCTTTATTTGAAGACGAAGACGAAACAAAACGAACACTTTACACACTAAACAAACCGACGACCGTGAAGCTATATAAACAATAAGTGCAGACACAAGCAACTTACACATAGACAATCACCCACAAACTACCTAATGAATATGGCTGCCTAAATATGGTTCCCAATCAGAGACAACGATAGACAGCTGTCTCTAATTGAGAACCAATCCAGGCAACCATAGACATGCATACACCTAGACTAGACACTTAAACCAACTAAACTACAGCACCCATAAACATACAAAAAAAACTAGACAATACAAAACACATACATCCCCCATGTCACACCCTGACCTAACTAAAATAATACAGAAAACAAAGAAAACTAAGGCCAGGGTGTGACAAATGTGTTAAATTCTCCTACATTAATTTCACATTCCCACACACTTCAAAGTGTTTCCTTTCAAATGGTATCAGGAATATGCATATCCTTGCTTCAGCTTCTGAGCTAAAAGTAGTTCGATTTCGGTATGTCATTTTAGGAGAAAATTGAAAAAAAGGGTCCGATCCGAAAGAGGATTCATTAAGAACGATAAAAACTTCTTTAGAGGGTATGAGTGGTGGCTGATGAGAGAAGCCAAGAAATTGAATCACAACATAACGCTCCTAACTGAGCCGAATTACACATGATCTCTTTGTGGAGCTGGTGCTTTAGTGTTTAGTTGACTCTCATCTCACTGGACAAAAACTGGTTGAATCAAAGTTGTTTTCATGTAATTTATACCCCCAAAATCTGTGATGACATTGAATCAACGTGGAAAACTGACTGGATTTGCAAAAAGTATCAACATGTTGTATTTTTTGCACCTAAATCCAATGACATGGTGAAATGTTTTGTTGATTTCACATTGAATTTACGTTAGTTGACAAGTCAACCAAATGTAAATCAAACGTAGAGGAACTGACGTCAGTGCCTAGTGGGATGATGTATACTGTTCAGGTTAAATACAGTTGAAGTCGTAAGTTTACATACACTTACGTTGAAGTCATTAAAACTCATTTTTTAACCACTCCACAAATTTCTTGTTAACAAACTATAGTTTTGGCAAGTCGGTTAGGACATCTACTTTGTACATGACACAAGTAATTTTTCCAACAAGTGTTTACAGACAGATTATTTAACTTATAATTCGCTGTATCACAATTCCACTGGGTCAGAAGTTTACATACACTAAGTTAACTGTGCCTTTAAATAGCTTGGAAAATTCCAGAAAATTATGTCTTGGCTTTAGAAGCTTCTGAACGGCTAATTTACATTATTTGAGTCAAATGGAGGTGTAGGTGTGGATGTATTTCAAGGCCTACCTTCAAACTCAGTGCCTCTTTCCTTGACATCATGGGAAAAACAAAAGAAATCAGCCAAGACCTCAGAAAAAAAGTTGTAGACCCCCACAAGTTTGTTTCATCCTTGGGAGTAATTTCCAAACGCCTGAAGGTACCACATTCATCTATACAAATGATAGTACACAAGTATAAACACCATGGGACCACGCAGCCGTCATACCGCTCAGGAAGGAGATGTGTTCTGTCTCCTAGAGATGAAGTACTTTGGTGCGAAAAGTGCAAATCAATCCCAGAACAACAGCGAAGGACTTTGTGAAGATGCTGGAGGAAATGGGTGCAAAAGTATCTATATCCACAGTAAAACAAGTCCTATATTGACATAACCTGAAAGGCCGCTCAGCAAGGAAGAAGCCACTGCTCCAAAACCGCCATAAAAAAGCCAGATTACGGTTTGCAACTGCACATGGGGACAAAAGATCGACAATGACCCCAAGCATACTTCCAAAGTTGTGGCAAAATGGCTTAAGGACAACAAAGCCAAGGTATTGGAGTGGCCATCACAAAGCCCTGACCTCAATCCTATAGAAAATTTGTGGGCAGAACTGAAAAAGCGTGTGTGAGCAAGGAGGCCTACAAACCTGACTCAGTTACACCAGCTCTGTCAGGAGGAAGGGGCCAAAATTCACCAAACTTTTTGTGGGAAGCTTGAGGAAGGCTACCCAAAATGTTTGATGCAAGTTAAACAATTTAAAGGCAATACTACCAAATACTAATTGAGTGCATGTAAACTTCTGACCCACTTGGAATGTGATGAAAGAAATAAAAGCTGAAATAAATCATTCTCTCTACTATTATTCTGACATTTCACATTCTTAAAATAAAGTGGTGATCCTAACTGACCTAAGACAGGGAATTTTTACTAGGATTAAATGTCACAAATTGTGAAAACTGAGTTTAAATGTATTTGGCTAAGGTGTATGTAAACTTCCGACTTTAACTGTACATTTGATATGAATGCTCCCTAGCTCAGTTAGCTTCTGTGATTACACAGATAGCTGTACATGTTTAATTTGTGGTGCAACTCATTCAAAATGGATTCTCTCAGCTTAAGGCAGTCAAAAATAAATAAGTACTCTGTTTTGACCTGTTAGGAAATAGTTCAGAGGCCATTTACAGGTTTCTCTGCTGATGTGTACGTCTACCTTTTGGAGGGTTGTGGGAAACAGGGTTCCCCATGTCTTATGAAATCTCTTAGCTTTGTTGAGTGGCGTGTATAACTCTGGGTGAATGGGGCCAGTGAGCCTTGTGTTGCTGTCCTCATCTTGAAGCAATTTCAGTGGAGCTGATAGCCAAGAGCTCTATCAAAGAGCTCCTCAGGCCAAGGATAGGAGGGAAGGCTCAGGCTACTGCTCACCAGTTGCTATTGGATGATTGAATTACATTGAGCCTGTCGTGATTGCAAACTCAGCCAACGATCTTGCTGATGAGCATAATTTTGGAACCATCAGACATTTGAGATCCCAACGCACAGTACTCTATTCTATTCTTTTCTATTATACTGTATTCTATTCTGTTCTATTATACTGTATTCTGTTCTACTCTACTGTATTCTATTCTGTTTTATTCTACTGTGTTCTTTTATACTGTATTCTATTCTGTTCTACTCTACTGTATTCTGTTATATTATACTGTATTCTATTCTGTTCTATTATACTGTATTATATTCTGTTCTATTATACTGTATTCTATTCTGTTCTATTATACTGTATTATATTCTGTTCTATTATACTGTATTCTATTCTGTTCTATTATACTGTATTCTGTTCTATTATACTGTATTATGCTCTATTATACTGTGTTCTGATCTATTCTACTGTATTATGTTCTATTAAACTGTGTTCTGTTCTATTCTACTGTATTATGTTCTATTATACTGTGTTCTGTTCTATTCTACTGTATTCTATTTTACCCCATGTTCACTGTAACTTGGGATGCAAAAGAGTGGCCAAATATGATTGTTACGTTTCATGTAACCATGCATTACAAAAAGGCATTGTTGAATACTCGATTCTGATTGGCTTGAATGGCTTTCTATAATGTACATTATACAGTACATCTGGTTATGCTTTGATAAAGTGTGACAAATTGTCTTTACAGAGCGTGTCTCAGGTAAACTTACGGTCTTGCGCTTCTTTCTGCCCAACGGTATCTTCACTTGTGACTGGATAGGCCTTTTGGATACAGGTACACAAGGTAAGCATATGCTTCACGCTATAGCCTAGGTTACTTTTAATTTGAATGTTTTAGTTTAGGTCAGTCAAAACAACCAACGTTTGTGACAAATCAAGTGACTTAAGTTGAATGAAATTGCAGCTTTATTCTGACCTGGACAGATAGTCTCGCGCCACGAGAATAGACATTTACACAGACACTGACGCATGGAATGGGTCTCAGTCCATCAGCATTTGCTCATTGACTGAACATTCCAAATTACCATGGCAATTATGCGTCACAATAGTAATTCCCATTCTACGCTTTCCAGGCCCAAAACTTACAGTAAAGTAGCCTGGGGGCTACACTTCTGATGGGTCTAACAATTGTATTAGGCTACTTTATCTAAAAGTGAGAGTGTGAACCACAGCTGTTGTTATTCTTTCCCCAAGGAAGGACCATCCACCATATGGGAATCATTATATGGCCAATGGAAATGGATGTGAACGACCAACAATGAAGCAAGGTTTGACTGTTTTACTGTTCAATAGTCATAGGGTGCTGAATGTTTCATTGCTGAACAACCATAAATCCTAGGAGTACCGAAAATTAGAACCGAGCATGGAAAAAGTTCCTTTCATTAGTCAGCGCCCTGGTCTTGGAATTCCCTCCAAGCCAACCTAAAATTCCAGGACCTGGTGTCCCTGGAGGAGTTCAAAGGACAAATAGATGAACAGGTTGTTGAGACATGTAGTTTTTAGTTGTCACTAGTTTGCTTTATGTAAGGAAGCATGTTTTATTTCACATACACCACACACACGGTAGGTCATCATTGCAAAATAAGAATTCATTCTTGACTGACTTGCCTAGTTAAATTTAAAAAAAAAAAAGATTCACTGTTTTTTTGCTGTTGTATTTGTGCTTTTGCCAGTGTCTTGTCTGTTTTGTCTTACATAGTTTTTAGTTTAGTTTTTTAAATCCCAGCCCCAATCCCCACAGGAGGCTATTTGCCTCATCGCAGGCCGTCATTGTAAATAAGAATTTGTTGTTAATTGACTAGCCTGGTTAAATAAAATCCTCCCATCATCCCCATGGTGGCACCAGAGGCCAACCCTCAGAGCCAGACTTGCAGTTGTCCAGTGTCTTAGCCTGAGATACCTGCTGGCTCAGCTGGGTCTTTGGGATTGGAAAGGTTCATGAGGTTCATCTACCCGAGGATAGAGGCAAATCTGTCTTGAAGCTGTTATTTATATTATTTATAGAAACAATTGAGTGGATTAATATTTTGATATGCAGCTTGATTTACATTGTTATTGTCTTCTTCCTTAGATTGACTGGGATCCAACTGTGCACAGATGGGTCAACAAAACTGAGCCCGTGTCTGAGGTATACACTTCAATTCAATTTAAAGCAGTGAATGACTGTTGTATTTCAACTGTGAGAATGGTATTAATAATTTAAAAACAAGCTTGCACCACCACCTCCACCGATGCGGATGTAGGGATATCAGGGGAACTCTGGTAGTCTCCCCAAAGGAATGAATCCTTACTATATGAAAGGTGAATAATGCTTTATCTCCAAGACTGTACCAAGGCTGCATATCTGGACCCTGCTTGCACTTGCTATAGCTTACAATATGGCAATTAAGGTCAAAGTGATTAAACTGGTAAGTACTTTTTGTGGGATAGGAAAAAAACAGGATTAATATGAAGAACATGTGCTCAACAAGGGATGTAGGAGGCTTGGCTTTACCAGATGTTAAATTGTCCAATTTACCATTTGAAATGGCTAAATTGGTGAAGCATTGGGCCAAAATGGGTGCTAGCTTGGATTGGATAACAATAGACGGGAACTAAGTTATCCTTCCACCCCTGTTGATACTCTGTTACATAGTCTTGCAGGGGAGAGGTCTGTTGAAACTCCCAACCCAATTTTGTTACACTCAAAAGAGGTGTGGAGACCAGGACATAAGATATGTGGATTTTCACATCTAAAACAAGGACACTCATCGTGGCACAATCCTAGGCTACAGATAGGAAAGAAGTCTGTGTACTGGGAACAGTGGCTATTGAAAGGAATTCATACCATAGGTGATCTGTACAATGAAGTTTTAATGTCAATCCAGCAAAGAACCCAATAGCTGAGTATTTAGAAAAACCCAAACAATAAGCAGTCATTTTTTACTCAATATTAAGTCATCTGCAGAGTAAAGACTAAAAACCTCAGAACAATATGGCAAATTGACCTTAAGTATGAAATTGAGGATGATACCTGGTTGAAGATCTTGTCCAGCTCAAGGAGGAACATAAGGGAAGCCAGGGGGAAACTTACTCAATATAAGATACTACATAGGTTTTATTGGACCTCAACCAGACTTCATCAGATGTGGCTGACCAACAGTTCTCTGTGTTGGAAATGCCAAAAAGACACTGGGACATTTGTACACACAATATGGTAATGTACATTACTGCTACCTTTCTGGAAGGATGTTTTGAAATGTCTGGAGGAATGGTTGGGCTTAACAATTCCAGTTTCACCGAGAATAACTCTTGGGCGATAGAACAGAGTTGCCTAATGTAACAAAGTAGGAATTTGCACTGATGACTGTCGGTATGGTTACAGCAGCTAGAGTAATCCTTAGAATTTAGAAGGGTCATTCCACTCCTACTCTGAAACAGTGAATATAGTCAATGTTGGAGGTACAGTCGAAGTCGGAAGTTTACATACACCTTAGCCAAATACATTTAAACTCAGTTTTTCACAATTCCTGACATTTAATCCTAGTAAGAAATCCCAGTCTTAGGTCAGTTAGGATCACCATTTTATTTTAAGAATGTGAAATGTCAGAATAATAGTAGAGAGAATTATTTATTTCAGCTTTTATTTCTTTCATCACATTCCCAGTGGGTCAGAAGTTTACATACACTCAATTAGTATTAGGTAGCATTGCCTTTAAATTGTTTAACTTGGGTCAAATGTTGTGGGTAGCCTTCCACAAGCTTCCCACAATAAGTTGGGTGAATTTTGGCCCATTCCTCCTGACAGAGCTGTGGTAACTGAGTCAGGTTTGTAGGCCTCCTTGCTCATACACGCTTTTTCAGTTCAGCCCACACATTTTCTATAAGATTGAGGTCAGGGCTTTGTAATGGCCACTCCAATACCTTGACTTTGTTGTCCTTAAGCCATTTTGCCACAACTTTGGAAGTATGCTTGGGGTCATTGTCCATTTGGAAGACCCATTTGCGACCAAGCATTAACTTCCTGACTGATGTCTTGAGATGTTGCTTCAATATATCCACATAATTTTCCTCCCTCATGATGCCATCTATTTTGTGAAGCGCACCAGTCCCTCCTGCAGCAAAGCACCCCCACAACATGATGCTGCCACCCCCGTGCTACACAGTTGGGATGGTGTTCTTCGGCTTGCAAGCCTCCCCCTTTTTCCTCCAAACATAACGATGGTCATTATGGCCAAACAGTTCTATTTTTGTTTCATCAGACCAGACGACATTTCTCCAAAAAGTACGATCTTTGTCCTCATGTGCAGTTGCAAACCGTAGTCTGGCTTTTTTATGGCGGTTTTGGAGCAGTGGCTTCTTCCTTGCTGAGCGGCCTTTCAGCTTATGTCGATATAGGTCTCGTTTTACTGTGGATATAGATACTTTTGTACCTGTTTCCTCCAGCATCTTCACAAGTTCCTTTGCTGTTGTTCTGGGATTGATTTGCACTTTTCGCACCAAAGTACTTAATCTCTAGGAGACAGAACGAGTCTCCTTCCTGAGCGGTATGATGGCTGCGTGGTTCCATGGTGTTTATACTTGCGTACTATTGCTTGTACAGATGAATGGGGTACCTTCAGGCGTTTGTAAATTGCTCCCAAGGATGAACCAGACTTGTGGAGGTCCACTATTTTTTCCTGAGGTCTTGGCTGAGGTCTTTTCCCATGATGTCAAGCAAAGAGGCACTGCGTTTGAAGGTAGGCCTTGAAATACATCCACAGGTACACCTCCAATTGACTCAAATGATGTCAATTAGCCTATCAGAAGCTTTAAAACCATGACATAGTTTTCTGGAATTTTCCAAGCTGTTTAAAGGCACAGTCAACTTTGTGTATGTAAACTTCTGACCCAGTGGAATTGTGATACAGTGAATTAAGTGAAATAATCTGTCTGTAAACAATTGTTGGAAAAATTACTTGTGTCAAGCACAAAGTAGATGTCCTAACCAACTTGCAAAAACTATAGTTTGTTAACAAGACATTTGTAGAGTGGTTGACAAACGAGTTTTAATGACTCCAACCTAAGTGTATGTAAACTTCAACTGTAGCATCTTATGAACAAATGCTTGATAGGATTACTGATAGAAACAAGTTGTCTGGATTTCATGCACAATGTTTTAATGGTATACAATGTTGTTTTTTTTCTTCTTTGTTTGCAAAAAGGAAAAAATAAATAAATAATTGTTGATTAAATTAGATTTGAAGGTTGGAGGAATCTAGTTTTATGACACACACAAACTGAGAATAAATAGGTATGTAAAGAAGTAGAGTTTTATTAAATGTGTATGTACTAAAATATACAAAACACTGACACCTGCCAATCCAGCGGCAACACAGACAAGAACAGGAAAATACAAATAGATCCACCTCCATTCTCCCAGAATAACGACCAGTAGAGCCTGAACCAGGATATATGCTCCCAGTTAATAGCCCACTAACACCATAGGCTTTCGGCTACAGCTTCCTCTGGGCATAGGGATTGATTGAGATGGGCACAGGCGTTGAAATGTAGTTAATGGTCGTCAAATCAAAATGTAATTACGGGTGAAACATACTTTGGTAACCTTGGAGGAGACATAAAGCAGTACAGGAATGTTCATTGAGAAACCAACAGTGCACTGCACTGACATATTCCAGAATTAGGGCTGTATTCACTGTGATATTCAAGATCAACTCCATGAAAGTAGAAGATAAGGAAAATTGACATTTTATTGAAAAACACAAAAGATGCTCACAATAGGCTATTCTTTCCAAACACTCACCAATGAGTAAAATGTGTTTCTCATCTCTCTGTTTGCTTCACAAATTCAAATGAACCGATAGAACAATGTTGTATACCTTGCACCCATGCGTGGTATTGGCATGATGGAGCCCTTGTAATGAAGGCTTGGCCCCTCATGATAAACCCCGTAGTAAGTCCATTTCTCAGTCCCTCCTGTTCAGCTGGCATATTCTGATACAAGGACCTGGAGTGGCCTTGGTTCAACCAAGCCTCTTTCACATACAGTAGACAGCTACTGTAATACCTTGAAGGTGTGGTAGTCCCTTCACCAGTTTTGCTTTCAACCCGGCTTGGAATGTACGTAGTAAATCCATTTAGTCAATGAAGTAGAGTGAGCCACAATGATGACTGTCATTATAAAAAACGATTAGTTATTGGTCATGGACTGTGAAAAAACAGGAAAATGGAACATCAATAATATCAACGAGTTGGAGGCAGTCTTTTGTCTCTCAGATTTTAAATTTACTTGCTTATTTGATAGGTGCTCTACTAAAGGCTTTGTATTGCAGCCCTTTTCACAAACTTTATACTACTCACCTACTGTAGGAATTACTGTATCAAGCTCTTACCACAAACGTCAAGTTGTGATGCAGTTAACCATTTCTGTCCTTTGGTAGTTTTCTCCAGGGAACCTGATGTAGCAGCGCTATCTTTTCAACTTCAAATTGTTAGGGTGGATGGTAGTATAGTGCAACAAATGTACCCCCATTAGTAAAATATAACATATACATACAAATGAGAGTTCCAGTTTCATACCGTCAAAGGACTTTCAAAACAATATTGGTATAAGCACAAAGTTATGTTTGCAAATACCTAAGCATTCCAATCTTTCTGTGGATACAAATCCCTTGTAAAAAGTGCCTTTTAAGCTCACTCTGTAAGCCCTTCACAGGTAGAATAGCATACCCTTACTTTCACTCCCTATGTTGAGGAAATTGTATTTCTTAATTGTCATTTGCCTTGCAATAAAGATGCATTTCCTTAAAGGAGCAATGAAATTAAGCTTCATCATAGAATGATTCTACAACATAAAAAAACAAAAAATGTAATGTAAAAAAGTCCTTCACCCAACGTTTTTGGTTACACTGCCGTGTCAAAGAGAATCAGGCGCCTCCACAGTGCCACCTGTCTGTTCCCTGTGGCAGTGTCTAACCATAGAGTCTTGGGTCAGAATGTCTCCCTGTCACACAGCCCCTGCACATGGGTGTCTGATCCTTTCCCAACCATTTTTAAAGGGAATGCTTCCAAAGGTCCATAACCTGCAGAGGTTCCTGTGGATTTCCTCTTGACGACACCTGTAGCCTGTAACATGTCCTCCAGGCCACTAGGGGTCTTCTTCCATATCATCCAGGTTGGGTGCCATGATGAAGTGTTTTGGGTGGATCAGGCTGTGCTCGTCTGCATGCTCCTCCCAACGCACATCATCACTCTCGTGAGTGATGTAACGCTCGCCACGCCGTGTTTCAAACTCCCTGAGGTCCAGCCATGTCTGGTAGTCCTGAGAGAGAGGGGAACAGGAGTTATAGCGGGGATCCAATACAATGTCTGCCCTTTTCTAAGTCACATTATGAAACGTGTGGGAATGTTTTGTTAGATGTGCCTATGCACTGCTTACAGTATAATTAGGCTAATATTTATTACCTGTAGCCAAGGATGGCTGAGGGACTTGTCCACACTGTACCGCTTCCTCATCTTCACTTGTAGGAGGTTGTTAATGAGATCTGTAGCTGTGAGAGGAATAGAAATGTAATGTTAGTCTCAAAGTGAGAGGTAGACATGAAACATCAGTGCTGTCTCTCTACCCACACGTCTGGATCTACCAGCGTGGGTTTCAGACCCTGTGGCTCTTTCACCTGTGTGGTTTACATGATTCACTGACAAATCTCCCTGCAGTCCCATCTACATATCCCCCACATAGGCCTACACTACTGTATATTAGAAATCATAGTTCAACTTGATGGGTGGGGGGGGCCCAGGGCCGAGTTTGCAAAACCCTTGTCCTGCAGCAACAGGAAATGTGAATTATTATGTGGATTATAATTAATGGACATTTTATAGTGGTTGATACCTTTTTTGTAAGGGAAAATCAAGTCAGAAATGTCTAGGTGGAAAATACAAACTCTAGAAGCCATTTTAAACCTCAAATACACTACTAGTTTTAAATTTCATGCATTGCAGGAAGGTTCTCCTGCAACAGGGCGATTAAATTAAGATCCTACATCTGTAGTTACATTACACACTTTACAGAGATGTGTGTCATCACTTAGCATTCATGCATTTAAATATTATTAAACAGCCTGCCTTCCTACCTTCTGCAGAGATCTCCTTCCATGGCTGGGGTGGGTACATGAAGGCAGCGTTCTGGATCTGGTCGTTAATGTCCTCGTCCTCGTTGAAGGGGAAGGTGCCACTAAGGCTGACGTAAATGATGACCCCCACTGACCACATGTCCAAGGAGCGGTTGTAGCCCTTACTACGCAGCACCTCTGGGGCCAGGTAGGCTGGGGTACCCACCACCGAACGCCTGAACGACTTCTCACCAATGATACGGGCAAAGCCAAAGTCACACAGTTTAACCTGCCAGGACAAACAAACACACACATGAGAATGCTACATTGTCTCCTCCACACATTTTATCCATACACAATACATATTTTACTAGAAAGACTACTGGTTGTTACCTGAGGGAAGGGTTCTGCTGAGGCCAGCAGCACGTTCTCAGGCTTCAGGTCACAGTGGACGATGTTCTTGAAATGCAGATGTCTCAAAGCCACCAGGATCTGTTACAGAACATAGCCCAAAGCCCATGGGTTAGTTATATCAAACCACATCATACCACACAATGACACATTCATATAACCTTATGGACTCACTCATAAAATATGTGTAAATAATGGGAGTTGCATTAGTATTTTAGTAGTTAACTAAGCTATTTCTAGGTTGGTCACTTTCTTAGGTTCCATATGGAGACATGATCTCATCTCTGCTGTAGTGTAAGCATAAACTGTAGTTGCTACCGCTGCACGCATGTTTAGCTGTGGTCCTCTAACCACTCCACACTGCTGCCTGACTCCTGACTTTGACAAAGTCCTGATAAACCACATCAGAGCCAGGCCTGCTGCTAATTGTCATGTGCAGCTCCATGCCTAATGGACCAGCTCATGTTTGGCCCCGGGGTCCCTCTCTTGTAATTAGCCCACAAGACCAGAGCAGAGCAGCGCACCACTACGCCACCGCAGGCTGTAATCCACCGGGAGGGACACGGCGATGATGCCATCCAGACCAGCGCGCCCCGTAAACAATCCCCCCCATATCCACACACCGCAAGAATAAATAGGCCCGGGGTTGAGTCTACTACAGATTATATAGAGAAAGGGAGAGGGAGGAAAAGAGGGCGAAAGAAAGTGAGCAAGGACAGAGAGATAGAGGGGGGAGGGGGTGTTAGAGATGAGATAAGAGAAAAGTAGAGCAAGCAAGAATGGGAGAAAGAGACAGACCTGTGTGACCAGGAACTTGGTGATGCGTTCTGGGAGCTTGCTCTTCTCACTGGACAGGATCATCTCCAACATGTCTCCATGGAGCTTCTCCATGACAACAAACACTCTCTCTGGCGTCTCGAACATACACTCCAGGTTGACGATGCCAGGATGGTGAAGGTTCTAAACGAGGGAGCAAACCTCAGAGTCAACATTCTATACTGTAGCATATTTCAGTGTCACCGTTTGAAACTCAGCAAGAATGACTACTGTATTTAAAACAAAAAACAGTGTTAAGTGAGAAGTAGGGATTTGTCTGAAGCCGAAAAAGCAAGGAAATACACATGAGCACCACAATGCCTACTCCACCCAAGCTCTACCAAGGTTTTCCAGCACACAGCTTTGACCTACTATAGTAGCTATGTTGGTATTGTACTTCAAACTATGTGTAGGCAGGTTGCTTAGGATTCAAACCTTCTCAAACAGCCTAAAGAGGAGGTGCTCCCCCAATAATGTGATTTGTACCATATACAATTTAAAGTATTGGATTCTTCACACACCCAGTCCGCTACCTTTTCAATCGTTTTAAAATTATATGAAAGCATACTTTGAGCAAGTTGTTATGCTTGTAGTAATGTGATGCCTGCCTGTATTTCCTTGAACCTTTATTTTATCACAGCAGATGTAGTGTGTTGAGCAGTCACTTATATATAGAGGTCTATAGAGCCTGTCTGCATTCCTGATTTCTCTAACCGTTAGCTTACCTGTGTAATATTGACATAAGCTCAGAAACACTTGGTCTGCAAACATGGTTCAGTTTTATCAATTGCCGTGCTCATCAATGAGCAGTTGTATGTTTCTCCTTTTCTCCTCCTTTTTGAGTTGTATGTATTTGTATTTATTTTTTGCAATAAAGATGGTGACGCTACAATAATACACATTTACAATAGGCCAATTTCTAAATATACATACAGCCTAATGAGATACAGTGCATTCGGAAAGTATTCAGACCCCTTGACTTTTTCCACATTTTGGTACGTTACAGCCTTATTCTAAAATTGATCAAATAGTTTTTTCCCTTCATCAACCTACACACTATACCCAATAATAACAAAGCAAAAAATGTTTTTTAGAAATGTTTGCAAATGTATTAGAAATAAAAAAACGAAATACAAAAACATTTACATAAGTATTCAGACCTTTTACTTAGTACTGTCCCGTTCTGTGAGCTTGTCCTGTTCTTGCTCCTAGACGTTTCCACGTCACAATTACAGCACTTATAGTTGACCGGGGCAGCTTTAGCAGGGAAGAAATTGGATGAACTGACTTGTTGGAAAGGTGGCATGCTATCACTGAGCTCTCAGTAAGGCCACTCTACTGCCAATGTTTGTCTATAGAGATTGCATGGCTGTGTGCTTGATTTTATACAACTGTCAGCAACAGGTGTGGCTGAAATAGCAGAATCCACTAATTTGAAGGGGTGTCCACATACAGTACCAGTCAAAAGTTTGGACACACCTACTCATTACAGTGTTTTTCTTATTTTTCCACATTGTAGAATAATAGTGAAGACATCAAAATTATGAAATAACACACATGGAATCATGTACTAACCAAAAAAGTGTTAAACAAATCAAAGTATATTTTATATTTGAGATTCTTCAAAGTAAACACCCTTTCACTTGATGACAGCTTTGCACACTCTTGGCATTCTCTCAGCCAATTTCATGAGGTAGTCACCTGGAATGCATTTCAATTAACTGGTGTGCCTTGTTAAAAGTCTATTTGTGGAATTTCTTTCCTTCTTAATGCATTTGAGCCAATCAGTTGTGTTGTGACAAGGTAGGGGTGGTATACAGAAGATAGCCCTATTGGGTAAAAGACCAAGTCCACATTATGGCAAGAACAGCTCAAATAAGCAAAGAGAAACAACAGTCCATCATTACCTTAAGACATGGAGGTCAGTAAATACAGAACATTTCAAGAACTTTTAAAGTTTCTTCAAGTTCAGTCACAAAAAACATCAAGCGCCATGATGAAACTGGCTCTCATGAGGACCACCACAGGAAAGGAAGACCCAGAGTTACCTCTGCTGCAGAGGATAAGTTCATTAGAGTTAACTGCACCTCAGAATGCAGCCCAAAAAAATGCTTCACAGAATTCAAGTAACAGACACATCTCAACATACACTGTTCAAAGGAGACTGCGTGAATCAGGTCTTCATGGTCAAATTGCTGCCAAGAAACCACTGCTAAAGGACACCAATAAGAAGAAGACACTTGCTTGGGCAAAGAAACACAAGCAATGGACATTAGACTGGTGGAAATCTGTCCTTTGAGATTTTTGGTTCCAACCGCAGTGTCATCGTGAAAAGCAGAGTAGGTGAACGGATGATCTCCACATGTGTGGGTCTCACCGTGAAGCATGGAGGAGGAGGTGTGATGGTGCTTTGCTGGTGACACTGTCTGGGATTTATTTAGAATTCAAGGCACACTTAACCAGCATGGCTACCACAGCATTCTGTAGCGATACGCCATCCCATCTGGTTTGCGATTAGTGGGACTATCATTTCTTTTTCAACAGGACAATGACCTAAAACCACCCCCAGATTGTGTAAGGGCTATTTGACCAAGGAGAGTGATGGAGTGCTGCATCAGATGACCTGGCTTCCACAATCACCTGACGTCAACCCCTTTGAGACAGTTTGGGATGAGTTGGACCGCAGAGTGAAGGAAAAGCAGCCAACAAGTGCTCAGCATATGTGGGAACTCCTTCAAGACTGTTGGAAAAGCATTCCAGGTGAAGCTGGTTGAGAGAATGCCAAGAGTTTGCAAAGCTACAAATCAAGGAAAAGCGTGGCTACTTCGGGCCAAAGAGTTTAATCTTGGTTTCATCAGACCAGAGAATCTTTTCTCATGGTCTGAGAGTCTTTAGGTGCCTTTTGGAAAACTCCAAGTGGACTGTCGTGTGCTTCCGTCTGGCCACTCTACCATAAAGGCCTAATTGGTGGTGTGCTTCAGATATGGTTGTCCTTCTGGAAGGTTCTCCCATCTCCACAGAGGAACTCTAGAGCACTGTCAGAGTCACCATCGGGTGCTTGCTCACCTCCCTGACCAAGGCCCTTCTTCCCCGATTACTCAGTTTGGTCAGGCGGCCAGCTCTAGGAAGAGTCTTGGTGGATCCAAACTTCTTATATTTAAGAATGATGGAAGCTACTGTGTTCTTGGGGACCACCAATGCTGCATAAATCTTTTGGTACCCTTACCCAGATCTGTGTCTCGACACAATCCTATTTCGGAGCTCTACGGACAATTCCTTTGACCTCGCAGCTTAGTTTTTGCTCTGACATGCACTGTCAACTGTGGGACCTTTTATAGACAGGTGTGAGCCTTTCCAAATCATGTCCAATCAATTGAATTTACCACAGGTGGACTACTCCAAAAAAGTTGTATAAACATCTCGAGGATGATCAATGGCAAACAAGATGCACCTGAGCTAAATTTCAAGCCTCATAGCAAAAGGTATGTATATTTATGTAAATATATATATATTTTTTGTTTTAATAAATTTGCTACAATTTTATAAAACCTGTTTTTGACTTGTCATTATGGGTTATTGTGTAGATTGCTGAGGAAATTGTTTTTTTTAATCAATTTTAGAATAAGGCTGTAACGTAACAACATTTTGAAAAAGTCAAGGGGTCTGAATACTTTCCGAAGGCCCTGTATATAAGGAAATCAGTCAATTGAAATAAATGAATTAGGACCTTATCTATTGATTTCAAATGACTGGGCAAGGACGCAGCCATGGGTGGGCCAATCAGATTGAAGTTTTCCCCACAAAATGGCTTGATTACAGACAGAAATACTCCTCAGTACCACCTCAGACAATCCCGCAGGTAAAGAAGCAGGATGTGGAGGTCCTGGGCTGGTGTGGTTACACGTGGTCTGCAGCTGTGAGGCCGGTTGGAAGTGCTGCCATACTCTCTAAAACGACGCTGGAAGCGACTTATGAGAGAGAAATTAACATAAAATTATCTGGGAACAGCTCTGGTGGACATTCTTGCAGTCAGCATGCCAATTGCATGCTCCCTCAAAACTTGAGCCATCTGTGCATGCAATGTGCATGACACATTGTGCTGTCTGACAAAACTGCACATTTTAGAGTGGCCATTTATTGTCCCCAGCACAAGGCGCACCTATGTAATTATCCTGCTGTTTAATCAGATTCATGAAATGCCACACCTGTCAAGTGGGTGGATTATCTTGGAAAAGGAGAAATTCTCACTAACAGTGATGTTAACAAATTTGTGCACAAAATTATAGAGCAATTAGCTTTTTGTGTATGGAAATCCAACACTTTACATGTTGCATTTATATTTTTGTGCAGTATATAGTATAGACAGTGCTTTCGGAGAGTATTCAGACCCCTTCCCTTTTTCCACATTTTGTTACTTTACAGACTTATTCTAAAATGGATAAAATATTTTTTTCCTCATCCATCTACACACAATACTCCATAATGACATAGCGAAAACAGGTTTTTATAAATTTTTGCAAATGTATTAAAAATAAAAATATACTGTGTGTGTGTATATATATATATATATATATATTAGTTGAAGTTGAAAGTTTATACTCATTAAAACTCGTTTTTCAACCACTCCACAAATTTCTTGTTAACAAACTATAGTTTTGGCAAGTCAGTCAGGACATCTACTTTGTGCATGACAAGTCATTTTTCGAACAATTGTTTACAGACAGATTATTTCACTGTATCACAATTCCAGTGGGTCAGAAGTTTACATACACTAAATTTACTGTGCCTTTAAACAGCTTGGGAAATTCCAGAAAATTATGTCATGGCTTTAGAAGCTTCTGATAGGCTAATTGACATAATTTAAGTAAATTGGAGGTTTACCTGTGGATGTATTTCAAGGCCTACCTTCAAACTCAGTGCCTCATTGCTTGACTACATGGGAAAATCAAAACAAATCAGCCAAGACCTCAGAAAGAAAATTGTAAACCTCCACAAGTCTGGTTCATCCTCGGGAGCAATTTACAAACGCCTGAAGGTACCACGTTCATCTGTACAAACAATAGTACGCAAGTATAAATACCATGGGACCACACACCCGACAAACCACTCAGGAAGGAGACGCGTTCTGTCTCCTAGAGATGAACGTACTTTGGTGTGAAAAGTGCAAATCAATCCCAGAACAACAGCAAAGGACCTTGTGAAGATGCTGGAGGAAATAGGTACAGCAGTATCTATATCCACAGTAAAACGAGTCCTATATCCACATAACCTGAAAGGCCGCTCAGCAAGGAAGAAGCCACTGCTCCAAAACCGCCATAAAAAAGCCAGACTACGGTTTGCAACTGCACATGGGGACAAAGATTGTACTTTTTGGAGAAATGTCCTCTGGTCTGATGAAAATAGAACTGTTTGGCCATAATGACCATCATTATGTTTGGAGGAAAAAGAGGGAGGCTTTTAAGCCTTAGAACACCATCCCAACTGTGAAGCATGGGGGTGGCAGCATCATGTTGTGGGGGTGCTTTGCTGCAGGAGGGACTGGTGCACTTTACAAAATAGATGGCATCAAAATTATGTCGATAAATTGAAGCAACATCTCAAGACATCAGGCAGGAAGTTAAAGCTTGGTCGCAAATGGGTCTTCTGCTCACAATGACCGCATGCATACTTCCAAAGCTGTGGCAAAAGTCAAGGTATTGGCGTGGCCATCACAAAGCCCTGACCTCAATCCTATTGACAATTGTTGGACAGAACTGAAAAAGCGTGTGCGAGCAAGGAGGCCTACAAACATGACTCAGTTACACCAGCTCTGTCAGGAGGAATGGGCCAAAATTCACCCAACTTATTGTGGGAAGCTTGTAAAAGGCTACCTGAAAACTTTGACCAAAGGTAAATAATTTCAAGTCAATGCTACCAAATACTAATTGAGTGTATGTACACTTCTGACCCACTGGGAATGTGATGAAAGAAATAAAAGCTGAAAGAAATCATTCTCTCTAGTATTATTCTGACATTCAAGATTCTTAAAATAAAGTGGTGATCCTAACTGACCTAAGACGAGGAATTTTTACTTGGATTAAATGTCAGGAATTGTGAAAAACGGAGTTTAAATGTATTTGGCTAAAGTGTATGTAAACTTCCGACTTCAACTGTGTATATTATTTTAATAGCGCCCAGTTTTCCAAAAGCATTTTAAGGCTAACTTCATCGTTAGAACCTTCGTAGGCACATCGTTAAATCTCCGAGCTGTTTCCAAAAACCATCATTACTACAGTTGCACTAGAAAACACTCGTTATTTACCGACTGCCTCAGACCACTTATAGAACAGCTAACCGGGTCTTTAGATGTTTTGTTGCCCTTCCTCATCACTTTATAAACAGAAGATCTCCGCTAAACATAGAATCAAGTTGTCTCTCTGTGACTGCCAATTACATATGTCCTTCAAGACTGTTGGAAAAGCATTCCTCATGAAGCTGGTTGAGAGAATGCCAAGAGTGTGCAAAGCTGTCATCAAGGCAAATGGTGGCTACTTTGAAGAATCCATGTGTTATTTTGTGAAGAATGATTCCATGTGTGTTATTTCATAGTTTTGATGTCTTCACTATTATTCTACAATGTAGAAAATAGTAAAAATAAAGAAAAACACTGGAATGAAAGGTGTGTCAACTTTTGAATGGTACATATATTCACCTTTCATTCAGAACCTAAAATTAACCTAACTTCAATGTTGAAAAATACATATTTTAAATGTAAATTTGCTTACTGGGTTCACATTTTTGGTAACAAACTGAAAAGTAACATGACACTGTTGATCAGTCAGCACAAATTTTGATTAAAATGGCATGAAAAAATGTTGATCGATGACAAAGGAGGCAGTGTACTGAATTAATGCATCATAAGGTAAGAGCTTTGTTCTGGATGCTCTAACAGCGACGTCTCGGTCTGGTGTGTTGATCTAGCTAATTGTGTTCACTTACTACAATGCACAGCCGATGCGCTACTTGCATGTGCATTGGGTTTAGATACAACAGTTGGCAAGAACATTTGTTTTATCAACTACAGTTTGTGTTGTGAGAGGCTGGTCTTGGTTGAGGAAATGTAGCTTAGCTAGCAGTTGTTTGTGCTGAAACTGATATCTGGCTGCACATGATGCTAGCCAGACAGTTTGACAGTAACATGCCTGAGTAGCGTGGCAGTTAACCAAAGTTCAAAAAGTTTGATGTTGACAAACTTTACTTAGCTAGCCAGCCAGCTTTGCTTTATGGAAGAATGTAGCTAGCTATGATATATTATCAACATTGCGTTCTGGTCTACGATCTATAAAGCTATGTTACAGTCTCGTTGGTGTGTACCTGTAGCTACTGGCTAGTTGGCTAGTTAACTGGCTATAGCAGCGGGGACGTTTGCTAGCTTACTTGTTTGTGCTCTGATTTAGTTTAAATATACCTAGCTAGCTAGCTTCCTTTGCTTGTAGCTTGCTTCTCATCCGACTGGTGTTCGCTAGCTAGCGAGCTACAGCTGCTACTAGCTAGCTGCTGCTGTTGCGCTGCAACCGAGTTGCTGGTCCCGGTTTTAGAAATCGGAGATTCGGAAAATATATTAGCAGTGTCAGAAATGCTACAGAAAGGTAGCACATCGTTTGTTCTCTATTGGCATGTGAGAGCGATAAATTACACATTTAATTAAAACTTTTGTCCTACAAGCGCATTCAGTCTGAAAGGTGTCAAGTCTAATGTTCTCTTTATGGACGCTGTAATCAGACGCCTAGATATTGAGCTAGGTTTGGGCAAGACATTTTATTTTTTCCTAATGCTAACGACTGTGTTAAAAATCCGGTATGTGGTTATTGGTAGCTTCAATCAATCCCTACTACAGTCGGGCTATAATACATCTGACTGGTACAACATGTTCTATGTGTTACCTGGAGAATGGCCACTTCATTCCTCAGTTGGCTCTCCTGCTTGGTAGGGAACCTCATTTTGTCAATCACCTTGATGGCAACATCTCTTCCAGTCTTTCTGTGTTTCCCTGCCAACAGAAATAAATAAGTGTGTAACCGTGTACATACACTATATACAAAAAAAAGTATTTGGACACCCATTGCTGACAGGTGTAAAAAAAAATCAAGCACACAGCCATGCAACAATCTCCATAGACAAACACTGGCAATAAAATGGCATTACTGAACAGCTCAGTGACTTTAAACGTGGCACCATAATAGGATGCCACCTGTTCAACAAGTCAGTTCGTCAAATGTCTGCCCTGCTAGAGCTGCCTCGGTCAACTGTAAGTGCTGTTATTATGAAGTGGAAACGTCTAGGAGCAACAACGGCTCATCCACGAAGTGGTAGGCCACACAAGCTCACAGAACGGGACCGCCGAGTGCTGAAGCACGTAAAAATCATCTGTCCTCAGTTGCACCACTCATTACTGAGTTCCAAACTGCCTCTGGAAGCAACGTCAGCACAATAACTGTTTGTCAGGAGCTTCATGAAATGGGTTTCCATGGCTGAGCGCAAGCCTAAGATCACCATGTGCAATGCTAAGTGTCAGCTGGAGTGGTGTAAAGCTCACCGCCATTGGACTCTGGAGCAGTGGAAACACACTCTCTGGAGTGATGAATCACGGTTCACCATCTGGCAGTCCGACGGACGAATCTGGGTTTGGCGGATGCCAGGAGAACGCTACCTGCCCGAATGCATAGTGCCAACTGTAAAGTTTGATAGAAGAGGGATAATGGTCTAGGGATGTTTTTCATGGTTCGGGTTAGCCCACTTAGTTCCAGTGAAGGGAAATCTTAACGCTACAGCATACAATTACATTGTAGGCTTTTCTGTGCTTCCAACGTTGTGGCAAAAGTTTTGGGAAGTCCCTTTTCTGTTTCAGCATGACAATGCCTCCGTGCACAAATCGAGGTCCATACAGAAATAGTTTTTTGAGATCAGTGTGAAAGAACTTGACTGGCCTGCACAGAGCCCTGACCTCAACGGCATCGAACACCTTTGCGATGAATTGGAACGCAGACTGTTAGCCAGGCCTAATCGCCCAACATCAGTGCCTGACCTCACTAATGCTCTTGTGGCTGAATGGATGCATGTCCCAAATGCAATGTTTAATTGATAGCCTTCCCAGAACAGTGGAGGCTGTTATAGCAGCAAAGGGGGACTAACTCCATATTAATGGCCATGGTTTTGGAATGAGATGTTCGACGAGCAGGTGTCCACATACTTTTGGTCATGTAATGTATATACAGTATCATAAAGACAGATATGTTTTGGTTTGGGTTGAGAGAATACAATTAATCAAAACATGGATACCCAGGCACATACCTCCATACACAATCCCAAACTGACCAGATCCTAGAACCTCGTCAGAGAAGATCTGGTACACCGAGCTGATGTCCTACAGAGTGGAAAACGCTTTAGTATTACTAAAGTTTATTACATCTATTAGTAAAGGGTAATGCTAGTGCTAATACACATTTAACTGTGGGTTTACACTGCTATATCATCAATTGAATAGATGCCGTTGTATTGGTATGGTCTTTGAGATGCCAAATGGGTCACTTTCACTCAATGCAGAAGTATAGCACACATGAATATCACCATTTCCCATAACAAGGGTATCTGTGACTTCCTTAATGTCTTTTTAAATATATATATTTTTTTTCATACAGTTGACATGCAATGTTTAATGGTCAATGAAGAATGCAGAAGTAAAAGAGGAAAATGTATGACTGCACACACGCACATACAGAGAAATTGTGCAAGATCGTACGTAAAAGTTACCATACTCACCACATTCTCCTTTATCTGGCAGTTCGACACAGATATGCTGACAGACAACTCCTGTTCTGGTGGAGGAAACAAAAGTTTTCACTTTAAACAGTACACATGCAGAAAGTACTCAATGTATCCCTAACTTATCAAAAACAGAGATACATTTCTCACGTTTTCACATCCTTAAAGCCTATCACAGCTGCTTGGACTACACACAGCAGATACAATAATGACCCTTTCAAATTGATTAGGAAGGATATGTGTTATTGAACAACATAACTATGTGTTGCATTTCATTGTAAGTGTTATGGGAGCCTCCCTGAGGCCAATATTCAGTCATGGGGTTTCAAAATCATGTTTTACCACACAGTGGCGCAACGGTCTAAGGCACTGCATCTCAGTGCTTGAGGAGTCACTACAGACACCCTGGTTTGAATCAAGGCTGTATCACAACCGGCCGTGATTGGGAGTCCCATAGTGCGGCACACAATTGGCCCAGCGTCGTCCGGGTTTGGCCGGTGAAGGCCGTCATTGTAAATAAGAATTTGTTCTAAACAGACTTGCTTAGCTAAATAAGGTTAAATAAAATAAATTAAAACATAGTAATAGTAATAATGAACGAAAACTAATCTTCTGATCAACAATGTGTGTCCTCCTGTATTTGTCATTGAGTAAGAAGCATAGTATAGCACTATTGGGCACGAGGCTGAGTCTCTGCAGCTTGTTGTTATTTCAGGGTGGTTGGATAGGGCGGCGTAATAAAGTGGTGGGCCTCATCTGTTTGGCATTATCACCCTCACCATCTATCTGATTTACACCACAATTCATGGCCAGCTAAATGACCTCCAGGGGTGCTCATCTCATCTGCACTTTAAAACGTTAAAACCTGCCCTGGTGACTGTGGGCACTGAACCACAAGTGTGTTTATTAAATAACCTAAAGGTAAAAAAATACCACTAATCTGATTTCGGCCATCTCATTATTAGATTATGGTGCATTACTGTATTGGATGTGATGGAAGAGGAAGGGGAATTTTAACACACACATATAATCCCCTGAATCTATGTCAGGTTTCAGGTGTCGCGCCATGTGCCCACAGGTGAGCAACAGGTTGAATGTGCCACCTTGACTCTATAGCCCCTAAGATCATCATAATTATTATAATCAAATTCATTATCATCATAGGAGGGAAGAGGTAAATCATGGCTCCTCAATTCAAGGCTCTGCTGTGTCTGTAGGTAGTCATTTCTGGTGATGTTCCCTTGTGGCTCAGTTGGTGGAGAATGGTGCTTGCAACGCCAGGGTTGTGGGTTTGAATCCCACGGGGGACCAGTATGAAAACAATAATGCACTCACTACTGTAAATCTCTCTGGATAAGAGCGTCTGCTAAATGACAAAAATGTAAAATGCCATTGTTGTTATCTCAAAACAAGACTGACTGCTTAATCACTTCAGAACATCACCTCACCTTACTTGACCTTAACTCAGGATTCAAGCATTTAAAGGGGACTCTTTTGACCCACTGCACACATATAAAAATCAAACAGCTAAATGACCACAATATGGGATTAGCCATTTTATGTGCATAAATAGTACTATTTCCATCACTCACATAATCAAATTTCATATCACCTTTCCAGTGCTAGTGCCATTATCTACAATATGTCAAATATATGCCAATGCTACTTCCAATAGAAATAACTAATGTATACACGCATGATCAGTAGCCTAAAGCGATGTCTACCATGTTAACAGTAGAGAATGGTACTGTACTCACTGTGGTCCTTGCCCTGCCCGGCTGCGGTGGCCACACTGGGCTGGGGCGTGGCAGGCATCAGGGCCTGCCGGATGGCCTTCTCCCAGCCCTGGGCCACCTCCATGCCCACGCCTGAAGCTGCCAAAGTGGGGCTGTTGTAGTGGACCCCGTGGTTCTCCCCTACATAGTAGACCATGGTGGAGGTGATGATTTCAAAGCAGTGTGGGTTGCTGCTCTGGGCTAGGCTGCTGAAGTCGCTTGACTGTTCCACCTGCAGGATCTCTGAGAGAGGGATCTCCTGTGGGCCATGAGGGAAGGAGGGAGCGAGAGAGACACCAGGGTCATAACAGACACAAACAAAGAGAGCCATGCCATCACCGTTAGTGATTGGGGAGAGAGAGACACAGTAGACAAATACAACCATGATAGACATAGAAAATACCACAGCCTAGTGAACAGTCAAACTGAGAAAGACAAGTCACTGAATCAATCACTAGCAAGACAGAAAGTCAGATCAGATGGAAGCAGACACCAAATCCTTTGCAGATTTCAGAGGTAACCGCTGAAAAATGCTCTTCCGCTTAGCATGCGTACCAGAAAGAGTAACCCAGAGTTAGACCAAGTCCCTTCCCACAGCAGTGTATCCACAGCCCCTGCCTAGTGCACAGCCTCTGTCTGACAGACCCTTACAGAAGTGGCGCGAGGGGCAGTTTGAGCACACTTTTTAAAGTCCTCTTTCCCTCCAGCCTTACTGTCAAATGCAAATCAAAGAAGAAGAAGGAAGTCCCTAGCCAATAGGAGCCCCTGCAGTGCCTCGCCCCCATTGTCCCACCCCCCGTCTCCTCTGGGTCCCCTGAGGGTGGTTCACCACAGAGTATCAGATGAAGTGGTTAGTAGGGCTGGCCCACGTGAACCAGGCCTGGGTCCATTGAAGAGAAGAGGCCCCATGATTACAAGGCAGGACATCGAGAGCACCATCTGAGCAAGGCCGCACTGCCAGCCACTGAGACGCGAGACACGGTGACTATCGGGGTTGGGGAGAGGTGCGGGGGAGCTAGAGACAGAGTGAAGCCCCCTTACCCTTATAAAAGGGTTTTGGAAACCACAAGTACAGGGGTCTCATCTTCAAAAGAGAAGCCTATATGACTTCCAAATGTAGAAAATGGCAGTCATCTGATATATCGACACACAACCACCACCCCTGATCAGATGAATGGAGGTAGAGAGAAAAGAGGACAGCCACACGACAGGAGAACAGGAGAGAGAGAGACAGTGAGGGAAAACACCCAAGAGACTCAGAGGCTATGGTAGATAACTTAATGTGACCACTGGCTCAATCTATGGAGCACACACTAGCAACAAATAAAACAGAACGACCCATATGACGAGATTTGGGAGAATAAGAAAGAACACATTGGCGAACAGCTAGTCTTCAATTAGTCTCCTGAGTGCTATGCTAAGTGGCAAGTTTATAATAAACGACCATATAAAGCTGCCTCTAAACACACCCTGAACGTCTCAATCCCAGCTGTATAAAAGACTGGGGTTTCCTCTCCACTGTTTCACTGCTGGGAAGATGGAGGGTGTGTCCGTCACAGCCGTAACACTCGGAGAGTGGAGCTTTAAAACAGAATAATATTAGACGACAGCCTGGCAATTAGGTGTCTACCTACACATACACACACTTTCTCTCTCTCACATACACTGAATGTGCTACATCTCACAAAACAAAAGTCGTTAGAAACCATAGCACCATAAACACCATCCCACTGCGTCACATCTCTCGCCACAATCAGGGGAGGCGTCAAAGTAACACACCCACACCATACAGAGGCTGGCCGTACAGAGGCTGGGACAGGCTCACAGTGGCAAGACTGAACTGAACATGTGGAAGCCTTTACACAGAGGGAACAAGGACTGCCTTAGTGCCAAGTGTCTAATTACACAGCTATTAAGATCTTGTGGCATGGTAAAGACTGCCTATGCCACTGGTGTCACCATGGAACTGTCACACACTCTCTGAAGCTGGAGTTCTAGCATTTGGAAATCAGTGTCAAAATGCATAAATCAAATGTATTCGAACTTGACAACAAAAGTTTATGGTGAAGGTTTGGTAAGACATTTGAAAGAGCATATCTGTTATGAGTGATGCAACTTGTTACAATGTATTGTATAAATGTGTTGGAAGTCCCTTTCAGGCATTTTCCCCAGCAAAAACCCATAACATTTTCAGATACAAATACTGCTGATGACAACGTGGCTTTAGAAAAAAACGTTCACTCTGCGACCATGGAGAAAAGTCAGTACTGCCTGTGATACCACAGAAGGCAGGCTGGGGGATTTTCTCTGTGTATTAATGGCCCACTGTAGTTTACAGTTGCGACACAGCAGCCCCCAGTCTTAGTCACACCATTACATACACATACACCAAGACATTAAAACACATTTTTATATATATATATATATGTTTAAAAAATCTGGTCGATTTATTTAGGATCAATTCAGCGTTTGGTTGAAACCATTTGCTTTTAGACAGTGTATAGATTCAGAGAATTACTGATCTGTTTACGTTGTTCTGTGACATCAATGTAAATGCACACTCTGGTGCCCTTTTTCATTCTGCCATGCCTCTGCCTCTGTCAGGTAATAGATGATATGTGGTGTTGCTCTCTCACCTTATAGAACTTGGCTCCAGTGTCGTTCTGAAACAGGCTGAGGCTCTTGGTGTCCAACCTCCAGTAGTGTCTCTTCCTCAGGTTGTCTCTGCTGGTGTAGTGGACCATCCAGCCCTCCCTCACCATGGTGGAGCTCCTCCTCTTGGTCTGTTTGATGGACTGGACCACCCGCATCAGAGGGATGTTGCTGCTGGTGGATGGGCTGGACACACACACACAGCACTTTTTATGAAAACATTTGTCACAAAGTGCTTAGCAGAAACCCGGACCTGAGCGTGAGAAGAGCAAGCAGAAGCAACAATGGCAAGGAAGAAGGTCCATTGACGCAGACCTGTTTGATAACTATATGGTCTATGTTTACACAACTATTACATAAGTCAAACTCCAAGTTAGCTCAAATGTGTCCCAGTAATGTAAGGTGTCTTGCTATATAATACCTGATGGTCTTGATGGTCTCCTCGTCCTTCTCGCGGTCCAGAAAAGGAGAGTCCATATAGAACATCTTGTCGTCTGGGGTTGAAGGTTCGTCAGAGTCATCCAGTAGTCCTCTAGTGCTCTCCACATCACTACTGTCCACCTCCATGGTACTGTCAGAGTCAGGCCCTGGGCTGGCAGGCTCTGTGGACACACACGATCACACAAATATGAGTATGTCCCTCAGTTACATCTTATCATGATAAATGGACATGAAATGTGAAACTAGAACAGCAGAAATTACCTCCATTGAAGGAAACCTCGCCCAAGCAGTCTCTTGGTACCTTTGATGCACACCGCTTATGGCAATTGAATTTACAATCTGAAAAGAAAGTACAGAAAACATGGATTTAATAACAACATGGAGCTCTAGAGGGAGAAAGGTAAAGAGGTCTAGGCAGATATGGACATAGAGACATACAGGGAGGTGGCACCTCACCTTTGCACTGCATGCCCTGGCGGAAGAGGCCCTTGAGCAGGCGTTTGCAGTACTGGCAGATGGTTGGCCGCGTGTAGGTGTGGATGGCGAAGGTGTGAGGCACTTTGACTCGCCCCAGCACCATCTTCTCCATCCAGATGGGCCGGCCACTCCACGACAGGATCCTCTTCCCTGCCTCCTGGTGGCAGCGCTGTTGCAGGGAGAGATGGGAAGGAGGCAGGGAGTGAAAGAAATAAAGGAGAGAGGGAGAGGCAGATGGAGCAAGTGTGGTAACCACAGCATGTAGGGATGGAGAGATTTGTAGCCAGTGGGAGTGAGGGAGAGATAAAATAAACCAGGAAAGGAAGGAGATAGCGAAAGAGAGAAGAAGATGAGGGATGGAGGGACCAAAAAGGACCAAATACACAAACATGGGCTAGAATTTACAAGGGTTTAATTTAATTGGCCTAATTGTATTTTCATGGACCTTTCATAAGCGTTCGTCACCAAGGAGAATATTCCATCCAGCTAGCCTCAATCAAACACGTTTCATATGCTTAGGGAAGGCCATCGTACCATCCAGTTAATCAAATTCAATTTGCTGTGTCTTTGTGGTGTTTCACATCAAGATAGTCCAATAGATTTGGCTGACAAACAGACAATTGATAAGAAACAACAAGGCATGACCTTGTAGTTCATTTATTGCCAACTGACAAATATGTCTCAATCGGAATAACAGTTAGATTAAAAGTGAACAAAATTTTCAGCCAATCACATGGAACCTATGAGAAAGTATGTGGCTAGAACTGGTTAGTAACTGTACTGTAGATAAAAATCCTACGGTACTTTCACAAGGGGCGTAGACGGACAACGTTGCCGCCTTGCAAGCAATGAACTGTGCTTGGGTGTAACTTTATAAGGGATTGTGTTTACATAGCCACTTTCACTGGGTCTTAAAGCTCTTTGTATTGTGCAGAATATATCTTTACCACAGGACATCTCTCTACACCAATGGAAGCACAGGTCTTACCTCCTCCGGGACTACCACCGCATGTTCAGTGGGACCGGGGAGGGGCCGGGGGACTGAGAGCGAAGGGCCCGGCAGGGACACATTGGACAGACGTCTCTTCCTCACCCCACTGCAGTTGTTGGGGATCTTAAAGGCGCAGCGCTTGTGGTAGTTCAGCCCACAACCTGGAAGTACACAGGACACAGTGGTCACTAATTACACATGAAGAACAAAACACATATTGTACAGTACAGGCTATACAGTCGTGGCCAAAAGTTTTGAGAATGACACAAATATTAATTTTCACAAACTCTGCTGCCTCAGATTGTATGATGGCAATTTGCATATACTCCAGAATGTTATGAAGAGTGATCAGATTAATTGCAAAGTCCCTCTTTGCCATGCAAAGGAACTGAATCCCAAAATAACATTTCCACTGCATTTCAGCCCTGCCACAAAAGGACCAGCTGGCATCATGCCAGTGATTCTCTCGTTAACATAGGTGTGAGTGTTGACGAGGACAAGGCTGGAGATCACTCTGTCATGCTGATTGAGTTCAAATAACAGACTGGAAGCTTCAAAAGGAGGGGGGTGTTTAGAATCATTGTTCTTCCTCTGTCATTCATGGTTACCTGCAAGGAAACACGTGCCGTCATCATTGCTTTGCACAAAAATAATTTCAAGGAGAGCGGTTCAATTGTTATGAAGAAGGCTTCAGGGCGCCCAAGAAAGTCCAGCAAGCGCCAGTACCGTCTCCTAAAGGTGATTCAGCTGCGGGATCGGGGCACCACCAGTACAGAGCTTGCTCAGGAATGGCAGCAGGCAAGATGCACGCACAGTGAGGCAAAGACTTTTAGAGGATGGCCTGGTGTCAAGAAGGGCAGCAAAGAAGCCACTTCTCTCCAGGAAAATTTACATTTTCTCTGATTAATCCCCTTTCCGATTTTTTGGGGCATCCGGAAAAAAGCTTGTCCGGAGAAGATAAGGTGAGCGCTACCATCAGTCCTGTGTCATGCCAACAGTAAAGCATCCTGAGACCATTCGTGTGTGGGGTTGCTTCTCAGCCAAGGGAGTGGGCTCACTCACACTTTTTCCCGAGAACACAGCCATGAATAAAGAATGGTACCAACACATCCTCCGAGAGCAACTTCTCCCAACCATCCAGGAACAGTTTGGTGACGAACAATGCCTTTTCCAGCATGATGGAGCACCTTGCCATAAGGCAAAAGTGGCTCGGGGAACAAAACATCGATATTTTGGGTCCATGGCCAGGAAACTCCCCAGACCTTAATCCCATTGAGAACTTGTGGGCAATCCTCAAGAGGCGGGTGGACAAACAAAAACACACAAATTCTGACAAACTCCAAGCATTGATTATGCAAGAATGGGCTGCCATCAGTCAGAATGTGGCACAGAAGTTAATTGACAGCATGCCAGGGCGGATTGCAGAGGTCTTGAAAAAGAAGGGTCAACACTGCAAATATTGACTGCATCAACCTCATGTAATTGTCAATAAAAGCCTTTGACAATTATGAAATGCTTGTAATTGTACTTCAGTATTCCATAGTAACATCTGACAAAAATATCTAAAGACACTGAAGCAGCAAACTTTGTGGAAATTAATATTTGTGTCATTCTCAAAACTTTTGGCCACGACTGTATGTAACAAACAGACTTTGGATGTCAGCATTGGGCTTGATACTCAGCAACATTTCATACCCAGCCATCTTAAGACATCTTAAGACATATTTGTGATGACATCTTGAGATATATTAACACGTCTTAAGAAGGAAACTAAGTAAATGAATACGGTAGGAAAGCACTACTTTGATTCTACCCACCAGCTTCATTCTCTTAAACATCCACATGAGGGCTCTACATGCAGTCATTTGATCTCATCCTTCCTCATAGAAAGCTTCAAATGCTTTTCAAAGACATAGCAGGGAATAAAATAGATCTGATCCAATAATCACAATTCCACATTTAATTGCAATTTGACTAGGTATACCAGTCAATCTTTCATCCTATTGGAGCGCCTGTTGCATTCCTGTCCCGGCTGGCCCTGGGGCAGCTTGTGTTATACTGAGGGACAGGCTGGATCCATCAGAGAGGGTTAGAGTAGAGCAGCAGCACATGCTTTCTAAAGAGCCTTTGAAGGCTGAGTCCAACGCTTGGCATCAGCACACTGAGCTCCATTCAAACAGGCCAGGCCGGCCATCTCTTCAAAGACCTTCTTTAGTAATGGGAGGAAGTCACACACTCCACTGAGGCTTCCTGCTGCACGGCGCTACCAGCCTTAATGTACCTCTCAGATTGGACCAAGAGAAGGGCATGCTTGATTTGTGTGTGTATGAGTGTACGAGTCGGGTAAACATTTGACACCTTGGCTTTCGGTTCACAGTGCACCCCAGCCTTGATGTGAGAGAGAGCTTGATCTGTGTGTGTGTGTATGCGTGTGTGCTTACCTTCACATTTGAGCCCCTGCCGGACGAGTCCCCATAGCATCTCCCCACAGTAGTCACAGAAGGTGGGGGCTTTGTATGAGTGGACATAGAGGGCATGGGGCCGGATCTGGAAGTCCTCTACTGTGGCTAAAGCTGCAATTCAGACACAACTTAAAATAAAAAACATGGCAAACAAAACTAAAGCAAAACAAATAAACTTCAAACACCATAACCCTGAAACCAAATAATGAAAATTACAAAAAAATTAAATAACAATTAAACTAAACAAAAATATAAAAGCAACATGCATCAACTTCAAAGATTTTGCTAAGTTACAGTTCATATACGGAAATCAGTCACTTGAAATACATTCATCAGGCCCTAATATATGGATTCAACATGACTGGGCAGGGGTGCAGCCATGGATGGGGAGCCAGGCCCAGCCAATCAGAATAGGTTTTCCCCACAAAAGGGCTTTATTACAGACAGAAATACCCCCCCCCCCCCCCCTGTGGGGTATTTTGTCCTGCCCAATATTTTGTCCTGCCCAATGCGTTCGCCAAGTAGCCAAGCCTATCAATGAAGGTTTTGGTTCGTGAGACTGCTTTGAAATAAATCTTAATCACCAAAGCTTCATTAAAAGATCAAGTTTGGGAGCAGCAAAGCAGTGACTGGACATGTCCTGTTTATCTATGTGTTGTGTAGGCCTACAGTACATTCTTTTAGCCAGTTCCTGTTTTGGACGTGTGTAAAAAACCCTCCATGTAGGCTACATGTGTCCATTTGCCCCTCATTAACAGAGAGATGAGATGATGCTGTTGACCCTTGTATTTAGAACTTATCTTCCTGTAACAATTACTTGTTTTCCATTTCATATGATTAAAAACCAAGCCCTTACTCTAGGCCTATAGGAAGGTAGTTGTTGTGGAATTGTTAGATTACTTGTTAGATATTACTGCACTGTTGGAACTTGAAGCACAAGCATTTCGCTACACTCGCATTAACAGCTGCTAACCATGTGTATGTGACCAATAAAATGTGATTTGATTCATAACGAAGGCTGGTTCAACAGCAATCCGCTGTGTCTTCTGACCAAGCTATTTACAAATATTATTGTTGTTTAAAAAAAATGTATTGCTTATTTTTTGTTTAATTTGATTAAAAACCAGCTCGCATGCAATGGAATTTAGGAGCCGTCTGCTGTTTCTGGAGAAGTGTGAATGTGATCTGTAAGATGGTTCCATTACGTTTTTTAAACATTATACTGTATTTGTGACATTCTCTTCATATTCTCTTTTTCAGCTTCTGTGAAAAGTTTGGATGTGAGTAAAACCCTCCATTGTCTGCGTTGCCTTAATATTATATGCCTACAGGGAGAAATGATGGAGCCTGTAACTGTATTTAGACATAGCCTATTTTAAACAATTCGATTAGAATTATTCACTCTCATTTTAGGCTTTATCAATAGTGAATTTAATCTTGCTTATTGACAATGTTTGGCATATCCATGGCTCAACCATAATGCAATTTACAGTAGGCTAGCCCCTATATCAGTGTAAATGCTATGTTTAACAATATATTTCCATATTGAAACCAAGCAATTACTTAGAACAATGTGGACTGAAAACATGTTCAACATATTTAGCAAAGATGGGATAGGCCTACATTTTGTTATTTTGTTTCTGTATGCTTTTATTTATTTCATTTACCAAACTAGGCTATTATGGACTACACTGGAATTGATAACAACGCAATACATAAAATACCATGAATACGCAACTTGAAGCAACCACATATGTAGCCATGGAGCACGTTCGGATTGGCCAGTGAGGAGACAAGCCTCCAACTTGTTTATTCATTAAAATCCAGCCTTTTCGCGCCACCGCCAGCTACTGCGCCCATAATTCCTGAAGTCAAAACAGGAAAAATATTTCCGACAGCCCTGGACCTATAACGCTACCGCTAGCTCAAAAATGTACCACTGCGTTAGTTTGTTAAAAAAGAGCCCCGAGTGTACACTGTAATGTAAAGGCATTTTATGCTGTTTTGTCAGCCGGTAATAGTCAGATGATTTACTGGAGCATCGTGTTATTGGTATGTCTGTGTGCATTGGTATGTCTGTGTGCATAAAAAAAACTTATAACTCAGATCTAGGGAACAAACTGTTCACATAATGGAGTGAATGCATCCATATCAGAGAGTCTGACCTGGGAAGTAACTTAGAACAGGCAGTTATGTACAGTAAGAGATGCTGGAGGGGAAAGCTGTTCTGTTCTGTTCCGAGGTCGTGGTTTCTCTCACTAGGGCTCAGTGCAATAACATCCCATTAACAGCTCAGTGCTATAACATCCCATTAATAGCTCAGTGCTATAACATCTCATTAACAGCTCAGTGCTATAACATCCCATTAATAGCTCAGTGCTATAACATCTCATTAACAGCTCAGTGCTATAACATCCCATTAACAGCTCAGTAGTATAACATCCCATAAACAGCTCAGTGCTATAACATCCCATTAACAGCTCAGTAGTATAAGATCCCATTAACAGCTCAGTGCTATAACATCCCATTAACAGCTCAGTGCTATAACATCCCATTAACAGCTCAGTGCTATAACATCCCATTAACCGCTCAGTGCTATAACATCCCATTAACAGCTCAGTGCTATAACATCCCATTAACAGCTCAGTAGTATAACATCCCATTAACAGCTCAGTGCTATAACATCCCATTAACAGCTCAGTAGTATAACATCCCATTAACAGCTCAGTGCTATAACATCCCATTAACAGCTCAGTGCTATAACATCCCATTAACAGCTCAGTGCTATAACATCCCATTAACAGCTCAGTGCTATAACATCCCATTAACAGCTCAGTGCTATAACATCTCATTAACAGCTCAGTAGTATAACATCCCATTAACAGCTCAGTGCTATAACATCCCATTAACCGCTCAGTGCTATAACATCCCATTAACAGCTCAGTAGTATAACATCCCATTAACAGCTCAGTGCTATAACATCCCATTAACAGCTCAGTAGTATAACATCTCATTAACAGCTCAGTGCTATAACATCCCATTAACAGCTCAGTGCTATAACATCTCATTAACAGCTCAGTGCTATAACATCTCATTAACAGCTCAGTGCTATAACATCCCATTAACAGCTCAGTGCTATAACATCCCATTAACAGCTCAGTGCTATAACATCCCATTAACAGCTCAGTAGTATAACATCCCATTAACAGCTCAGTAGTATAACATCCCATTAACAGCTCAGTGCTATAACATCCCATTAACAGCTCAGTGCTATAACATCCCATTAACAGCTCAGTAGTATAACATCCCATTAACAGCTCAGTGCTATAACATCCCATTAACAGCTCAGTAGTATAACATCCCATTAACAGCTCAGTGCTATAACATCCCATTAACCGCTCAGTGCTATAACATCCCATTAACAGCTCAGTAGTATAACATCCCATTAACAGCTCAGTGCTATAACATCCCATTAACAGCTCAGTAGTATAACATCCCATTAACAGCTCAGTGCTATAACATCCCATTAACAGCTCAGTAGTATAACATCCCATTAACAGCTCAGTGCTATAACATCCCATTAACAGCTCAGTGCTATAACAGCTACTTACAGTAGGAGGCGGTACAGCAGAAACTAACAACAGGCTACAAGGTTGTTTACAACATCACCTGTTTCAGAGTGGTATGGCATTACAGAGCGCACTAAAGACCACTGAGACAGACAGTCTCATTCAACAGAACAGGACCAGAGAAGACCACATCCCATGATAATGATGCTCTTTAATCAGCGAGCTCATAGTATGGTTTGGTTTGTTTCCTATCTGGACTGAAACAAGGTAGGCCCAGCCATTACCCAGGGGACTTTTCTCCATCTGCTGCTGTGGTTTGTGTTGGAGGGATATGAGTGAGGTCATTCTTGGAAGGGACAGTTAGTTCACAGGAGTGACTCATCCAAGATGTGAATAAGAGATCGCTATTCGCTACCAAACCTGTGTGATTGCATCCCCCCCAGCACCGGAGAGAAAAGAGAGAAATCTCTTTCTCACAGTTCTTTTGCAATCATTTATGCTGTTGTGGTTTTCCCATTGACCAACAAGGGAATCATAATCTTTTACGCCAGAATTTAGGTGGAAAACCCTGCGTAATGTCACTAACTATTTGTGTGTGTTTTTGTGCTTCAGTAGGTGTTTTCTCTGATCCAGTTTTACAATAAGACCAAGTTCACATACCAGTATCCAATGAAGGATGCACCAGGGACATTCTCAGTAGCTGTTGCCGTGACGAGATGCAGCTCTGAACAACAAATGTGACATCTATCCACTTAGGGAATAAAATTCACTTTACTGACAATCCCCAAATACCTGGAAGAGAGAACATTCTTTGGAAGATAAAATAGAGAGAAAGAGACACCAGGAAGAAAGGGAGAGCAGAACCGATGGCTGCGACGAGGAACACAGATGGGCGATAGTGGGGTAGACATACCAGATTTGATAGGCCTCCACAGATCACCTTATGACTTCACTTTCTACTGCAGGCCCAAGCTTAAAAAGCAGCACTGTTGATTTCCATGTTAAAATTATACATATGGACACACAGCACCTCCATATGAATAATATCTTTTTCATTAACTAGCTATATAGATTAATTTAGTTGCTAATGAACTCGGGCACATTTTGAGTCGAACTTCAAAGCGTAAAAAGAACTTAAGAAAGTCACATGCCACCACACTGGGAATAGCTCCCTGGCAAAAAGACATGAAAGAAGGCATTCATGGGCTTTTCAAACACATCGAGGAAAAAAACGCACAGCCTATTAACGGCCTCAACTTTATGAAATGGTTGTTGAGATGTTTTGCATCAAACACTATAGAAGATTGAGCCAATAAAGGATTTTTCACGAGCAGCAGGCCTGACATTAATGTGATGTCTGTTTGTTTTCATTTTTGACTAATCAGGCATCACAAGTGTCCATCAGACATAATTCAGAAGTTATAGTCTAACATTCATCGGTGACTAAAAGAGCTATAAAACAAATATGTACATCCATTTTGTATGCCATATCCTGTCAAATAAGAGGGATGCTGAGTGAGAAACAAACAGTGAGTGGGATTCTTGGACCAAACAGCCCTCTCTCCATGTCCAACCCCCTGGTTAGGGTTGGCCTGTCCACTTTCCAGTGCCGCCGTGCACAGCCCAGCATGTTTATACTCAGTGGGTCCACTACAATCACTTACTGCAGAGAAAACAAGCCAGGCCCTTATAGTCCAGCGCCAAGAAAACCCTGAGCTGTTTGTCTCTCACAGCCACAGAACAACAGGTCTCAAAGAATTTATAGGAATCAATGGTGTCTTTAAAGTATTTAATTCATGTAAATTAGAAGCAACTAAGGAAAATGATAAATAGTATGATTTTAAAAAATCCTATTTTCAGTCTACCAGACTAGAACAGCGAAGCATATCGGAGCTTGCATTGCACCAGTTTGACACATGTAGATCTCCTCAGCATATGCAGACCAACTACAAGGCTAAGACGAGGAAGCAGTGTGGGTGTAGAGCTTGTGGATGTGACAATACTCTGACCTCACACAGCCATCCAGGTGCAACACTGAGGCTGAAACCTGTCAACCGTCTCAAACCAGAGGGAAGGAGACAGAGGAAACCAGAGGTCTCCTGGATACACTCATTTGGGGCTCACTGCTAAACACCAGCAGATCAGATCCATCCGGTCGCAGAGTTATTTCATGTCTGGATCCATGCAGACAATGCTTCTAGTTCTACCCCGGAGAGAGAGAGAGGGAGGAGGGGATGTCCAGTCCAGGTGGTGGGACTGTGAGGTGCTTCCCAATGGAGACAGATGGAACAGAAAATAATGCCTTGACGAGCCAGTGTTTGTTAGACTCAATAGTCAGCAGGAAACTGAAATCATCTGTGACAGGAAAAGAGAGGGGAAACTAGCCACCTGTGTCTCTGGAGGTGAGCTTTAGAGAGGCGTGAAACAGAACTGTACAACACACAGGTTTGAATTACAGAAAATGTTGTGTACTAGATTAGTACATATAGCCTAAAATCAAAAAGTTAATAAAAGCCGTTAGGGTTAAACCCAGATCAGAACTACTCACCAGAGAGCACCACCTCTATCAGATCTCCCTCATGTATATCTTCTGCTGACGTCAGCCTCTGGAGGATGTTCTCAGAGGTCAGATCATGGCGGAAGAGCAGGATCTTGTCATACATGCCAAAGAAGCCACACTCCGGGAACTGACGAGGAAGAAACAGAAAAACGCTTGTGAGTATCCACTATATGCAGAACGCAATGGCTGGAGCACTTATAATCTACTGGCTCGACCAACAATATACACACAATAACTCATATACACTTTTTGAAATTGGCATCAGATGATCAAGACCCTGTCTTAATATTCATTCAACAGTTGTTTACTCTTTCTTTTCCCTTCTCATTTGGTTTGGGGACATTTATGATTATGTTCAATGCGGTTTGTCATATTTACTGGACAAGTGCTACTAATTTATGGTTGGCCCCCATCTGATAAATATACATTTATATTGTATACAGTACTGTATAAAGCTCCTTCTCTGACGCACGGAGTAATGGCTACCTTTTTCCAGTCATCATAGCCAGAGCCAGCAAGCCTGTGGTGTAGGAATGGAACGGGTGTGTGTGTGTGGAATTAACATTAGGCTGAATATTACCACAGAGAGAGAGAGAGGGAAACACAGCTGTTTAATCCACCCAAGCTACAATGAGTCACACACACACACACACACACACTCCTGCTCCCATTAACTACTTTCTGTGGCTCACGTCAGCAGTCAACGTGGAGGATGGAGGAGAATTGAAAACACACTGGCTCAGGAAGAGAGCTCACATTCAAACACCTTTATCCCCTGAAACAGTGAAACAGTGGAATGCGCTGATTACAGCGGAAGGAAAAAACAATCAAATAGCTATTCAATATAGCATGCCACTCTTCTCCATACAGCAATACAAGTAGGCAGAGTGCCATTAGGGGTAGGCTATTGATAATGAAACATATATATCAAAACCACACTGACATAGCCATTGTAATAACATTGTAATAACTTTTCTAGTCGACGATGTGGAATAGTTACTGACTGTCAGTAATCATTTAACTATTGCAGAAATTCTATCCAGCAGCATTAGGAGCAAAATGACATATAAGCATCTGCTAGAAAAGACAGAACTGTCTTGCTCGTCTTGCTAGCCTTGGTTCTCAGCAGGCAGTCTGAGGTGAGCTCACTTCAACAATGCTCTCCAGTAGCTGTGATGTAACCTCCAGCTTGGCAGTCCGTCAGGGCTGGGCCAGGTAATGCTCTGGACTCAGATAATGGCCCAGGCCATCAGACAGCAAGCAGTGAGGGAAACAGGAGTGGTGAGGGGAGGGGAGGAGGGGTTAACATCCTGAGAGGAGTGACAGAGGAGCAGCAGCGTCCTGCAACCCAGCCAGGAAGTAAGCCAAGTCAATACTGAGTCACTTCCTGGTCCCAGACCCACAGTTTCCACACAACTTCCGCTGCTCGTGTCAAGACACAAAGGTTAAACACACACAGGTTATACACACATACATGCACACACCCACACACCTGGCTACAGCATATCTTATTTTCATACACACAAATCCATTGTGGTGTCATGTAGCAAAGTGGACATTTCACAATCTCCCTGAGGTTTATCAGTCCAACACTTCCACTGGACATGGAGATCTGTACAAGAAAAGTAGCCTGTCTCTTGCTATGCCTGACTACACTGTATGACACTGTAACCATGGATCTCTCACTCACCGTCTTCCCTCGCAGGGGAGGTCATGTCCCCAGCCTGGCAGGAAAACCATGCCCAGTTTCTGTGAAGGGCAGCAATGCCTTTTTTCACTCCTCTCATCTCTCCCTTCATGAAATGATAAAGTTTGTTTCCCCAAAACCTTCTGCCAGCCAGCCAGTCAGCCAGCCAGCCAGTCAAGAGATGCCTGCCTTCATCAGCAGTGTGTCATATTCAGATATAAGGGTCAATAGGGGCTGTCAGGGAGGAAGAGAGCCAGAGAATGGATGGATGGATGTAGGGGGCCATCCTGTGTGGCACTCATCAAAGCGGGCCCCTGGTGGAGGCCCCCTACAGAGCTGCTTCTCCCTGCCAACATGGCTGCTCTGGCAGGCTCACCTAACACAGCTGCTTCCCTGTCAGGGTCACACACAATGCCCACGGAACAATGTGAGCAGTAACACAACGGCCAACGAGGCCCACGGGCACCAGGGTTGGCACACGATACAGCAGAGAGGGGAACAGCTGGAGCTCCTAAAATGCTTCTCTCCAGGGTGGTGGAGCCACGGCTGCAGGCTGACACCAGGAAAGAGGACAGTGTTAGGGGCTACACTGACAAACTATGCAAACTGCTTTTAAATGAGCATACACCAGAATTACTGTACTGTATTAACCCTTACATACACATTATTATACACCCCCCCTAAACAGCACATTCAATGTGCCTAGTTCCCAGAGCAGAGCCCTGCTGAAAGGCCATTAAATGGCCCAGTTATGTAAACACTGAAACTCCTGTGTTTAAAAGGCCTCCTTTATGCCTAATGCATATGGAACATGAAAGCCTCTGTCTGTTAGCAGCTGCCTTACATAACTGCGTGATCAACCAGCGCTCCTGGCTGGCCTAGGCTCTGGCTCTAATCTGAGGGGGTAGCCCTTGCATCTAGTCTGCCTTTATACACAGCAGACCAGTCTGCATCTCCTCCTGTAGGCCTGATTCAGTCTGATGAAGGTTCATAGACTGAAGCGTCGCTATGCTTTTGGTCTGTCTAGCCTAATCCACCCATGGCCAGTACTAGGCTTCTAGATGTGTCTAGTGGGAAGGAGAGCTGAGAAGGCTGGGAAAAGGGAGAGGGAGGGTGCTCACACACACCATAACAATGACCCCAGTGTTAGGGCTACTGCCTCTGGCTTTAATGTAGCTGAGATAAGCTGGGGTCCTGTGGAGAGCAGGGAACAAAGAGATAAGATTCCCCGGTGGGGAGAAGGGACCGCAAAGCCTGTGTGTGCGTGCGTGCGTGCGTGCGTGCGTGCGTGTGTTGGCCCTGGCTGTGAAGACAGGGTGCTGAAAGGAGGGTGTGAGAGCGAGGAGTGCTCAGTGGATAGGGATCTTATGATAGCTGCCCTGCTTTCCACAGGATCCCACTTCACTGGGCTTGGTGTTTATCCAAATGTAGACATTACTAAACAACATCAAGAATGTTTACCTTTACACAGCTTCATGTTTCCAAAACAAGAGACATCCTAAACGCTGTCATACTTTAAAGTGATTCATTGCATGGCTCTAGCGTTGTCACATCCTTCCGGTGTCCAGAGTGCCTTGTCAGGGTGAGGTTTTCCTCCATACGCCTGACATTCCTAATCTCCAGACCCGGGGCCCCGGGACCATCCCCCTCCACACCCCCCCCTGCCCTGCTCTGAGACCTGGCCAGCTGGATTCACCTCCTGTTGGCATTTACTGCAACACTTTCCACTGCACGTAGTTCCCATTCCAGCTGCATGCAGCTCAGGTCTACAGGTTGGTACAGTTCTGTATTGGGGAAAGGGCTGGGTAGAGGGCTGTGAAGAGAGCTGGGTAGAGCGCTGTGGAGAGAGCTGGGTGGAGAGAGCTGGGTAGAGAGCTATGGAGCGAGCTGGGTGGAGAGAGCTGGGTAGAGGCCTGTGGAGAGGGCTCTGGAGAGGGCTGGGTAGAGGGCTCTGGAGAGGGAAAGGTAGAGGGCTGGGTAGAGGGCTCTGGAGAGGACTGGGTAGAGAGCTGGGTAGAGGGCTCTGGAAAGGGAAAGGTAGAGGGCTCTGGAGAGGGCTGGGTAGAGGGCTCTGGAGAGGGCTATGGAGAGGGATGGGTAGAGGGCTCTGGAGAGGGAAAGGTAGAGGGCTGGGTAGAGGGCTCTGGAGAGGGAAAGGTAGAGGGCTCTGGAGAGGGCTGGGTAGAGGGCTCTGGAGAGGGCTGGGTAGAGGGCTCTGGAGAGGGAAAGGTAGAGGGCTGGGTAGAGGGCTCTGGAGAGGGCTGGGTAGAGGACTCTGGAGAGGGCTGGGTAGGGGGCTCTGGAGAGGGCTGGGTAGGGGGCTCTGGAGAGGGCTGGGTAGGGGGCTCTGGAGAGGGCTCTGGAGAGGGCTGGGTAGGGGGCTCTGGAGAGGGCTGGGTAGAGGGCTCTGGATAGGGCTGGGTAGGGGGCTCTGGAGAGGGCTCTGGAGAGGGCTGGGTAGGGGGCTCTGGAGAGGGCTGGGTAGAGGGCTCTGGAGAGGGCTGGGTAGAGGGCTCTGGAGAGGGCTGGGTAGGGGTCTCTGGAGAGGGCTGGGTAGAGGGTTCTGGAGAGGGCTGGGTAGGGGGCTCTGGAGAGGGCTCTGGAGAGGGCTGGGTAGGGGGCTCTGGAGAGGGCTGGGTAGAGGGCTCTGGAGAGTAGTGGATCGGGTCGGTGTCCACATCATGAAGGAATTAACACCAACACAGTCATGAAGAAGGCACGACAACACCTCTCCCCCCCAGAGGCTGAAAAGATTTGTCATGGGCCCTCAGGTCCTCAAAAGGTTCTACAGCTGCACCATTGGGAGCATCTTGACTGGCTGCATCACCACCTGGTATGGCAACTCTTTGGCATCTAACCGTAAGCCGCTACAGAGGGTAGTGCGTACGGCCCAGTGCATCACTGGGGCCCAGCTTCCTGACATCCAGGTCCTCTATATCAGGCAGTGTCAAAGAAAGGGCCTAAAAATTGTCAAAGACTCCAGCCTACCAAGTCATAGACTGTTCTCTCAGCTACCACATGGTAAGCGGTACCGATGCACCAAGTCTGGAACCAACAGGATCCTGTACAGCTTTTACCCCCAAGCCATAAGACTGCTGAATAGTCAACCAAATAGCTACCTGGACTATCTCCATTGACCCTATAGAGGGCTGGGTAGGGGCTGTGGAGAGGGCTGTACGTCTCCATTTTTGGTACCATGCAGCCCATGTTAGGAAAGATCATGGGGGCATGAGAACAGAGGAGGGAAGAGAATATGCTGTGCAAGTTTACTGTACTTAATAGATCCAAAATGGGGAATCAAAATTATGAAATAACACATATGGAATCATGTAGTAACCATAAAAGTGTTAAACAAATCAAAATATAGATTTTAGATTCTTCAAAGTAGCCACCCTTTGCCTTGATGACAGCTTTGCACACTATTGGCATTCTCTCAACCAGCTTCACCTGGAATGATTTTCCAACAGTCTTGAAGGAGTTCCCACATATGCTGAGCAAATAGCCCTTACACAGCCTGGAGGTCTGCTGTGTCATTGTCCTGTTGAAAAACAAATGATAGTCCAACTAAGTGCAAACCAGATGAGATGGCATATCGCTGCAGAATGCTGTGGTAGCCATGCTGGTTAAGTGTGCCTTGAATTCTAAATAAATCACAGACAGTGTCACCAGCAAAGCACCCCCACACCTCCTCCATGCTTCACAGTGGGAACCACACATGCAGAGATCATCCGTTCACCTACTCTGTCATCAAGGCAAATGGTGGCAACTTTGAAGAATCTCAAATATAATATATTTTGATTTGTTTAACACTTATTTGGTTACTACATGATTCCATGTGTTATTTCATAGTTTTAATGACTTTAATGATTATTCTACAATGTAGAAAAAAGTAAAAATAAAGCAAAAAAACTGGAATGAGTAGGTGTCCAAACTTTTGACTAGTACTGCAAATATATTGATTATATATATATATATATACACACACACAGTATATTGATCATATTGATCGGTTGCACTGAAGCACTTGCATTGGCAAGCTCTATCGTAGCTGTGTTGTTGTTAGGCAATAAAGATGACTAACGTAACAGAGTGGCATCCAGGCTGGTTAGAGAAATGGCACATGCATCTTGGGTCATGTCCCATAGTGACTAAGCATGGCCTTTGTAATCAACACACACTGTAGGGCTAACAGCACACCACCATTCAGCCCTACTCTGCACAAAGAGACGCAGGCGACCACACACACACCAAAGACACCAACATGACGAATCAATGTGTGAGGTCCGTGCGGCACACTGGAAAGCAGAGTGGAAAAGAGCTTCACCACGATAAGCCTTTGTTAAACTAACTGATCTGCCATTGATATGCTAAATCCCGTTAGAGGCAGAAAGAGAGGGATGGGCGGGATGGATGGGGCAGACGAGAAATATGATACATTTCAATGAGTTCCAAAAACAAATAGCCTCAGAACAGACATGGAAAATCGAGTCTGACACAACTGTTCTGGTTTGAATGAACAAACCCGTCAGGCTGTAGTTAGTCTCTGAGAAACCACATTTACTTATTGCTTAACTGCAAACCAATTTCAAAAGAACACTGAAGTTAAGATGCTACTGAATTTGAGAATTGATGTTGTCATGAATCACCCATCATGATTGGTGTATCTTAACATGTATAGTGATCAGTGGCACCAATGTAAAACATTCTTTCAATGTGTTAAAAGCTCAAATATTTTCTAACTCAGGGAAGGAAATGGGATGTGTAGTGCATGCTCTATGCTGGTGTGTGTGTATGTGTGTGTGTTAGCGTGTGGGGGTCCAAAGGGTATCAGTGATCAGGGTGAGAGGAGGGTGGTAACACGGAAACCCTGTCAGAGGAGAGAGGGGAGCTGGCAGGGTCTGACAGATGGACACATGATTACACTGAGGAAGGTGCACTGTGTGACCCGGGCTACCTGACACCTTTATGAGACTGGCCCTGGGCCAGTCTACAGTGATGGACAGCTACAGCACAGGCTTTGTTTAACCAAACCCATGTTTCAACAAGCAACTGGTACTGCTATTTGGCTGTGTGATATGAAGGATGATACTCAAGGAGAACATTAATTCAAATGAGCTATATATGGCTGATTCATGGCTGATTTAAGATAAAACCTCAACCCTGTTATGGTCAATCCTCTTACTTTATTGGCACTCTCTCCAGTGGTGGCAGGTAGCCAAGCGGTTAAGAACAAATTCTTATTTTCAATCACGGCCTAGGAACAGTGGGTGAACTGCCTTGTACAGGGGCAGAATGACAGATTTTTACCTTGTCAGCTTGGGGATTCGATCTTGCAACCTTTCAGTTACTGGCCCAATGCTCTAACCACTAGGCTACCAATATGTTAGGGCCACAATCATTTCAGAACCACAGAAGACTTACAGTTGACCTTTAGTAGAATATTATTGGGTTGTTTCAGGAAAAGAGCACAGTTTGTGTCCATTTGATATTTTAAGTAGAAATTGTGCACCAATATTGAATTTTAAAAGCGTGTTTAAAAGCCACCCAAAGGGCATCCAGTCAACTTGACACAACTGTGTGAAGCATTGGAGTCAACAAGGGCCAGCATCCCTGTGGAATGCTTTCAACACCCTGTAGAGTCCATGCCCAGAGGAATTGAGGCTGTTCTACGGGCAAAAGTAGGCCAAAAGCCTAAAAGCTGAATCTAGTTTATCTGGAAGGAATAGGTGATTATTACATTTAGGACCTTGAATAGAGAAATCAGAGTTTAAAGTGTTGAAGAAATTGAGTCCACATTTTAAGAGCACTGATAAGAATTGGATTGGATGAGTAGCGCGAAGCTAAGAGGAAGAATGGAGGTGATTAATGCTAACAAAGAGGAAGAGAAACAGGAGTTGGTTTCTGTTTGACACCAGTCAGTTTCTGGAGTGTAAAGCCAGTAAACAATATTTTGTATATTTGCTGCCCAGTAATAATACATAACGTTAGGAAAGGCTAATCCTCGGTGTGTTCTCTCTCTCTGGTGGAATTCTTTACGTATTCTTGAACTGCCTTCGCCACATAAAAACAAACAAATATGTTTATCTACTGAAATGAAAAAAGACTTGGGTATAAAAAGGAGACATTGAAACAAATACAGAAATCTGGGCAATACATCCATCTTAATGGAATTTCCCTTTACCAGATAGAGAATACTCCATCTCTGAAATTCTAGTTTAAGTTTGTTAATCAGGGGAATAAAGTAAAGTTATCATCCAGGAGAGAGGACAAGGTACGGGTGATATTGAGCCCTAAATATTTCATGCCAGACATACGAAATGGAATGGTCTCCTGCAGAATTTGTAATGCTAATTCATGAATAGGCCAAAAATGTCCTCTATTACTTTTAGCAAACACTCAAATCACATTGAGTGCAGTGTTGTAGGTTGACCAAGGTACTGATCGCCAGAGGTGAGACCATTTAAATGTATCCTTTATTTAACCAGAAAAGTCACATTGAGATTTACATCTCTTTTTCAAGTAAGCCCTGGCCACGATAAAGTCCATCACAAGACTGGAGTATGAAACGAGGTGTTTTATCTGCCATAATGCAGCCATTCATAGCTGTGTATGACATTGTTTATCAGCACAAAGAACAGCCTGGCCCTTCAACCCCAAACCGACCGACCGGGAAGCACAAGATGTTATTCAGTTGTTTTCGTGGCCTGGTGAACTAAGGTGTCTTGATGAAGCCATTGAGGAAGCAGACCTTAGAATATTGATTGTGGCTGTGTCACTGTTGTCATGTTGTGGTGGTACGGCATTATAGATGGAGCGATTGGTCAGAGAAGGATCCGCTACAGGTTAAAGGTTCAATTCCAAATGTGACTCAGTGGCTTGAATGCAAAATGTGGAGAGGAGCAGAGCTGCATGTACTGTGTGGCAAAGGAACAAAACTATGAATCCAAGTGAGACTGAAAGTCTACGACAAAGAGGAAAATTGTTTTGATGTCAAATGCATAACTGTTGTTTAACTTTGTGGCACATGTCACGGACCACATCAGTGGAAAATGTGCTGAATACGCAGTCCAAAATCTGCACATAGGAAAAGCTAATTGTGCTCTATGTGGCATTGGGGACAGTAATTGGAGTGTAAGAGTCACATCAAGCACATTTAGTGGAAATGGCAAACTGTGTTAATTATTAAATGAAGTTTCCCGCTGTCTCCAGTGAAATGATTGCATTGGTCTTATATTAGATGATTCATATAATTGGTCATATTATAGCACACATAGCCAAGAAAGCACTAACATAAACCACATGTGGAAACAACAGTATTCATATTGAAACCCACCTCCTGGCAATGAAACATTTGACACTTGGTTCTACTTAATATTATTGGTTGGATGTTATACCGTATATACCGTACACCAGGGTATTGGGAAATACCCATGGGATGATTTCCATATACCGTCAAACTATACTACCGTTCAAAAGCTTGGGGTCACTTAGAAATGTCATTGTTTTTGAAAGAAAGGCAAATTTTTTGTCCATTAAAATAACATCAAATTGATCAGAAATACAGTGTAGACTTTGTACAGTGTAGACTTAGTTAATGTTGTAAATGACTATTGTAGCTGGAAACGGCTGATTCTTAATGGAATATCTACATAGGCATACAGAGGCCCATTATCAGCAAACATCACTCCTGTGTTCCAATGGCAAATTGTGTTAGCTAATCCAAGTTTATCATTTTAAAAGGCTAATTGATCATTAGAAAACCCTTTTGCAATTATGTTAGCACAGCTGAAAACTGTTGTTCTGATTAAAGAAGCAATAAAACTGGCCTTCTTTAGACTAGTTGAGTATCTGGAGCATCAGCATTTGTGGGTTCGAATACAGGCTCAAAATGGTCAGAAACAAATAGCTTTCTTCTGATACTCATCAGTCTATTCTTGTTCTGAGAAATTAAGGCTATTCCATGCGAGAAATTGCCAAGAAACTGAAGATCTCGTAAAACGCTGTGTACTACTCCCTTCACAGAACAGCGCAAACTGGCTCTAACCAGAATAGAAAGAGGAGTGGGAGGCCCCGGTGCACAACTGAGTGTAACAGTTTAACTTTAGACCGTCCCCTCGCCCCGACACGGGCGCGAACCAGGGACCTTCTGCACACATCAACAACGGTCGCCCACAAAGCATCGTTACCCATCACTCCACAAAGGCCGCGGCCCTTGCAGAGCAAGGGGAAACACTACTTCTAGGTTTCAGAGCAAGTGACGTAACTGATTGAAACGCTATTAGCGCGTACCCACTAACTAGCTAGCCATTTCACATTTGTTACACTCACCCCCCTTTCAACCTCCTCCTTTTTCCGCAGCAACCAGTAATCCGGGTCAACAGCATCAATGTAACAGTTTAACTTTAGTCCGTCCCCTCGCCCCGACACGGGCGCGAACCAGGAACCTTCTGCACACATCAACAACGGTCGCCCACGAAGCATCGTTACCCATCGCTCCACAAAGGCCGCGGCCCTTGCAGAGCAAGGGGAAACACTACTTCTAGGTTTCAGAGCAAGTGACGTAACTGATTGAAACGCTATTAGCGCGTACACGCTAACTAGCTAGCCATTTCACATTCGTTACATGAGCAAGAGGACAAGTACATTAGAGTGTCTAGTTTGAGAAACAGACGCCTCACAAGTCCTCAACTGGCAGCTTCATGAAATAGTACCCGCAAAACACCAGTCTCAACGTCAACAGTGAAGAGGCGATTCCAGATGCTGGCCTTCTAGGCAGAGTTACAAAGAAAAAGCCATATCTCAGACTGGCCAATAAAAATAAAATATTAAGATGGGTAAAAGAACACAGACACTGGACAGAGGAAGATTGGAAAAAAGTGTTACGGACAGACGAATCTTAGTTTGACGTGTTCGGATCACAAATAAGAACATTTGTGAGACGCCGAAAAAATGAAAAGATGCTGGAGGAGTGCTTGACGCCATCTGCCAAGCATGGTGGAGGCAATGTGATGGTCTGGGGGTGCTTTGGTGGTGGTAAAGTGGAAGATTTGTACAGGGTAAAAGGGATCTTGAAGAAGGAAGGCTATCACTCCATTTTGCAATGCCATGCCATACCCTGTGGAAGGCGCTTAACTGGAGCCACTTTCCTCCTACAACAGGACAATGATCCAAAGCAACGCTCCAAACTATGCAAGAACTATTTAGGGAAGAGCAGTCAGCTGGTATTCTGTCTATAATGGAGTGGCCAGTACATTCACCGGATCAACCCTATTGAGCTGTTGTGGGAGCACCTTGACCGTATGGTACGTAAGAAGTGCCCATCAAGCCAATCCAACTTGTGGGAGGTGCTTCAGGAAGCATTGGGTGAAATCTCTTCAGATTACCTCAACAAATTGACAACTAGAATGCCAAAGGTCTGCAAGGCTGTAATTTCTGCAAATGGAGGATTCTTTGACAAAAGCAAAGTTTGAAGGACACAATTATTATTTCAATAAAAATCATTATTTATAACCTTGTCAAAATCTTGACTATATTTCCTATTCATTTTGAAACTCATTTCATGTATGATTTCATGGAAAACAAGAACATTACTAAGTGACCCCAAAATGTTGAACGGTAGTGTATATCTTTGAAGTTTTTGAATATTTATAGCTATTTTTAAGTAAATACCTGCAGTCAACTTCTGCAATACGTTAGGACAGGTATTCTCAAACTGGGGTACGCGTACCCCAAAACAGTCCATTTAGATTTTCCAACGGGGCTATAGATTTGGTTGAGTAGCCTCGTTTCACTACCAAAAATAAAATTCAACCATCTAGCGAAATAACAACACAATGTCAAATACTTGTAACCGAGTCAAATAATTAACATCCAATCACATTAACTTATGGCTGCAGGGGCAGTATTGAGTAGCTTGGATGAAAGGTGCACAGAGGTGCCCATAGTAAACTGCCTGCTCCTCAGTCCCAGTTGCTAATATATGCATATTATTATTCGTATTGGATAGAAAACACTCGGAAGTTTCTAAAACTGTTTGAATTATGTCTGTGAGTATAACAGAACTCATATGGCAGGCAAAAACCTGAGAAGTTCCACTTCCTGTTTGAATTTTTTCTGAGGTGGCAGATTTTCAACCAAGCTCTCATTGAAATTACAGCGAGATATTGATGAGTTTTCACTTCCTACAGCTTCCACTAGATGTCAACAGTCAATAGAACTTTGTCTGATGACTCATGTGAAGGGGGGCCGAAGGAGACAGGAATTAGTCAGGTCTGCCACGAGCTGACCATGCTTTCACATGCGCGTTCACATGAGGAGGACCTCCGTTCCACCACTCTTCTGAAGTCAATCTAATTATCCGGTTGGAACGTTATTCAAGATGTATGTTAACAACATTCTAAAGATTGATTCAGTACATCGTTTGACATGTTTCTACTGACTGTTACGGAACTTTTGGATATTTCGTCACGTTATAGTGGACGCGCTTTGTGACTTTGGAATTGTTTACCAAACGCGCTAACCAAAGTAGCTAATTGGACATAAATAACGGACATTATCGAACAAATCAAGCATTTATTGTGGACCTGGGATTCCTAGGACTGCATTCTGATGAAGTTCATCAAAGGTAAGGAAACATTTATCATGTATTTTCTGGTTTCTGTTGACCCCAACATGGCGGCTAATTTGGCTATTGTTCTGAGCTCCGTCTCAGATTATTGCATGATTTGCTTTTTCCGTAAAGTTTTTTTGAAATCTGACACAGCGGTTGCATTAAGGAGAGGTATATCTATAATTCCATGTGTATTATCATTCCACTTGTATTATCATCTACATTTATGATGAGTATTTCTGTTGAAACGATGTGGCTATGCAAACTCACTTGATGTTTTTGGAACTAGTGAATGTAATGCGCAAATGTAAACTCAGATTTTTTGTTATAAATATGAACTTTATCAAACAAAACATGCATGTACTGTGTAACATGAAGTCCTATGAGTGTCATCTGATGAAGATAATCAAAGGTTAGTGTAGTAACCTGGTATATTTATGTTTACCAATAGATGGCAGTATTGACTCAAGACGGGGGTTTGCTTCCCGCTATCCGTAGCTATTTCCTATGTCTGCCTATTTAACTATGATTAAGAAAGCTTCTGGGTTTTAAGCCAGGTGCATAAAATGATGTAAATCTTACAATTAAATACTAAACCGTATGTAAGTCTCATGAGTCGTAATTCTAAGAAGCCTTTAAGGATACTACATATTTGGCGATGAGGATAACTATGGAAAACTGCGTTGGATTTTTTTTTGTCACGAAGTTAACGGAGTGTTTGGCGTGCGACGCGGGAGGTGAGACTCAAGTGAACGGTGGAAGATTCTGAAGGCTTGATTCCCTGGATACGGGTAGGACAAATTATTGACTGTGTGAGGGGAGAAACAATCGAAAAAGATGGCTTTGGCAACAATAGGCTCGCTACCACCATTTGATCCTAAAAATCAGGAATGGGAGGAGTACTGTGAAATAATGGAACATTTCTTTGCTGCTAATGAAATAACTGATGCCGTTAAACAGAAATCCATACTCATAAGCGTTGTCGGTGCACAGACGTACAGCTTAGTGAGAAACCTGTTGAGCCCAGATAAACCAGGAGAAAAGTCATTCATAGATTTAGTCGAACTATTAAAAAATCACTTCAACCCCAAACCCAGTGAGATAGTACAAAGATTCAAGTTTGATTCAGGCATGAGAAAACCTACCGAATCAGTGCGGGAATATGTGGCTGAGTTGAGAAAACTAGCATTGGACTGTAACTATGGGAATACATTATCGCAAATGCTACGCGATCGGCTGGTGTGTGGGATTAATGATGACAAGATACAAATAAGATTGTTATCAGAGCCTAATCTCACGTTTGAGAATGCACTCAAACTGGCCCAGGCCATGGAGTCCGCAAATAGAAATGCACTGGATTTGCAGGCAAGGGGCGCAACTGCGTGCCATACAGTAAAAGAGAGCAGCGCTGAGCGCGTAGAATTTCAAAGAACAGAAAGCCGTGGTGCAGCAGCCAATAGAGACTGTTATCGTTGCAAAGGTAAACACGCAGCGTTTGACTGTAAATTCAAACACGAAAAGTGTTATGCATGTGGGATAATAGGCCACATTGCGAGGGCGTGCCGCAATAAAAAAAAGCCACAGGCTGCAGAAAAGAGGACGGACAGAAAACCTAATACCTCCAGACGCTCTAGCTACCGCTCTAATCAAGTGAGAGAAAGTGAAAGTGAGTGCGCAGACTCCGAGCAAGCATTCTCAATGTACAGTGTACAGGGGGCGAATATGAAGAAGGTGGAGCCTTTCATTGTGGAAATGGGAATAAATGGATTGAAGGTACCGTTTGAACTAGACACAGTGTCACTCTGATGAACAGGTCCCAATTCTATAGGAAGTGGAAAACCGTTGAAGTGCCTAAACTGAGAGACACCCCCATTAAACTCAAAACGTACACAGGGGAGAAGATCACTGTGATTGGAGTTGCGGATGTTCAAGTGGAATATCAAGGACAAAAGAAAAATCTGCCTCTCTTAGTAATGGAAGGTACTGGCCCCAGCTTACTAGGAAGAGGGTGGTTGGAGGAAATAAAATTGAACTGGGATGAAATCAAACATGTCACCACAGAGACATTGACACTACAGCAGGTGCTTTCAAAGCATGAGGGTGTTTTCAAAGAAGAGCTAGGGACATTATAAGGGGTCCAAGCTACCATTCATGTTGATGCTGATGCTACTCCCAGATTCTATAGGCCAAGATCAGTTCCATATGCCATGAAGCCTAAAGTGGATGTGGAAATTGACAGACTCTTAGCAGAGGATATAATTGTACCTGTCAAGTTTTCTGAGTGGGCAGCACCAGTTGTTCCCATACTAAAACCAGATGGTTCAATCAGATTATGCGGTGACTATAAGCTGACTGTAAATAGAGTTTCCTCTCTGGAGCAGTACCCAATACCCAAAGTGGAGGATTTGCTTTCAACGTTAACCGGAGGGCAACAGTTTACAAAACTGGACATGAGTCACGCATATCAGCAAGTGCTAATGGATAAAGCTTCAGAGAAGTACCTGACCATAAACACCCACAGAGGGATGTTTACCTATAAACGCTTGCCTTTCGGGGTGTCTTCTGGACCAGCTATCTTCCAAAGAACTATGGAGGGAATTCTGCAGGGGATACCCAAGGTAGCGGTTTACCTCGACGACATTCTTGTCACGGGAGTCACGAAGGAGGAACATCTCAGAAACTTAGGTGAAGTTTTGAGGAGAATGGAGGATGCCGGTCTCCGGCTGAAGAGGAGCAAGTGTACACTGTTAGCTGATGAAGTGCAGTACCTGGGTCATAAGGTGGATGCCAAGGGGTTACACACTGTCAAAGCTAAAGTGAGGGCTGTTGTGGAAGCTCCAGCTCCGACAAACGTTACAGAGCTGAAAGCCTATCTAGGCTTACTGAATTATTATAATCGCTTCCTCCCGAACCTCTCTACCCTCTTAGCTCCTCTACATCAACTGTTAAGGAAGGATGTGGCCTGGAAATGGTCAGAAAGTCAGGAAGAAGCTTTTGCAAAGTCAAAGGTGTTACTGCAATCAGCTGAAGTGCTAGTGCACTACTCATCAGACAGAGATCTCATCCTATCGTGTGATGCCTCATCGTATGGTGTGGGGGCGGTGCTATCCCACCGGATGGAGAATGGTGCAGAGAAACCTATCGGGTTCATGTCAAGAACGTTGTCGCCAGCGGAGAAAAAGTACTCTCAGCTGGACAAGGAAGGACTGGCTGTCATATTCGGAATACAGAGATTCCACAAGTACTTGTATGGGAGAACATTCACTATTGTGACGGATCATAAGCCTCTGATCTCTCTGTTCCATGAACAAAAGCCAGTACCACAAATGGTCTCTCCAAGAGTTCAACGTTGGAATGTGTGGCTCAGGGCCTACGAGTACAGAATCATTTACAAACCAGGTAGATACCATGGGAATGCTGATGCTCTGAGTAGGCTGCCCGTTCCAGAAATCATCATTCAGGAAGAAGAAAATGACCAGGTTTTGATGATCGACGTGTTGGATGATGCACCGGTGAACACAGCACAAATCAGGCAATGGACTTCAAAGGATGTGACGTTATCACAAGTGCATGAATTTATCCTGAAAGGATGGCCTAGAGTGACAGAGCCTCAGATCATGCCTTACTGCACTCGCCGCTTGGCATTGAGTGTTCGAGATGGATGTGTTCTGGGGGGTTCAAGAGTAGTTATCCCACCACAAGGGCGGGGGTTGCTACTGAAGTTGTTGCATCAGTCGCATCCAGGTATGTCGAGAATGAAAGACCTAGCGAGGTCATATGTCTGGTGGCCAAAGATGGACCACGATGGTGAAAATGAGGTTAGCCGAAGATTGTCAGAGTAACAGGAAGTCACCCCCCACCGCGCCATTACATCCATGGGAATGGCCAGAAAAACCATGGACACGATTACATGTGGACTACGCTGGACCTTTCCTAGGAAAAATGTTCCTTGTGCTGATTGATTCTCATTCAAAGTGGATGGATGTTTACCCCATGAACACGTCAACATCGTACGCTACTATTGAGAAGTTGAGACAAAGCTTCAGTGTTATGGGATTGCCTCAAATGTTGGTTAGTGACAATGCTACTTGTTTTACAAGCACTGAATTCACAAGTTTCATGAAACAAAATGGAATTCAGCATGTAACGTCGGCCCCTTTTCACCCATCTTCAAACGGATTAGCAGAACGTGCAGTTCAGACCTTGAAGGAGGGGATGAGGAAGATGCAAGGGCCCAGCATGGAAACAAAGGTGTCAAGATTCTTGTTTAGCTACAGGATTACTCCTCAAGCTACGACTGGGTTGTCACCTGCAGAAATGTTGATGTCAAGGAGGTTAAGGTCAACCTTGGATCTCATCAGACCAGACCTGAAAATGAAAATACAACAAAAGCAATGGAATCAAAAATGTAATCATGACACCCGAGCCAAACTCAGAAGTTTCTCACCTGGAGATGATGTCTATACAAGAAACTATGGGTTTGGTCCTAAATGGATTCCAGCTACCATTGAGGATTGCTCAGGAACAGTATCTTATACTGTGATTATCGGAAGTGGACAAAGACTAAGGAGACACGTGGATCAGATCCGAGCAGGACAGGACAGGACAGGACATTGGAACGTTCCCCAGAGTTGCAGTTGGACAAACCACCTGAGACCAACAATGCTCAACTTCCTGAGACCACCAGTCCTGGACGACCTCCTCCTGTGAAGTCTCCACAAAAGGACTTTGTTTCACCATCAAGGGGTGAAGATCTGGTGGCACCAGCTACACCACCTCTGAGACGCTCTATTAGAGACGTCCGCCAGACTTTTTCAGATCCTAAAAGAGATCATTTTTGTAAAAATGTAAATAAGAATATAGCATAGCTCAGAAAGGAATGAAATTGGGTTATTAGCTTTAAAGGGGGGGAATGTAGTAACCTGGTATATTTATGTTTACAAATAGATGACAGTATTGACTCAAGACGGGGGTTTGCTTCCCGCTATCCGTAGCTATTTCCTATGTCTGCCTTTTTAACTATGATTAAGAAAGCTTCAGGGTTTTAAGCCAGGTGCATAAAATGATGTAAATCTAAGTTACAATTAAATACTAAACCGTATGTAAGTCTCATGAGTCGTAATTCTAAGAAGACTTTAAGGATACTACAGTTAGTGATTCATTTTATCTCTATTTCTGCTTTTTCTGACTGCTATCTTTTCGCTGGAAAAATGGCTGTGCTTATTGTGGTTTTGTGGTGACCTAATATAATCGTTTGTAGTGCTTTTGCTGAAAAGCCTATTTGAATTTGGACACTTTGGTGGGATTAACAACAAGATTACCTTTAAAATTATACAAGACCCATGTATGTTTGAGGAATTTTAATTATGAGATTTCTGTTGTTTGAATTTGGCGCCCTGCACTTTCACTGGCTGTTGTCATATCGATCCCGGTAGCGGGATGTAGCCATAAGAAGTTAACCGTTACTCTCTCACGGGAATTCCACTTGGGGTTTACATATATTGGGAGTAGTGCCTTTCCTCAGCCACAGTGTGTTATATGTGCAAAAGTACTATCTCACAACTCAATGAAACCTTCACTCTTGCACAGACATTTAGAAACAAAACATTCTAATATGAAAAATAAGCCATGGGCGTTTTTTGAGCGAGAATTAAGATGAATTTTGAGTAGTTAGACATGTATAAAAGCAACAGATACCATTAATAAGAAGGGGCTAGAAGCATCTTATTTGGTGAGCTACCGAGTGGCTGGACAGGCAAGCCCCATACTATTATGAGGACTTAATTCTTCCTGCTGCCGCAGATATGGCTGGGACAATGCTGGCGGAAAAGGCCAAAAAAACTATACAGACAATGTCTACATCAAACAATACTGTTTCACGACGCATCAGTGACATGGCAGGAGATGTTTTGAAACAATTATTGCTTCACATACAAGCCAGTGAATTCTATGCGTTACAGCTGGATGAGTCGACAGACGTGGCGGGCCTGGCACAGCTCCGGGTATATGTCCGGTACGTTTATGGGGGGTCAATTAAGGAAGACATCCTCGCCTGCAACCACTGGAAACCAGAACAACAGGAGAAGATATTTTTAAAGTACTGGAAATCTTTGTGACATCAAATGGACTTTGGTGGTCAAGATGTGTTGGTATCTGTACTGATGACGCAAAAGCCATGACAGGGAGACATAGTGGAGTGGTAACACACGTGCAAGCAGTTGCTCCCGATGCCACTTGGGTACACTGCAGCATCCACTGAGAGGCTCTTGCTGCCAAGGGTATGCCTAACAGCTTGAAAGACATTTTGGACACTACAGTGAAAATGGTTAACTTTGCTAAAGCAAGGCACCTGAACTCTCGTGTATTTTCTGCATTATGCAATGATATGGGCAACGACCATGTAACGCTTTTACAACATACAGAAGTGTGCTGGTTATCAAGGAGCAAAGTATTAACACTTTTTTTTAAATTGAAAGACTAGCTTAAAGTCTTTACTGACCATAATTTTCACTTGTCTGACCGCTTGCATGATGACGAGTTTCTCACACGACTGGCCTATCTGTGTGAATGATCTGAATCTAGGATTACAGGGACTCTCCGCAACTATATTCAATGTGCGGGACAAAATTGAGGCTACGATTAAGAAGATGGAGCTCTTCTCTGTCTGCATTAACAAGGACAACACACAGGTATTCCATCATTGTATGACTTTTGTGTGCAAACGAACTCAAGCTTACGGAAAATGTCAAATGTGATATAGCGAAACACCTGAGTGAGCTGGGTGCGCAATTACGCAGGTACTTTATAGAAAACGGATGACACAAACAACTGGATTCGTTATCCCTTTCCCTTATCCCTCCAGTCCACTTACCGATATCTGAACAAGAGAGCCTCATCGAAATTGCAACAAGTGGTTCTGTAAAAATGTAATTTAATCAGAAGCCACTGACAGATTTCTGGATTGGGCTGCGCTCAGAGTATCCTGCCTTGGCAAATCGCGCTGTTAAGACACTGATGCCCTTTGCAACCACGTACCTATGTGAGAATGGATTCTCTGCCCTCACTAGCCTGAAAACTAAATACAGGCACAGACTGTGTGTGGGAAATGATTTAAGACTGAGACTCTCTCCAATACATCCCAACACATGCATACTCTAAAGCACACCCTTCTCATTATTCACAATTTTTGATGAACAAATAAGGTTTTATATGTAAGATGTGTAAATAAAGAGCTAACTTATTGATTATTATTTGTGCCCTGGTCCTAAGAGCTCTTTGTCACTTCCCACGAGCAGGCTTGTGACAACCTCACACTCATTGTTATGTTTAATAAATGTATCGTATAGTGTGTGTGTGGCAGGCTTACAATGATGGCAAAAAAACAACATTTGAGAGTGCTCTGACCCTGGTGCTAGAGGGGGTACGCAGCTGGAGGTTGAATGTTTGAAGGGATACGGGACTATAAAAAGTTTGGGAACCACTGCGTTAGGAGAAAAAGCAGATTGCTTTCTTAATTTCGCCTGTCACATAATTTTTCATTATGAAGCTTACCGTAGTTCCCCAGAACAGCAACCAGTCACGTATGTGTACGTCGTAAAGAGCACAACAGGAGAAAGCGGGAACTGGTGAGTCCATATCGTTCTATATCTATCGGTGAGTATCTCTCTGTTGTGCGACGCACATGAGGTGATGAAGTTACATTGGTATGAAATGTACTACTAAATGTTTGCCATCTTACAACTGTCTAAGATGTGCTATACTCTCCAGCTGCGTATTTGGTGACTTGTTAGTTTGATAATTAAATGGCTGAATTAATAAGGAGACGGGATGTTAGCTTTCTGCCGTGTTTGAGAAGACAAAGACCTCTGGGTATGTTCTGTACTGCGCCCATTTTTCCATGTGGTTCCCACTAGCATTTTTTATCTCCTCTCTTTAATTCTCCCTTCTGCTCCATGTACACATGCTGTTCTTTCTTCAGACAAGCATGCATCACAACTTTCTTCATTTGCATAATTTCTCTCCTTAATTTTCACTTGTAAATTTCCACACTCACCGACAATGGCTACTATATATACTTGTATAACTTTAGGAGCTGGATTTGCCTGTCTGCAATTAGTCCAGTCCTCAGTGGAGAGGAGATAGTTGTTTGCGCTTGTTAGCATTTAGCTAAAGGCATCCATGAGAATTCGCTATTATTTGTGCTCATTTTGTTAGCATTCTGGTAATAGATGCCCAATGGGCTTTTTTTGGCGTTTTTAGCGCCCCCCTTGTGTGCTATGCTGGTAATACCGTAAATCCCGGGATGGCAGAAGAACGGAATGACGGTATGAAAATCTGGATACCGCCCAAGCCTACTGGACACATTATACAAAGAATTTCAGGAGGAATTTGAGCAGGCAAAGAGGCTGGAAGGAATACGAACAAGCTGCTCATTTTTGAGCATAAACATAGTCTATCCACGAGCACCAAAATTACAAGACAGACTAGTACACAAGTGAAAATATAACATTTCTGTTGGCAGACTACTGGTTTTAAGCATCTTAGTTCAGATATTTGATGTTCATTACAAACCACTTGAAATTTCAATGTGTTTGGAGTGTTTTGTTGACCATAATGTGCTTTTCAGTGCTACCCATGACTGGTCATTTACCATGTCATTTGCTTGTCTAATTTCGCTAGAACAGTCCTCTTGATCGTGTTAAATAATAACAACACAAACACCATCTCATTGAGCTTTCATGAAAACAAGCGTAAAATTCATCCCTCTCTCGACAACGTTGTTGATCAGTGAGCCCCCCACCCACAATAGGGCAGTAGCCATTGTTCAGAAAGGATAGCGGTATTCATGACTGATCCATGCAACACACTCGACTGCTAGCTGGATGCTACAAGCCCTGAGGACATTGTCAATAGTAGAGGTCGACCGATTATGATTTTTCACCGCCGATACCGATTATTGGAGGACAAAAAAAGCCGATACCGATTAAATCGGCCGATTTATTATTATTTTTTTTAATGTATATCATACACACACACATTTTTGTAATAATGACAATTGCAACAATACTGAATGAACAATGAACACTTTTATTTTAACTTAATATAATACATAAATACACACACACACACAGCTCTGATGTGACAATGATACTTAAAAGTCTGCTTAGGAGACAAATACTCTCAACTGTTTGAATAAAAATTTAGTTTAAGTTACCTGTGATGAATGTTGAAAACAAAAACTGTAATTTCTATATGCAGGAAATCCTATTTTAATAATGGGCATGGTAAGAATTGACGACCAAAGTGCGAGTCATAATTCCCATGACACCTTCTAGCAAAATCTGAAAAGTGGTTCCTTCATTTATTCCATAGGACATTTTTAGATTCACTTAAAATAAGGTCTGTGTTTCGTGTAGGCTTACACCACCGTGCCAATTTTATAACTGTGTAGATATCCATAGGACAAGGTAACTCTGATCAATATTGGCTAAATATAAGCGAAGATCATTTTTTTTGTAGAGTGGATTTATGAAAATATGTTGACAAACGTTACCTTATCCTAGTGAGATTTACACGGGTATCAAAACGTTGAGGCGGTTTAAGCCTGCACGAAACACAGACCTTATTTGAAGTAGATCAAGACATTCTCTATGGAAGACATGAACGGTAAAATAACGAAGGAACCCCTTTCAAGTTCAGCCGCAAGTTATTTCAGGAATTATAACGCGTCGACTATCTCTCTCTAAACCATATACCTTTGACTAATCCGGAAACTATCACCTCAAAAACAAAACGTTTATTCCGTTCCGTATTTTATCTAACAGGTGGCATTCATGAATCTAAATATTCCTGTTACATTGCACAACCTTCAATGTTGTCATAATTACGTAAAATTCTGGCAAATTAGTTCGCAAAGAGCCAGGCGGCCCAAACTCTTGCATATACCCTGACTCTGCGTGCAATGAACGCAAGAGAAATGACACAATTTCACATGGTTAATATTGCCTGCTAACCTGTATTTCTTTTAGCTAAATATGCAGGTTTAAAAATATATACTTGTGTATTGATTTTAAGAAAGGCATTGATGTTTATGGTTAAGTACACATTGGAGCAATGACAGTCATTGATTGATTGTTGTTTATAAGATAAGTTTAATGCTAGCTAGCAACTTTACTTCGTGGAGTGCAATGTAATCAGGTGTTAGAGCGTTGGACTAGTTAACTGTAAGGTTGCAAGTGTCACGACTTCGACCGAGGCAGGCTCTCCTTCCCGTTCGGGTGGCGTTCGGCGGTCGTCGTCACCGGCCTATTAGCTGCCACTGATCCTTTTCTCCCCCTCCCTATGTGTTTATTGGGCGCACCTGTTTTGTATGAGGGGTAATTAGTTGGGCTTATTTAATCAGCCGGCATTCACGTTTCTTTGTGCGGGATTGTTTGCTTGTAAGTAGTGGTGTTGATTGTGTGCTACATGTTTTCTGGACTGAGTTCTTTTACCCCGTGTCTGGGGTTGGTTATATTGTACACCCAGTGTGTTAATAGGGTGGACTAGATGGTCCGTGTTCATTAAAGAACATTTTGGATTTGGCACCTGCTGTTTCTTGCGTGTTGACTCCACACTCTGACACCCAGGCCTTACAGCAAGATTGGATCCCCCGAGCTGACAAGGTTAAAAATCTGTCGTTCTGTCCCTGAACGAGGCAGAACGTTCCTAGGCCGTCATTAAGAATGTGTTCTTAAATTACTTGCCAAGTTAAATATTATTTCTATTTTTTATTTAAAAAAAAAATTAAAATTAAAATAAAAAAACATCGGCAAATCGGCACCCCAAAAATATAGATTTCCGATTGTTATGAAAACTTGAAATCGGCCCTGATTAATCGGCCATTCAGATTAATCGGTCGACCTCTAGTCAATAGTGTACGAAAAGGTCAAGCGTCCACAATCCTTTGATGCTTTAGGAGATTTATCTCCATTTGAAAAGCTAATGAGTTGGCCACACTAAGCCAAGGGGAATCTTGGGACACGTAAAGCATAGTAGCCTAGAGTAGATGCATGCTGCTTCCCTGGACCTTGAATGTGTTGATCATCTATAGAAAATGCATCTGTCCATCTTCCTATATACAGTACATCTTGTATAGTGTACATGCCGAGTCAGACCAATATATAATGCACTGCTCCCATAATCTCTGAGGCCAGGTGTCTGACGAGTATGTGCCTTTCCTTACACCAAGCCCAGTAGCCAGTGGATGGAGAGAGAGCGAGGGGGGGGGTGCATTACATAAAACTATTCGCTCCCCATTTTGCAGGCTGGAGCCAAAGAAAACACACTACAGCTGGAACAGAGGGGCAGAGAGGCAGAGAGACAGCCAACTGCACAGTCCATCTGCAATAGCACTATAGTCTTCATATGGTTCACGTTTCACACATACTGCTGTTTTAGTGAGTTGGTTGGTCCTGTAACTACCAGCCTCCCTCTCTGCATCTCCCTCCCTCCTTCCATCTCTCTCTCTCTCTTTCCCTTTGTTTATCCATTACTCTCACACATTCTCATATTTACTTTTCTGCAGGCCATAGCAGCTACTTTCCACAGCAGGAAAAATAAACAAGAAGAAAATCCATCTTGGTAACAAACTGAGCCCAGTGCAAAGAGATGCGGTGGAAAGGAAATGCATGTGGCGGGGGAGTGTTGATGTTTTTTTAGACGTTCTTCTTGCTCGAGGTTATGACCATAACGGCAGTTCCACGTGGTATGACAATTGAGATACATCTGAAAATGAATGACAGTGTAGTCCTATGGAAAAAGTGAATGTTAATAGTTTTGAATGAATGGTAGTTTGTATTAGTGAGAAGACCATGGAACTAAAATCCACACTTTTCTAACATTTCCCATGTATCTGTTCAGGACAGGATTTAGAATAAAAAGGCAGAACTTGCACATTCCACTCTGTCTGTGGGCAAAGGTCACCATAATGACAGAGTAACTTATTGTCTGAGCAACTTTTCAGAGTGCTATACTGCACTAGCTCCTTCTTCTACAAATGTTCACAATATTTCAAGAAAAGTGTGAACACCACAACCTTATAGGTTCAGCCCACTCTGTGAGATGAGAAAATCAGAGATTGAAAACATGCCAAACCTTCATATGTAACTAATTCAGGGCTGGTGTGGCGCCCTTACCTCGAGAGCCCTGTACATACCAAGTGCTGACAAGATGAAATTACAGTGCAAACCAGGGAGCTTAGGTCTAGGCCTCTCGCAAGAACCCCAGAGCAGTGCTGTCATGAAGAGAGGCCATACACCTGTCAGCATGGACCTGCTTCCACTAGCATGACAAACCGTAGGAGCTACTCCCATTACTTCATTTACATTTGGGATAATGATACTCCTCTCTTCCTGTTCACGGCGGTCTTACTGCTTTCATTTGAGACTCTTCCAACTAAAACTCATGGACCTTTAGCCAACATTGTGCTCTATTACTGCCCTTTCAGCAGTGTGGATTTAGACTCAAAACTACTCAACACTAAGGAAGTGCATTAGAGATGTTGTACCCACTGTGTCTATTAAAACCTACCCTAACCAGAAACCGTGGATAGATGGCGGCATTCGCGCAAAACTGAAAGTGCGAACCACCGCATTTAACCATGGAAAGATGACGGGGAATATTGCCGAATACAAACAGTGTAGTTATTCCCTCCGCAAGGCAATCAAACAAGCAAAATGTCAAAGTGGAGTCGCAATTCAACGGCTCAGACACGAGATGTGCGTGGCAGGGTCTACAGGCAATCACGGATTACAAAAAGAAAACCAGCCACGTCACGGACACTGACGTCACGCTTCCAGACAAACTAAACATCTTCTTTGCCCGCTTTGAGGATAATACAGTGCCACTGACGTGGCCCACTACCAAGCACTGCGGTGGTCTCCCTCTCTGTGGTCGATGTGAGTAAGACATTTAAACGTGTTAACCCTCGCAAGGCTGCTGGCCCAGACGGCATCCCTAGCCGTGTCCTCAGAGCATGCGCAGACCAGCTGGCTGGTATGTTTACGGACATATTCAATCTCTCCCTATCCCAGTCTGCTATCCCCACATGCTTCAAGATGGCCACCATTGTTCCTGTACCCAAGAAGGCTAAGGTAACTGAACTAAATGACTATCGATACCATGGCACTCACTTCTGTCATCATGAAGTGCTTTGAGAGACTTGTCAAGGATCATATCACCTCCACCTAGGGTTGCACATTTTGGGGAATATTCAGAGAGACTGAAAAATAGCTTCTATCTCAAGGGCATCAGACTGTTAAACAGCCGTCACTAACACAGAGAGGCTGCTGCCTGCATACAGACTTGAAATCATTGGCCACATTAATAAATAGATCACTAGTCACTTTAATAATGCCACTTTAATGTTTACATATCTTGCATTATTCATCCCATATGTATATACTGTATTTTATACCATCTATTGCATCTTGCCTATGCTGCCCGGTCATCGCTCCTCCATATATTTCTATGTATATATTCTTATTCCATCCCTTTACTTAGATTTGTGTGTATTAGGTAGTTGTTGTGGAATTGTTAGATTACTTGTTAGATATTATCGGAACTAGAAGCACAAGCATTTCGCTACACTCGCAATAACATCTGCTAAACATGTGTGTGACTAATACAATTTGATGTTGCCTCAAGAGCAACAAGTGCTCCAGTCCAGTCCTCAGTGGAGAGGAGATAGTCACTACTTGGTGGCCAGCTCCTTAACGAGTCTTTAACGAGAGCTTTCTGAGAGCTGAGAGCTCCGGTCCATTCTTTACAGATGACAGAGAGAGACTGGCTCCCTTCCCCTGGTCGTCTCGTGAGTGTATGAGCGAGTGAGTGTGTCCGGGGTCTGGGAGGAAGAGAGGAGAGGAGGAAGGCTGAGTCACAGGATCTGAGCCCTCTCAGGAAGAGAGGAAGAGAGCAGTGTGATCTAAGCAGCTCTGCTAGGCCCTGAGCTCCGAGTTATGGGCCCATGGTGATGCTTCTGCAGCCCAGTGAGCCTTGAATATATACTATGAACACTCTGTCCTCTCTGGGGATGACAGGGGGCTAGTGCCAGCCAGGTGGATCTGATTCTGAACACAGTGTAAATAATCGTATGAAGATTTTTCTTTAGGCAAAATTATATTGACGGTGATCCATAGCTTATCTCTGTGCTCTGTTAGGGTATGACAGGAGACGAGGTGACCATAACTCCATATCAAAGGGTTATTCTGACCATCTTCACTGTTTATCAGTTTAAATGTTGAAAAAAAAACAGGAGTCTAAACAAAACACAGAATACATGCAGACGTGAGTAAAGTGGTCAACATTTTGTAAAAATCTATTTTGTTCATGATCACTTTCATTCACAGAGACAGACAGGAATAAAAGCAACTGCAGTGGACAGAAAATCCATTTGGACAGAGCCAGAGCCACACAGACGACTAAATAAGCCACTGAACACACTGTACTCTTCCACTAACCGCAGGCAGCTGATTGAGGAGCAGGAGAAAACAGAGCCTGCTGTGGAAACAGGGAGAGGCTTTGGAGAGGGACTTTAGTTAAGAGCATACAGGCTGTGGAGACATTGTGACAGGTCAAGCCAACTGACTGACTGACTGGCTAGATCACTTGTGGTCGAGACAAAAGTAAACACAACATAAGTTAAACACACACAGGATCAGAGATGTTGAAAGACATTATTTTTTTGGTTTCATTTGCTTTTTAAACCTCTGTGAGATCAGATCATGTCTATTGTTGCTCAATGTCACCATTAAAGTGTCATACATGTCCTTTATGTTCTCAATGGGTTATGGGTTTAGTGCTGCCTGGTATCGAGGCCCTGTTGCACTTCCTCTGCCACCTTGTTATCAGCCTGGTAGATCACTCACTGATCTGACAAACAGGAAAGGAAAACACCTCAGAGTGCAGCATTTCCAACCTGCCCCCACCCCCTCGGGGATCGATCATATTGTTTCTGAGCACCAACAGTTCCCCCATTGTTACAGTGTCTCCATGACATCTGTGGACACTGACCTCCATTCTTCTGCCGAGACCAGTAAATGATGGTTTAACTGTAAAGAGACACAACAAATTAACCTACCTAGGGCCGACTCCTGACTCCTCTCTCTCTGTCGACATGAAAAGGAGTGAACTTGGCAATGGGCCAACCTGCAAGTGCCCTCAGCATTGGTGATGGCTTTAATCCATTAAGTGTGCTGCTGAGGTGGCCAGGCTAGAGAGTGCAGACAAGGTGGAATGCCTGTCCGTGCAGAGGGGGAAGTATCCTGTAACTCCAAGACTGAGTGAGCAGCCTTCAGACAAATCAATGAGGGAAATGTGACATCCTTCTATAAACAGGAATATACTTAACACCGGTATAAGATTTATGAGGGGACGTTACTTTAATTTCTCATTCTATATCTGTCCCCAATAATTTCACATTAGCTGTACTAAAGGAATAGATCAGCACAATTATAAATATAAGGTAGTTTGAGGATGATTATTTTACAGCAAGGTTATTATAGTAAACTAAAACTGAAATTAAAATCAAAACTAACCGTGATTTTTTGGGGGGGTACACGGAAATAAAATAATTAACAAAACCGTTTGAAAAACTAAAACTATCTTTGACTCCAAAACTAAATAAAATAAAAACTATTTTGAATTAAGGTCAGTTCTATCCTTTTTTCTAAACATTGGGCAAAAATGGCATTTTCAATCAAATAAAAATGTTTTTTAAAATGGATACAACTTCAACTAAAAAAACCTAGCAAATCAGGTCTGGAAAACTAACTGAAACTAAACTGAATTTCAAATGAAAATGTAAAAACGAATAGAAATAAAAACGAATAGAAAAACAAAACTATAATAACCGTGCTGTACAGTAAGTGCTTGAAAATCTATAGACATGCGTATTTATTATAATCACCGTTTGAACCCCGACTTTGGGGACTAGAGAAATATTTTATCACTAGCTACCATTGTACAGACAGAGTACAGTCAGAGGATGGTGAAGGACATCTGTGAATTCCATGGCTGGGTCTGGCTCCTACCACACAGCAGGGCACCAGTGGGCAAATAGCAGGCCACAAACCAGGCACCAATGCAGGCCTGCCTGCCTAGCCATCCTCCCCTCTCTCCCAAGGGAGGACCTCTCTTCACCAGTCATGCTGCCCCAGTCTGTCATTCACAGTACAGTACAGTACATAACAATATGAGTGTGCGTTGTGCGACTTAAGTGTCATAAGCTAATGAGGTACTAAAAATATAAACGCAACATATAAAGTGTTGGTTCCATGTTTCATGAGCTGAAATAAAATATCCCAGAATTGTTCCATATGCACAAAAAGCTAATTTCTCTAAAATGTTGAGCATTTCTCCTTTGCCAAGATGATCCATCCACCTGACAGGTGTGGCATATCAAGAAGTTGATTAAACAGCATGATTATTACACAGGTACACCTTGTGCTGGGGACAATAAAAGGCCACTCTAAAATATGCAGTTTTGTCACACAACACAATGCCACAGATGTCTCATGTTTTGAGGGAGTGTGCAATTGGCATGCTGACTGCAGGCATGTCTACCAGAGCTGTTGCCAGATAATTTTATGTTAATTTCTCTATCATTAGTGGCCTCCAACGTCGTTTGAGAGAATTTGGAAGTATGTCCAACCGGCCTCACAACCGCAGACCACATGTAACTATGCCAGCCCAGGACCTCCACATCCTGCATCTTCACCTGAAGTCGTAATTGACTTCAGTGGGCAAATGCTCACCTTCGATGACCACCGGCACACTGGAGAAGTGTGCTCTTCACGGATGAATCTCGGTCGTGTGGACAAGCGGTTTGCTGATGTCAACGTTGTAAACAGAGTGCCCCATGGTGGAGGTGGGGTTATGGTATGGGCAGGCAACAGCTACGGACAACGAACACAATTGCATTTTATCGATGGCAATTTGAATGAACAGAGATACTGTGACGAGATCCTGAGGCACATTGTCGTGCCATTCATCCACCGCCATCACCTCATGTTTTAGCGTGATAATGCACGGCCCAATGTTGCAAGGACCTGTACAAAATTCCTGTAAGCTGAAAATGTCCCAGTTCTTCCATGGCCTGCATACTCACCAGACATGTCACCCATTGAGCATGTTTGGATGCTCTGGATCGATCTATACGAAAGCATCTTCTAGTTCCCACCAATATCCAGCAACTTCGCACAGCCATTGAAGAGGAGTGGGACAACAATCCACAGGCCACAATCAACCGCCTGATCAACTCTATGCGAAGGAGATGTGTCACGCTGCATGAGGCAAATGGTGGTCACACCAGACACTGACTGGTTTTCTGATCCACACCCCTACCTTTTTTTAAAGGTATCTGTGACCAACAGATGCATATCTGTATTCCCAGTCATGTTAAATCCATAGATTAGGGCCTAATTAATTTACTTCAATTGCCTGGTTTCCTTATTCATTCATTTTTTATTGAACCTTTATTTAACTAGGCAAGTCAGTTAAGAGCAAATTCTCATTTACAATGCCGGCCTACCCCTGCCAAACCCTAACCCGGACGATGCTGGAACAATTGTGCGCCGCCCTATGGGACTCCCAATCACAGCCGGTTGTGAGACAGCCTGGAATTGAACCAGGGTTGAGATGCAGTGCCTTAGACCGCTGCGCCACTCGGGAGCCCTTATATGAACTGTAACTTAGTAAAATCTTTGAAATTGTTGCATGTAGCGTTTATATTTTTGTTCAGTGTAAATCATCCCAAACAAATGTTGTACGTGGCAAATCAAACTACTACACTAGGGTGTGTACTGTTCCATACATCAAGGCTGTGCAAATCCCTTGATTATAATCGGTTATTGTGTTGTCTGGTTGTTGTTGTTTTTTTACAGCAAACTATATCGAGAGCAGCTTGCTATTACTCAAAGGTTCAATATTACCCAAATCCTACTGTTTTCACTATGCTGTTTTATGTTGTTCAACTTGGGTGCTCCTGAGTGGCGCTGCGGTCTAAGGCACTGAATCTCAGTGCAAAAGGCAGTCCCTGGTTTGAATCCAGGCTGAATCAAATCCGGCTGTGATTGGGAGTCCCATAGGGCAGCGCACAATTGGCCCAGCGTCATCCAGGTTTAGCCGGGGTAGTCCATCATTGTAAATAAGAATTTGTTCTTAACTGACTTACCTAGTTAAATAAAGGTTAATAAATAAAACTTGACTCATGGAGTGTTTGCTTCTCAAAAGGGCTTTGTTCAGATAATTACACAAGCAGCTGTGCTACTCTCAACCAGAAACTGGGAGTTACTGTACTGCACTAACAACCCAGTAGGAAAGCAAGTGTGTACTGTGCGAGACAGCAACATTTCACAGTACAGTATTTCCAGCTGTAGCGAATATGTTCAGAACAGAGGAGGAATATCCTAGGGGTAAGGTAGAGATGTTCATAAAACTGCCTTTTGAGGAAAAGTTGTATTTTTTTCCATTGCCTTTGCCAAAAGGACTTAAAATGTCCTTCCTCTTTGCAAGCTTTATCATCCCCTCTGACAGTTAGAGAGGACCGATAACTTGAAGGCCAAGGTACACTGTAAACCCTCCATTTTACATCCAACACTTTCAACGTTTCAACTGACGAGGCAACGTTTCCCAACCTTCACCTTCAAACACCCCCACCTGTTATTTAATCCTGCAGTTATAGGATATTAAGGCATGTCAAGCACACTATAAACATAGGATATTAAGCTATGTCGAGCATGCCATAACCATTACACAATCCTCTACAATTTGGCAGAAGTGATACAAAAACCCAGTGCTATAGCTGAAAATATTTTAATTTCATGGCATCCCATCCCAACAACATCACATCATCCTCCAAGTATGCCTGAATGGGAAGCGGAGGAATGCTTGTTGGCTGGCCTGGCAGGCTGCTGGAGACAAGTCATTCTCAGGGAGTCGTGAACCTTTGTTCCGTGGTTGCTCCCTCTCTGGCTGCACGAGAGGACTTGAGCGACACCAAACAGGAAGCGGCTCCACAAGCGGACACTATCGCTGTTTATCCCCGCATTCATCACCCCCAGACACTCCAACCAAATAGCCAGGGAGACAGACCCAGAGTCTGGTGGCAGGCAGTCACAGATAGAGAGCCAAGCCTGGGCCCCCTGGTGCCCCTCAGAGTGGGTCATGTCACTCACTCCCTCTGCTGTGTCTCCTCACAGTCCCAGAGGAGCATGGTCTGAGTGGGTGAGGGGTGGTGCTCTCACGCCAACTGATGATACTCTCAAAAAGGGTCAGCACCCCCATCATCTCATTGACTGAAGTGGAGCAGAGAGGGCAACAGCTATGCAGAGGGCTTCAGGAAGAAGTTATAATCTACGATAAACTCTAGGATCAGGTTATCCCAAGGTCAATCTTAATCATTACGAAGTATTGTAAAAGTTCCCTTAACGGTCAGTTACCTATCTTAACCATAGAGAGCCAAAACAGACCTTGGATCAGTGAATAAGGGCAACTTCATTGCACATCCCATGGGGGCCCTGTGGTTTGGCAATCAGTTGGATGATAAATGAGCTGCATGGAGTCCATAGAATACACAGCTATTATAACTGATTGCATTCTCTAACTAGTCTGATTCAAAATGAGGGTTCAGCCAAGAGATAAATGGTCAATGCTGAGTATACGCATCTGTAAAGTTAACAACGCAAGTCAATGTGTGTATTCAGTGGAAACAAGGGAGAGCAACGACATTATCAATCTAGGACTAGGCCAAGGACAAAGCAAATTAAAGTCAAATACTAATCTGTTTTTATAAATTTGAAGGAAATCAACTTCTCCAACAGTGTATACTCCTGACTGATGTTGCTCCATGTTTGTTGCCTGGCTCAGTGACTTACTGGTGGATCACCTATCCATTAAACTGTCCCCTCAGTGGGGCACAGTTCTGTCAAGACTCTATCTACTGAGATATTAGAACATAAAACACTTTCCCTGTCCGCTCCCCGGTGGCACTGAAATCATGGGTTCAACTTCATACCTTTCAGACCGTCAGTGATCTAACTGCCTGTAGCTCAGTACCTGAAGCAAGGATATGCATATTCTTGATATCATTTGAAAGGGAACACTTTTAAGTTTGTGGAAATGTGAAATGAATGTAGGAGAATATAAGATCTGGTAATATATATAGATCTGGTAAAAGATAATACAAACATGGTATGAATGCCAGATTGGGAATTTTGCCAGGACACCGGGGTTAACACCCCTACTCTTATGATAAGAGCCATGGGATCTTTAGTGACCACAGAGAATCAGGACACCCGTTTAACGTCCTATCCAAAAGACAGCACCTACACAGGGCAATGTCCCAAATCCCTGCCCTGGGGCATTGGGATATTGTATTAGACCAGAGGAAAGAGTGCCTCCTACTAGCCCTCCAACACCACTTCCAGCAGCATCTAGTCTCCCATCCTGGGACCAACCAGGACCAACCCTGCTTGGCTTCAGAAGCAAGTGACAAACGATAGCATGGTCTTTTTTGCTCTAATAGCTACTGTAAATTGGACACTGCAGTTAGATTAACAAGAATATAAGCTCTCTGCCCCTATAAGACATGTCTATGTCCCGGAATTGGCTGTTGTTTACAACGTCATTCAAGTCACATTATCGCATATTAAGCAACAACTGTCCCGGTTTAAGGACACCGGTTCCGTAGATGTTAATAGAAGGCCAGCATCCCGGGGTCGCTGTTCACTGTTGACGTTGAGACTGGTGTTTTGCAGGTACTTTTTAATGAAGCTGCCAGTTAAAGAAGGCCAGTTTTAATGCTTTTTTAATTAGCACAACAGTTTTCAGCTGTGCTAACAATTGCAAAAGGGTTTTCTAATGATCAATTAACCTTTTAAAATGATACATTTTGATTAGCTAACACAACGTGCCATTGGAACACAGGAGTGATGGTTGCTGATAATGGGCCTCTGTACACCTATGTAGATATTCCATAAGAAAAATCTGCCGTTTCCAGCTATGGTAGTCGTTTACAACATTAACAATGTATACACTGTATTTCTGATCAATTTAATGTTATTTTAATGAACAAAAAAATAGCTTTTCTTTCGAAAACAAGGACATTTCTAAGGGACCCCAAACTTTTGAACGGTGGTGTATATATTTTAGTACGAGCAATTTCAGAGTATAAATATATATACAGTACCAGTCAAAAGATTGGACACACCTACTCATTCAAGGGTTTCTCTTTATTTTACTATTTTCTACATTATAGAATAATAGTGAAGACATCAGAACTATGAAATAACACACATGGAATCATGTAGTAACCAAGAAAGTGTTTGAACAAATCAAAATATATTTTAGATTTTAGATTCTTCAAAGAAGCCACCCTTTGCCTTGATGACAGCTTTGCATTCTCTCAACCAGCTTCATGAGGTAGTCACCTGGAATGCTTTTCCAACAGTCATGAAGGAGTCCCACATATGCTGAGCACTTGTTGGCTGCTTTCCCTTCATTTTGTGGTCCAACTCATCCCAAACCATCTCAAATGGGTTGATGTCGGGTGATTGTGGAGGCCAGGTCATTGGATGCAGCACTCCATTACTCTCCTTCTTGGTCAAATAGCCCTTACACAGCCTGGACGTGTGTTTTGGGTCATCGTCCTGTTGAAAAACAAATGATAGTCCCACTAACTGCAAACAAGATGGGATGGTGTATCACTGCAGAATGTTGTGGTAGTCATGCTGGTTAAGTGTGCCTTGAATTCTAAATAAATCCCAGACAGTGTCACCAGCAAAGCACCCCAACACCATCACACCTCCTCCTCCATGCTTGACGGTGGGAACCACACATGCGGAGATCATCCGTTCACCTACTCTGCGTCTCACAAAGATACTGTGGTTGGAACCAAACATCTCAAATTTGGACTCATCAGACCAAAGGACATATTTCTATCGGTCTAATGCCCATTGCTCGTGTTTCTTGGCCCAAACAAGTCTCTTCTTATTATTGGTGTCCTTTAGAAGTGGTTTCTTTGCAGCAATTCGACCATGAAGGCCTGATTCATGCAGTCTCCTCTGAACAGTTGATGTTGAGATGTGTCTGTTACTTTAACTCTGTGAAGCATTTTTTGGGGCTGCAATTTGTGAGGCTGGTAACTCTAATGAACTTATCCTCTGCAGCAGAGGTAACTCTAGCTCTTCCTTTCCTGTGGCGGTCCTCATGAGAGCCAGTTTCATCATAGCGCTTGATGGTTTTTGCGACTGCACTTGAAGAAACTTTCAAAGTTCTTGAAATGTTCCGGATTGACTAACCTTCATGTTTTAAAAGTAATGATGGACTGTTGTTTCACTTTGCATATTTGAGCTGCTCTTGCCATAATGTGGACTTGGTCTTTTACAAAATGGGGCTATCTTCTGTATACCAACCCTACCTTGTCACAATAGAACTGATTGGCTCAAACGCATTAAGGAAAGAAATTCCACAAATGGACTTTTAACAAGGCACACCTGTTAATTGAAATGCATTCCAGGTGACTACCTCATGAAGCTGGTTGAGAGAATGCCAAGAGTATGCAAAGCTGTCATCAAGGCAAAGGGTGGCTAATTTGAAGAATCTCAAATATAAAATACATTTTGATTTGTTGAACACTTTTTTTCTATTACTACATGATTCCATATGTGATATTTAATAGTTTTGATATCTTCACTATTATTCTACAATGTAGATTAGAAAACAGTAAAACTAAAGAAAAACCCTGGAATGATTAGGTGTGTCCAAACTTTTGACTGATACAGTATACTGTAAAGTTTCTTAGGAGCCAGAAACAGAGCTGCCATGTCTGTCGGCGCCATCTTGTTGATGGGTAACACAAAGTACAGTGCCTATTTAGCGGATTTTAATGTAAGCAGCATATTTTAAAGTAATAACACCTTTAAGGTTAATGCAAACAGGTGCTTTAAAAAATCAAAACTATTTTCTTCATATCGTATTTATGACCTTTTTCTTTAGCTCTTGTAACAAACCTTTGCAAACTTGCCAATACATTACCAGATCTATGCAAATATCAGCAGTAATCAGATGTTCTGCTCTGCAGACCAGAAATCCCTAGAACTAGTTAGTGAGTATCATCAAAACCCATAAACAACAACAACATTACACTGGCCTGGGGGAATGTGAATGTAAACTACATTCCGTTACAGAACATAAGCGAGACACTCAATGATTCATTCAATTTCCACTTAGTTGTACAATTAGCACTGGTGGTTATATGGGCTTTAGCAATTTTGAGTGGTTCTCAGTATGTTCCTTTTATCAAATCAAATTTTATCAAATCAAATTTTATTAGTCACATGCGCCGAATACAACAGGTGTAGAGTGAAATGCTTACTTACGAGCCCCTAACAAACAATGCAGTTTTTAAAAAATACGGATAAGAATAAGATAGCGATGACCAGCTAGCTCAGGTGTACTGAATGGGACGTGTCAGCTCAATGCAGATGTAGGATCTTAATTGGAGCCAGTTTGCTACAGCGGGAAAAGGAAATGTGAATTATTATGTGAATTACAATTAAATTGACATTTTGCAGCAGTTGATACATTTTTCATAAGGGAAAATCAAGTCTGAAATTTCAATGTGGAAATTACAAGCTTCAGAAGCCGTTTAAAAACCTCAAATACACTACAAGTTTTACATTTCCCGCATTGCAGGAAAATTCTCATGCAACAGAGTGATCAAATGAAGATCCTACATCTGCAGCTCAAAGCGGCTCCATTTTCTGAGAACAATGAATCTCTGGAGAGGAAAAGGTTACAGAGTATTTGCATTCTAGAGGTGACGAGTAAGGGGAGGTGTGAAGTGAACAAAGTATCTATAAATGTGACTGTATGGGCAGCTAGGAAGCACAGAGAAAAGTATCACCTTTTACCTCCTCTTTCTAACTACAACCCTCATGCCCCCATTTCTCCAAAATACCTGATCCCTGTGACTCCACCCCTTCATTTTCTTTACCCATTAGACCTGATGGAATCAGTTCTATAATCTCATCTCTCACTCACTTAGTCTCCGATTAACTACAGACACAAATAGAGTAATCTTCATTATGGGTGTAAGACGATAATACAATAGGTGAATGTGTGAATGCCATTTCATTAACACAGGTGTCTGTGATAAGAACATCCACATATAAGAACAGCAGCGCCCCATCCATCAGATAGGAATCCAAACACACAAAATGGAGAGAGAAAAGCACAAAATGTCATTGAGTAACAAATATCAAAAGAGTGAGTAAGACTTATACCATACATGACCTTAGAACAAACGGTATGTTTTATAAGCTGACTAGCCATCCACTCTAGCTATTCCCCAGGTTGTTGCTGTAAATGAGAATGTGTCCTCATTCAACTTACCTGGTAAAATAAGGGTTAAAAAAGTAAATTAAAAATATATATAGTACCAGTCAAACGTTTGGAAACACCTATTCATTCAAGGGTTTCTCTTTATTTTTTAAACTATTTTCTACATTGTAGAATAATAGTGAAGACATAAAAACTATGAAATAACACATATGAAATCATGTAGTAAGCAAAAAAGTGTTAAACAAATAAAATATATTTTATATTTGAGATTCTTCAAAGTAGCCACCCTTTGCCTTGACAGCTTTGCACACTCCTGGCATCATCCGTTCACCTACTCTGTGTCTCACAAAGACACGGCGGTTGGAACCAGACATCTCAAATTTGGACTCAACAGACCAAAGGATAGATTTACACTGGTCAAATGTTAATTGCTCGTGTTTCCTGGACCAAGCAAGTCTCTTATTATTATTGGTGTCCTTTAGTAGCGGTTTCTTTTCAGCAATTCGACCATGAAGGCCTGACTCATGCAGTCTCCTCTGAACAGTTGATGTTGAGATGTGTCTGTTACTTGAACTCTGTGAAGCATTTATTTGGGCTGCAATTTCTGAGACTGTTAAATCTAATGAACTTACCCTCTGCAGCAGAGGTAACTCTGGGTCTTCCTTTCCTGTGGCGGTCCTCATGAGAGCCAGCTTCATCCTAGCACTTGATGGTTTTGCGACTGCACTTGAAGAAACTTTCAAAGTCCTTGAAATTTTCCGTATTGACTGATCTTCATGTCTTAAAGTAATGATGGACTGTTGTTTCTCTTTGCTTATTTGAGCTGTTCTTGACATAATATGGATTTGGTCTTTAACCAAATAGGGCTCTTCTGTATACACCCCTACCTTGTCACAACACAACTAACTGGCTCAAACGCATTAAAAAGGAAAGAAATTCCACAAATTAACTTTTAATTAGGCGCACTTGTTAATCGAAATGCATTCCAGGTGACTACCTGATGAAGCTGGTTGAAAGAATGCCAAGAGAGTGCAAAGCTGTCATCAAGGAAAAGGGTGTATATTTGAAGAATCTCAAATATAACATATATTTTAATTTGTTTAACACTTTTTTGGTTACTACATGATTCCATATTTGTTATTTCATAGTTTTGATGTCTTCACTATTATTCTACAGTGTAGAAAATAGTCAAACTAAAGAAAAACCCTGGAATGAGTAGGTGTCCAAACTTTTGACTGGTACTGTAATATATATTTATATATACACATATATAAACGCTCATGATCTAATAAGCAGTCTAATGTATGGTATCAGTTGGATAGGAACATCTGAATGTGAATCTGAAATCTGTATTCTGAGCCAAGGCCACTCCAAACAAATGGAATCAGCAAACTACCTTTGGTTCCATTGGTTTACCCTTGATTTTCCCTCTTTCTAGTCAGTGGTACATGGGCAACCACTGTTTGTTGATACAGCCTATATGTTCAAAGACTTGTCTTATGCAGGGGCCATAACCCAAAGTCATTACTAAGAGCCACCATTGTCATGGAAAATAACCTGGCTTGAACATTACATCATTGATGACTTTGAGAGGAATAAACCTCTGACTGGTTCAGTGTTAGTGTCTCCAGTGAGAGTACACCACAATGTAAATAGCGATGCTACTAGATCGTGCACGGCAACCGGAGAGGCTTCACTGCTGCCGAGCATGCTGCTGCAGTACATAAAACTCACTCTGTGCACGAGACACAGATGTCTGCTTCACAAAAACAAAGCGTAAACAGAGGAGTATGGCACAGAAAGGGCAAACCACAGATGCTATGCATTGCAGGGCAACACTGTCTGCAATATAACTGTCTCACTGTTCATTTAAAATGTGTTCTTTCAACTTGCAACCACAGCAAAGAATACAGAACAACATTCCAAAGAGCAGTGTTAAGGAAATATGCCCCTGATTTACTTAGCAGTATGCTTGATGGAAGACTTTCCAAACTTACTTGAAATTGAGCCACAAAAAGACAACTAAGTTTTTATAATTTACAGTGACTTTGCTTTCTCTTGCTCAGGCCTATCGATTGCATTTCATTCTATAAATATCCGTATAAGTCAACAATTTTTCACTCTGTCATTATGCATTAGGTCAAGTGTTAAAACAAGCAAGGGTTGTGTAATTACCTTTTGGTCGACTATAGAGCAGACCAGGTCTTTGACAGCAGACAGCGACAGGTCATGGTTCTCCAGGTTCACCATCTCTCTGGTCAGGCCAATCTGGAGGAGAAAGGACACTCCATGGAAAGAGCTGCGGGAGTTGGTTGGGCTGGGAGCGCTGTGAGTGTGACTTCTGTAACTCCCGTTGGACAGGCGGCTGTAGAGGGGTGCTGGGGGGCTTGGCGATGGTGAGGGGGTCGGAGGCAGGACTGGGAGTTGTGAGTGGAGGTAGGCTTTAGGAAAGGACGGAGGAGCTGAGCTGCTGCAGGCAGACATTGGGTTTCTTCCAATGGCAGAGATGATGATGCAAAATGTAAAGTAATGGAACTGTCAGTGATGCCTTGTTAAATGAGGCACCACTGAAACACTAAGCACAGACACTACGTTGAAGAAACACTCAATACTCATTCTAGGAGACATGAAATGCAAGGTCTTCAAAGTATCATGAGCAGTGTTAGTCAACAGCAATAGTCAAACTTTCCTCCCCATTGACTTCTCAGACCGATACCTGGCAATCAATTCATGGGCAAAGCCTATTGATTGCTCTAAATGGCCTCCGCTCACTCTTCAAGGCAAGAGATGTGTGCAGTATGCACTGTGGATGCTCTGGACGTGGTAGATCGATTCCCCAACGCTCACTGCAAGAGGCGGTCACCATTCCAAACGTCATGTTCTTGAATGGTGTCCCCTCACAGTACTGGAGTCAGAAATCTGCCCTGACCACAGAAAACCTATCACAAAACAGATGCAGTAAATGTAATGATGGTAGAATATAATATGTTTGGGTTTGTGGAAATGGAAGTAGGCTATAAAAGTCGTAATTTTACATTATTCAACCTATTCAGCAAAACAAATCATGACGTCAAAGCTGAGAAGGCTATGCAATAACAATACGAGATGCAATTTACGGGAAATAAACATTGTGGGCTAAAGTTTGCATACAATGAACAAATTAAATAATTGACCTCATTTTAAACTTCGATTATATTGTTAGCAACACTTACAATGTAGGTGCGCAACTACAAACAATGCATCGCGTTTTAGAATCATACATTAGGGCATGTTATCTGTTTATCTATTCTCATGCAGAACCAACATCTGGAATCAAGGCTTCTCAACATATTCCCGCTTTCGATTGAACTGCTGGCAGAAAACTACATGTCCACGAACGCCAACCAAACAAGTTATACAACACCTGGTTTTGCAGTGAAAGCTTCTTGAAATATTATTCACTATGAATTAACTATTCCATTCGTATATACATGTCTAAAACAACATAGACCTACATTATCTTCACCTTCTGAAAAAGGCAACATTGGATGCATGGACAGTGGACAGCAAAAACTTCTCCAAAAACTCCAACAATCGAAGAAAACGAAGATTCAAGTTGCCTTATCGTTAAATCATACAAATGCGCAACAATGTAACCACATGCATTTGTACAAATGTTTAAACGCGCGCTAAGACTCACATTACCGAGTTCTCCGCTTTTTGAAACTTTCTCTTGTAGTCTATTCGTTGTTGCCAGATAGTAAATTCATGTGCATTTTATTATCGTCCCAGCTGTGACTTCTCCCCCTATTCTGACAGAAAAAAAACAGGAGAAAGGTTCCTGGGGCTTGGAGTTCGATCACCTATTTGCTTTATTGGGTTTCCATCGGTGAAGAGAAATATTCTAACTACAATCTCACAAACGCAATGGCGTCTCTAAAAGGTTCACTTTACATTGCGCATGCCTCTTTCATCTACATCTTTTCCGTTATTCGGGCTGATGCAGGAAAAAAACAAGTTACACGACCTCGATTGGTTCAGTTCTGAAAATAAGTTGCGGACAAAGGAGAAACATGTCATCATTCTTTATTCTTTACACTGTCGCAGTGTTTGCTCTAATATTGTTTTGGAGAGGATGGTGACATGCATCAATCAGCTACTTATTGTTTCATTTCCAAATATGGAACTGGCAACACATTATGAATGTATAGATGTAACGGAATTCGTCCTCATCTGACGAGGAGTAAGAAATGTCGGACCAATGCGCACCGTGGTACGTATCCATAATGTATTTTAATGAGAATGAATACGACAAAATACAAAACTAACAAAGTGAAACAAAATGAAAACCGAAACAGTCCCGTAACGTGAAACACACAGACACGGAAGACAACCACCCACAAAACACAACAGAAAACAGGCTACCTAAATATGGTTCCCAATCAGAGACAATGACTAACACCTGCCTCTGATTGAGAACCATATCAGGCCAAACGAAAAACCCCACATAGAAACACAAAACATAGATAACCCACCCAACTCACGCCCTGACCATACTAAAACAAAGAAAATACAAAAGAACTAAGGTCAGAACGTGACAATAGATGTGTAATAAATTCACAATAACACATTCGTTAACTTTTATCAATGTTCCCGAATAACAAAAAATTCATAATGATGTAACATATACACACACACACACACACATATTACCCTGCATCCCCTTCACAATGAATTGGGGTTATACAAATTCTACAATCTGGAACAAGGTTATATATATATACACTGCTCAAAAAAATAAAAGGAACACTTAAACAACACAATGTAACTCCAAGTCAATCACACTTCTGTGAAATCAAACTGTCCACTTAGGAAGTGTAACAGTATAACTTCAGTACGTCCCCTCGCCCCGACACGGGCGCGAACCAGGGACCCTCTGCACACATCAACAACGGTCACCCACGAAGCATCGTTACCCATCGCTCCACAAAGGCCGCGGCCCTTGCAGAGCAAGGGGCAACACTACATCTAGGTTTCAGAGCAAGTGACGTAACTGATTGAAACGCTACTAGCGCGTGCCCGCTAACTAGCTAGCCATTTCACATCCGTTACACTCACCCCCCTTTCAACCTCCTCCTTTTCCGCAGCAACCAGTGATCCGGGTCAACAGCATCAATGTAACAGTATAACTTTAAACCGTCCCCTCGCCCCGACACGGGCGCGAACCACGGACCCTCTGCACACATCAACAACGGTCGCCCACGAAGCATCGTTACCCATCGCTCCACAAAGGCCACGGCCCTTGCAGAGCAAGGGGCAACACTACATCTAGGTTTCAGAGCAAGTGACGTAACTGATTGAAACGCTACTAGCGCTTACCCGCTAACTAGCTAGCCATTTCACATCCGTTACAGAAGCAACACTGATTGACAATAAATTTCACATGCTGTTGTGCAAATGGAATAGACAAAAGGTGGAAATTATAGGCAATTAGCAAGACACCCCCAATAAAGGAGTGATTCTGCAGGTGGGGACCACAGACCACTTCTCAGTTCCTATGCTTCCTGGCTGATGTTTTGGTCACTTTTGAATGCTGGCGGTGCTCTCACTCTAGTGGTAGCATGAGACGGAGTCTACAACCCACACAAGTGGCTCAGGTAGTGCAGTTCATCCAGGAGGGCACATCAATGCGAGCTCTGGCAAGAAGGTTTGCTGTGTCTGTCAGCGTAGTGTCCAGAGCATGGAGGCGCTACCAGGAGACAGGCCAGTACATCAGGAGACGTGGAGGAGGCCGTAGGAGGGCAACAACCCAGCAGCAGGACCGCTAGCTCCGCCTTTGTGCAAGGAGGTGCACTGCCAGAGCCCTGCAAAATGACCTCCAGCAGGCCACAAATGTGCATGTGTCAGCATATGGTCTCACAAGGGCTCTGAGGATCTCATCTCGGTACCTAATGGCAGTCAGGCTACCTCTGGCGAGCACATGGAGGGCTGTGCGGCCCCACAAAGAAATGCCACCCCACACCATGACTGACCCACCGCCAAACCGGTCATGCTGGAGGATGTTGCAGGCAGCAGAACGTTCTCCACGGCGTCTCCAGACTCTGTCACGTCTGTCACATGTGCTCAGTGTGAACCTGCTTTCATCTGTGAAGAGCACAGGGCGCCAGTGGCGAATTTGCCAATCTTGGTGTTCTCTGGCAAATGCCAAACGTCCTGCACGGTGTTGGGCTGTAAGCACAACCCCCACCTGTGGACGTCGGGCCCTCATACCACCCTCATGGAGTCTGTTTCTGACCGTTTGAGCAGACACATGCACATTTGTGGCCTGCTGGAGGTCATTTTGCAGGGCTCTGGCAGTGCTACTCCTTGCACAAAGGCGGAGGTAGCGGTCCTGCTGCTGGGTTGTTGCCCTCCTACGGCCTCCTCCACGTCTCCTGATGTACTGGCCTGTCTCCTGGTAGCGCCTCCATGCTCTGGACACTACGCTGACAGACACAGCAAACCTTCTTGACACAGCTCGCATTGATGTGCCATTCTGGATGAGCTGCACTACCTGAGCCACTTGCGTGGGTTGTAGACTCCGTTTCATGCTACCACTAGAGTGAGAGCACCGCCAGCATTCAAAAGTGACCAAAACATCAGCCAGGAAGCATAGGAGCTGAGAAGTGGTGTGTGGTCACCACCTGCAGAATCACTCCTTTATTGGGGGTGTCTTGCTAATTGCCTATAATTTCCACCTTTTGTCTATTCCATTTGCACAACAGCATGTGAAATTTATTGTCAATCAGTGTTGCTTTCTAAGTGGACAGTTTGATTTCACAGAAGTGTGATTGACTTGGAGTTACATTGTGTTGTTTAAGTGTTCCCTTTATTTTTTTGAGCAGTGTATATATATATATATATATAATACAATCCAGAAAACATGAACAGCAGATATGTGACTACTTCTTTCACTTTTAAGATGTAACTGCAATTTAATCTGTCAGTCATATTTGCCATGTCCAATGCAACCAGCATACATAAAACAAGGTAGAAAAATGGTCGCTATGATGACATTTATGAACATGTTTATTAACAAAGTCATGAATCCACAGTGCAGAACCTGTGACATTGAGTCAATACTGTGGGAAAGAGGGGTCTATCTTCTGGGCCCAGGCCATCAGCCCTCCACAGATGTCTTTAACAGTGACAAAGTCCACTTCAGAGCCTGACATCTTCTCCAAGACTTGAACTGCCTTCTGGGAGTCATTACCCAGCTTACAGATCACATATACTGCAGTATGGAAACACAAACAGATCAAATTGATGAGTAGCTTCAATTTCCTGGCATCTCACAAGATTACCACGTCTGGTTGACTACGTGAGACTAGGTGAGTTGAATATATAAAATGGGCAAGAAATATTCCTTGTATGATGCTCAGCTAGAAGCAGAGTTATGGGATGGTATTCTAATTCACTATTGGATGTGTTATGGACATATGACTTGTAAACTCAGGTCCCTTCTTTCACTCTTGAAACCTGAATCGATTTGAAACTTTCAAGGGTGTCAGGTATACTAGTTCAACTAAAGGTCTGTGTTGACTGTTTACACTGTCGTTCCCAGAATTACCAATTAAAATAGATAACAAAATATACACAGGCTTGCTTGAAATACACTGCAGAAAAAAAGACCATGGTGACTATTCAATAAAAAGAGGCCAGCTGTTCACGATGACGGTATATTTTTGTGTTGGAAAAATAATTACCTAGCAACTCCACCTCCCATCATTGGCTGTCCAAAATAGATGAATACTCTCACAGGACAAGTCTACGCAGACTTAATTAGCACTCAACTTACCCCTCTTTTGTTCAATGAATAAGGGGCTGCTCCATACACCTAGCTACTGAAGAGCCACTGTGTGTTGTGACCTGTATAGCTAGATGAAGACTTATTGTCAGTCATATTACCTGGGACCTGGGATTCATTCGACATCTTCTCTTTCACTCTGCCAATTCTCTCCTTCAGCACTCGGATATGTTCACTTTTCCTGTCCTCTAAACTGGATAGAGGAATGTCTAGCAATGATATAAGGAAATTAAACATTTTACCATTGAATTGAGTACAATTAATTAACGCAGCTCAGAACACTTATGAAAGCACAGGGATGACTGACGTCATTAATAGCAGTATTTATATCCTCCTCACTAACTCTATATCTTCAAAATGGTAACTATATAGCTAGTGGAGTACAATGACAGGAGGGCATTCAGCCAGCATAAGGATACTGAGGGAGGTGGGCAGGTGACATATATCCACCTCCACTAGAGGGCGAACATCCAGCAGGAGATGAGCAGCTGTGTTGTCCACTATAGATTTATACTCCTGGCAATAGAAAAGAGAAATTACAATGGTTGTCAGTGGTCACCTACAACACTCACTTTGTTAGACAGTGTAGTGTTTAAAAGGTCTGCCACATCTGAATTAAAGTTGCTGGTATTTTGTGAGATGACACAAAAATATGCATGGCACAACTGGCTGCCTTCTTTGAGTGGAGTAGGGTGGAGTAAGTTTAACTTTGTCACATTATTTCAATTATAGGAAATAAAACTGTTTCCGACTCCATGCCTTAAATAATCTCTATTTTAGGCCTAATCAATCATGATCTTCATCTTAATGGCTCAATTCTTTTGAAAACTTTAATTTAGCAGAACCCCAAACAACTCCTAAACCACCACCATTTCTGTCAGTGCCAACAAACAAATACATTGTTATTTTCCGTAGAAAAACGTACATTCGAGTTTTAGTCATTTCCCATTTAGGGTTGGGTCAGCTTTTAGATTTAATCTGGGTTTATGAATGCACACGAATCACAGAAAATCAAGTGTAATCATAATTATAAAACAGAAAGTAATCAAGTATACTCTACCTGCACTGTTACCCTCTGGTCTTTGGAGAGAAGGTTTAGTCTTCGACACTGAAAGAAAACCCAGAAAATATTAGGTAAATATTCAAAGCAAACATTGAAACTAAAATGGTCCTATAATTGATGGAAAATATTTTTTTAGTTGAGCTAAGTACAGAAAACTCCTTTTGACATACAGTGCATATCTCTGCTATGTATCTAAATGATGGATAATTAACACATTTTCCTGGCACAACATTCCATGTGCCTAGTGTAGTTCTAAGCCGTCAAAGGTGTAGTGATGACACTCACTCTGGTCATTTTAGATTGGGACATACCACCTCCTCTTACTTTAAAATGGTAACTTAACCCCTTGAACTGTATTAAATTGCAACTCAATATGCAAGATGTTTGCCCACTTGGCCCTCTTCTCAGTGACCCCTGACCTTATCTGTGGCAGCAGACCCACAGAACTTCTCATAGTCCACAAGGTGTGTGACAGTGGGGTTCTCTCCACACACAGCACAGCTGGCCTGCTTGGACCGCAGCCTGATGGACCGGAACTTGGCATCCTGGGCGTCAAACATCAACAGCTGTTGGCCACAGGAAGCTGTCACACTCGGTAAAGGAAAAGGCTCCTGTCCGACTTGACAAACATCACAATGTTCTTTGTATATTCAGAAACAAACCTCAAAGGTCCTGAAATTTGACAGAATTTCCTCTTTTAGTCACGTGTTATCAGATGGGCATGGTCATGAAGAAAAACACCCCTTCCTTCCCATGCTACACTGACTCATTCAGGCTTTAGTTCATCTAGTCAGCACCATGACTACGCAGAAAGTGTTGTTTCATTGTACAGTAGCTAAGCAGTGGGGCAGTGGAGTGAGTCAGGGAGCTTTCACTGGGAAGGATACAGCCCTGTCCTGAGGCGATCTTCAGGACCTCCAACGCTTGGAAGCATCCCATGATCCCTGGCACTGAGGGAAAAAAAGAGTGAAACATCAACAATCAATTCCTCTCTCTACCTAACAGTGAAGACACAAATTAGAAGAGGACTCACCTACTCCTAAGATCCCTCCGTCAGAACAGTTGGTCACCATCTCTGGGGGTGGAGGCTTTGGGTACAGGCACCTGTAGCAGGGGCCTCCACGGTAGTTATACACTGTCAGCTAGACACAGACAAGAGGGGTTACTTTGCACAAAGGAGAACCAATAAACATATTCCATTTACTAGTCAGTCATTTGTCAGACATTGATGTAAATCCAGTTAGCATGTGGGGACTTAAATATAGAGACTAAAATGTAACTACATCCTTACCTGGCCCTCCATTCTCAGGGCACTGGCAGATACTAGGGGCTTGCCACTGAGGACACAGGCATCATTCACCAGATACCGGGTGGGAACGTTGTCCGAACAGTCAGCAACAATGTCGTACATGAGGTGGATAATGTCAAGGAGTAAAAATGCAGTGATTTTCTTCCCTCAAAAAGTCAGTGTTATGGTAAATGTTTGACTCTTGGGTTTGATGACATGGAAATCCTTTATGACAAACAGTAAAACCTCTTCTTTACCCCCTGGAAGATAATAGAAGGCACAAGGCTGAGAGGGTGGATACTGTTGGATGAGCTGTAAGGCATTTTCTGGAGACAGCTGGAGGTGGTAGGGAATGCATTCTACTGTGGAGTTCAGCCTGTAGACACATAAAAAGGACAGACAAGGCCATTCACATTCAACCCCTCATACTTATTTTGGAGAGCAAGAATTACTGCACAAAATATAGGCTCGCTAATTCTCTTTTTCTCTGAATGCCAAAACCTTAAAGACATCCTCCAGTGATTTGTTTTACTTTTCCTGATGAAAAAAGGATTTCCCACGTATGAATACCCCCACTTCTGCCATGTCATGAGACATCTGGATCACTTATTGAGATGTGCCTTTTAAGTAAATCAGATGTTAAATGAGGTGAAAACAAGACGGGAGCAGGACTTTAACATTCAATTGCAATGCCATTAATGTACTGTATGTACACTAACAAATAAGAGTGGTGACTATATCTATACAGTTATCTGAAAGCAAGCTATTGCTGTTTGAGTAAATGGCACCACCAAGTGGCTATAGCTATGCTGTGGAAGTTCATCACAGTACTGCAGCATCAGTGAGTGAAAGACCAGAATAAGTGCTTTCGAAAATAAATAAACAGAGAAAGATAGTTCAGTATTCGTGGACAGTCAAAACAACAGTGTAATACAACCTGTGACAATGTAGTGAGATGGCAGTGAATGCAACAACTTATGGTAGGCCTACATGCCAGTGACTGGCATGATTACAGTCCATATATCAGCCTGTGCAGGCCCCAGTAGCCTCCTGTACCTTCTGACAGCATGGGCAGCAGACTGGGCCTTGGCCTGGCCCTGGCTGTCTTCTCCATGGAGCACCTGTCTGTGCAGGTTACTCAGTTCCACCTCGTCATAGTCCAGAAGACCCACACGCCCTGGGGTTATAGAGGGATGGACACGTTATAACAGTGTACACACACATAAGTATTGCATATCCCTAAAGGTTCACACGTCTATTACATGTAGTAGGCCTACCTAATACTTTGTGAAGTTATGCCATCCTCAAATGCTTTGTTGATTTGTATTGATTCAAGGGAGTGGTTCATCTATTTGGATGTACAGCATATGAATCATTGACCATTACTGAGGGTATAACTTACTGAAATTCTCTTTCCCCACATTTTTACCTACCGATTCCTGCTGCAGCTAGATACTGTGCCAGTGGACAGCCTAGTCCTCCACACCCCACAACCAGCACTGATGTTTGGGAGAGGTTTAGCTGACCTGCAGAGATCAAATGATGGGTTCAATAGTGTTTAACTCAATCAGAGATTGGGTGAAAGCTGCCATTATTACCTTGTACACCAAACTCTGGCAGTATAAGCTGTCTGCTGTAGCGCATGATGTCTTCATTGGACAGGGCTGCCTTGGGTTTCAGAGGGGGAAGTGTTGTCACTTTCTCCTGCAGCTGCAGATCTATCAAACGGTTCTGATTTCAGTGGAGAAATGGTGGTGGTTCAGAATACGTTAAAGTTGTTATTATTTTAGACAATAACCAAATATAACATGCCAAGGGATATAAAGTCAATTGATTTGTAGGCTAGTTAGCCTCGCGAATCTATCCATCCAAATCTCCTCTTGTTGACTCAAAACTAAAGAGGTCTTCCTCACTGCTCAAACCAAAGGATCGTTGCTCAAACTCTGAATCATATAGCTACATTATAACGTGCGCTGCTGCTAAACAGCCACTGCAAGCACGAGGCTACAGCTACCTCTTGATATTCAATGTAAAGGCTAAAAAGAGTCATAGGCCTACCTTTTCCAATGCCAGTTTATTCTTCAATGCAACTATCTCTTTTTCTTTCTCCTTGAGCCGTGCCTTCAAGCAGGAAACCTCTTCCGTCATTGATACAATACGATAGAAAACACGTGCGATATAGAAAACTGTCACAACGTTGCTGGCTGTTACAGTTTCAGTGATGTTTGTGGGTATTTGTAGCACTCGGTACTTCCTGGTCTACAGAAGAGGCCCACGTGACCACGTGCCGATTGGAGGTGCGTTCCAGCGCCAGGTTGAATCTAGCGGGTTGACCAAGGTACTACATGCGCTGCTGTCACTGCGCAGTTTCGTTCCCACAGTTTGATTACTTTACTAGTAGGTCTATAAGCCGCTAAGGTCATTTAAAAATGGGAAATGTAAGTTTTGAATTCACTTTGAAAGGCTATACTTACATTTTTACTGACATTAGTTTACTTTTATTACATGATTGCCATACCTAAAATGCAGATACATTTAGAGATGCAAGCTTTGTGCAAATGTTATAATCAGTAAAATCATAAATTGAATTGAAGCCTTCATTAAAAAAATCTAACATTAAACCAAAGGGAACATTTTACAAACCAATAATTCATAAATAGACCATCTGCTCTCTCTGGCCCCTTGGGATAAATAAAAAGAGTGACGCACTGTAGATTACACGGAGGAGAGCCTCGGGAATGTTCAGTGAGAGAAACCGCGGCGATGGTTGAACGTCGCCCCAGTCCGTTTATGCATTTGTTTTATGTAGTAGGAATTTGTGCAACATTTGTCGATAATATCAATGGACAGAAGGCGCACATCCCATGGACACAAGAGAAGGCAGGCTATAAAAACACTACATTATGTTGTTCAATGATTATGTGAGCATGTTCTTGTTGCTTTTAAAAAAAAAAAAAAATTACCAGTTTTCATTATCTAGATTACCATTTTCTATTGCATTTGTGATTGTTATAGCTTAAATTAATAAAACATGTTATTTTTCTATTGTAACAAGATAGCTGGGCTGCCTGGGCAAAAGCATCATGTGTATTTCCTGCCTGTTCCTCAATTTGAATGTATCACTAGAGGAGATTTCCTTTTTCTACTTTGAAGGTCTGCACGTTGCAACTGTAGCACAATGTTCTTTCACAGTTTCTAAACTGTATATTTCCTTCTACACACTGTAGATATTGGAACAAGATGGTAATGATTAGCAATGGTATTAGTTTCCCTGTATGGATGTCTTTATTGATAGCTTTGTGAAAGGTTGAAGCCTAGCGGTTAAGAGCGTTGGGCCAGTAACCGAAAGGTTGCTGGTTTAATTGCTCCTGTAAGTCGCTCTGGATAAGAGCGTCTACTAAAAGGTCAAATGTTTAAACTAATCTACCTCCTTGGTTGAATTAACTGTGATTAATGAGGAGATTTGTTGCATTTGTGATGCCTTTTTTCAATGACAGAGTCTCTGCCAGGGCTTCTCACAACTATAACAGCTGGTAAGGAAACCCACAGGCTGATCCTCATGGATATCAGAAAAGCAGCCATAATTCTGATTCTCTTGTCTTATCTTGTCCCTCTCGTCTCCTCTCGTCTTTTCTGCCTAGATTGGCCACAAGCCCAGCACCCTCAGCTCCAGTGACATCACCAGGGTCTTGTCACACACAGACTTGAACCAGATGTGGCAGAGGGACCTCAGGCCTCTGCAAGTGTCACGGTACCCCAACTCTGCAGGTAGCCTGGCAGTGCATGAGGTCGGTATCCCCATGGCATGAACAATCGGCTGTGTGTGGTCTACTTATAACATCATAGAGATGATTAGACTAGTCAATCAATGTAGGAGAGGGGTTTTAGTCCGTTTTTATCAGTCAGTTACCAGGATGACGTCTGATAAGTGTCTCCCAATGTTTTGTCTATTTAATTGTGTAACGTGTGTCTCCCAATAGCACATCAAGAGCACTCTGGGTTCTCTGAGGGCAGGCTGGGATGTTAAGGAGGACACGTTTGAGTCACACACCCCTTACGGTCCCGTAACTTTCAACAACATCATTGCTACCCTCAACCCCTCCGCCAAGCGCCGTCTGGTGCTGGCGTGCCACTATGACTCCAAGTACTACCCTCCCCAGTTGCATGGGCGTGAGTTCCTGGGTGCCTCGGACTCAGCTGTGCCATGATGCTGGAGCTTGTACAGGCTCTGGACCACGAGCTAAAGACTCTAAAGGTGGGGAAAGGTTGAGAATTTTCTCATATGTCCACTTTAGTCTGTAGAATCATTTATATAATGTAGAATAGTTTTCTGAGCAATATTAAATCAGAAAAGTTTGTAAAACCCACTCAAAGTTTTTACGCAGCTGTAGCCAAGATCAACAAAGAATTGCAGGATGTTGAGAAAAGAAAAGTCATGGAATTCACTTAGCAGTCAGTCACAGAGCCCCCTCACATTGCTGTCTCTGCTGCCCTTCTCTATGGGTCAGCTGACCTCAGTCTGAGGGGATGGGTCCCGAGTAACAGGGACTGCCATATGGCCTGGCCAGGGTACATGTTTATCTGACTGTGCAGATAGTGCCTAAGGCCACCATGAATACTGATTTCTTCATATAGCAGTGTTTTGTTTAAACCAATAGGTGGCAGCAAAGTTAAAAGTTCACACCAGTAGTTCCCAAAGTACTGTGTGTAATACATATTTTTCACCCCCCCCCCCCTTCTTTTTTTCTCCGTTTCACTCTCTCTCACTCTCTCGCTCTCATTCTCTCTCAGGAATCCAATCCCAACCTGTCTCTCCAGCTATTGTTCTTTGACGGTGAGGAGGCTCTGTTCCAGTGGACCGCTACAGACTCCCTGTATGGCTCCCATCAGCTCAGGAGATGGAGAACACAGCACACCCACCTGGAGCCACAGACACCAACGAGCTGCATTGTATGTCAGGCATTACAGGCACATATTTAAACACCCAAGCACAAATTCAGCCAATTCAGCCAATTCAGTGCTTATCAGGACCTAAGATTCACCTTTTTGCAGTGCAGCAGGGACGGGCTATCTTAAAATCTATCTCAAGACTCATATGTTTGATTTATAAACATATCTTACAGCCTTGACAAGCAACCATTAAGGAGGTGTGAGTCGTGGGATATATTTGAACCTTCATCATGTCATCTACAATAACAATATCTCAAATAAATGTAAGATGTGTTATTCTGTATCCGAGCTATATCCAAGCTATGGAGATATAGTACTACTGTTGTTTAAACAAATAGACCTTTTCTATCAGGGAAGAGAGATAAAGGAGACTATCTCTGAGAGGCTCATAGTCCTGCAGTGAGGTATGTGTGTGTTTTAGAGAGGAGCCATGCATTGGGCATGGTGCTAATGTAACACACGGAAGAACACATGATGTCATCCTTAACCTCAAAGCTTCCAGGCAGTGGGCTTTTAGGGAGTTATTTCCAGGCTGTGGAGAGTTACTTTCCCATGAGACCTGGCTGGTGGACCCTCTCACACACTGATCTAAGGGGATCCTATTTCTTCCTCTTCTCCTCTTCTTCTTCCCTTCTTTCTCCCTCTCCTCCATGACCTGTTTGTGCTCTTAGACCTGATTGGAGGCCCTAGCCCTCGCTTTGGCAACCAGTTCCCCAACACTGCCAGGTTGGTCACCAGAATGCAGAACATTGGTGAGAGCTCACAAACTCTGTCTGTCTGTCTGTCTCTGTCTGTCTCTGTCTCTGTCTCTGTCTGTCTGTGTCTGTCTCTGTCTGTCTCTGTCTGTCTGTCTGTCTGTCTCTGTCTGTCTGTTTGTCTGTGTCTGTCTCTGTGTCTGTCTCTGTGTCTGTCTCTGTCTGTCTGTCTTTCTTGAATGTTCCCTCTTTTTTCAGAGCGTCGTTTGCATCACATTGGCCAGCTGAAGGACCATCCAAATGACATTACTTCTGGCCTGGTATGCCTGTGGGTCCGGTGCAGGATGACCACATGCCATTCCTCAACAGAGGTAAACTATCACACAACACACTGGGTCTGACACCGGCTTGGATGTGTTCTGTAGTGTACAAATGAACTTTGTATTGTGGTTTCATCTCAGGTGTGCACATCCTTTATCTCATCCCCACCCCCTTCCCCTCTGTGTGGCACACATTTGATGACAACGAGCAGAACCTGGACCGCTTCACCATCGAGAACCTCAACAAGATTCTGCAGGTGTTTGTGCTGGAGTACCTCAATATAAAGCCTCAATCCCTGAACCCCCAAAGCGCCCCCTAAATGTCAGGGCTTGTCTGGTTCTAGTGGGACCACAGCTCTCTCTACACACCAAGTATGACAGGGTTTAGGATGCGTCTGTTGTTTTGGAAACATGAAGCTGTGTAAAGGTAAACATTCTTGATGTTGTTTAGATTTTACATTTGAGTAATTTAGCAGACGCTCTTATCCAGAGCGACTTACAGTAGAGTGCATACATTTTATTATTATTATTTTTTTTACATTTCATTACATTTTACATACTGGGACAAGGATATCCCTACCGGCCAAACCCTCCCTAACCCGGACGACGCTATGCCAATTGTGCGTCGCCCCACGGACCTCCTGGTTGCGGCCGGCTGCGACAGAGCCTGGGCGCGAACCCAGCCCAGCCTGGGCGCGAACCCAGAGACTCTGGTGGCGCAGCTAGCACTGCGATGCAGTGCCCTAGACCACTGCGCCACCCGGGAGGCCGTTTAGTAATGTCTACATTTGGATAAACATTTGCAATCCTCCTAAAATCCCAAAACGATGAAAATACCAAGCCCAGTGAAATGGGATCCTGTGGAAAGCAGGGCAGCTATCAATCATAAGATCCCTATCCACGGAGCTCTCCTCGCTCTCACACCCTCCTTTCAGCACCCTGTCTTCACAGCCAGGGCCAACACACACACACACACACACACACACACACACACACACACACAGCCCTATCGATGCCCTGTCCCTAGCCTCCAGACTACCACACAGGATCTTCTGTGTGTCTGCTTCCACAGGTCTCTCTTTATGTCCCCACATCCCCTTCTCTTTCTGAGGAGCTATGCCTGTGCCCCACTAGCCCAAAGGAAGAAAAGATAGACTAACAAGATAAACATTGGGGCTCCCAAGTGGCTCAGCGGTCTAAGGCACTACATCTCAGCACTAGAGGTGTCACTACAGACCTTGGGTCGATCCCGGGCTGTATCACAACCGGCCGTGATCGGTAGTCCCATAGGGCGGCACACAATTGTCCAAGCATCGTCCGGGTTAGGGGAGGGTTTGAATTGGGTAGGCCGTCATTGTAAAATAAGAATTTGTTCTTAACTGATTGCCTGGTTAAATATACAGTTGAAGTCAGAAGTTTACATACACCTTAGCCAAATACCTTTAAACAAATTTTTTCACAATTCCTGACATTTAATCCTAGTAAAAATTCCCTGTCTTAGGTCGGTTAGGTTCCTCACTTTATTTTAAAAATGTGAAATGTCAGAATAATAGTAGAGAGAATGATTTCTTTCAGCTTTTATTTCTTACATCACATTCCCAGTGGGTCAGAAGTTTACAGACAATTAGTATTTGGTAGCATTGCCTTTAAATTGTTTAACTTAAAACGTTTTGGGTAGCCTTCCACAAGCTTCCCACAATAAGTTGGGTGAATTTTGGCCCATTCCTCCTGACAGAGCTGGGGTAACTGAGTCAGGTTTGTAGGCCTCCTTGCTTACATGCTTTTTCAGTTCTGCCCACAAATTTTCGATAAGTTTGAGGTCAGGGCTTTGTGATGGCCACTCCAATACCTTGACTTTGTTGTCCTTAAGCCATTTTGCCACAACTTTGGAAGTATGCTTGGGGTCAACGTCCATTTGGAAGACCCATTTGCGACCAAGCTTTAAAACTTCCTGACTGATGTCTTGAGATGTTGCTTCAATATATCGACATAATTTTCCTGCCTCATGATATCATCTATTTTGTGAAGCACACCAGTCCCTCCTGCAGCAAAGCACCCCCACAACATGATGCTGCCACCCCCATGCTTCAAGGTTGGGATGGTGTTCTTTGGCTTGCAAGCATCCCTCTTTTCCCTCCAAACATAACGATGGTCATTATTGCCAAACAGTTCTATTTTTGTTTCATCAGACCAGAGGACATTTCTCCAAAAAGTACGATCTTTGTCCCCATGTGTAGTTGCAAACCATACTCTGGCTTTTCTATGGCGGTTTTGAAGCAGTGGCTTCTTCCTTGCTGAGCGGCCTTTCAGGTTATGTTGATGCACAAAGTAGATGTCATGCACAAAGTAGATGTCATGCACAAAGTAGATGTCCTAGCCGACTTGCCAAAACTATAGTTTGTTAACAAGAAATATGTGGAGTGGTTGAAAACGAGTTTTAATGACTCCAACCTAAGTGTATGTAAACTTCCGACTTCAACTGTATATTTTTAAAGTAGTGGCGTATGACTTGCTATTGTGTTATTTCTGTTGTTTATACTGGTACATTACTGCCTGCCTTCTATCTGATTATCCAAGCTGATAATACACAGTAGCATTCAAGTTGCCAGTAGCAGAGAGGACAATTCCTTGCTTTCCAGAGGGATGGAGATCAATTCAATATTAATTGGAGGAGGGTTTGGAAGAGCTGTGGCAGGAGACAGTGGCTCATGTTGGTGCATTAACGTGCAGAGCCTGACATCATTCCCAGAAGCTTTGTAATTCTATACGATCACACAAAGATCTGCTGTGGCCTTGCTATCTGTGTCTGAATGTACATGACCGTACACTGTCCAGTTCATATTAGTATAGAAAAACTTGCAGATTGTCATTAAATAATATGTATATTTGTATTGTTAATATGTCATCTTTATGTTCTCCTTATATCCTGCAAGGTTACATAGAAATATAAGGTGAAAAGCCTGCTGTGTTTTTATGACAATGTTAGCTACGTTTTGATGTTCTACATCTGCATTGCTTGCTGTTTGGGGTTTTAGGTTAGGTCTCTGTATCTGCTGATGTAAAAAGGGCTTTATAAATACATTTGTTTCATTGATTGATGCTGGTCTTGGGATAATACACACTGCAAATATGTACACCTTTATTTGAGTCTGAAATAAATGTTGATCCCCAAAAAATAACGCTTCTCCTCACGCACTGTTTGTTTACCTTTGAAGATCTTGTTTTTTACTTTGGTAGTTGTTGCCGGTATTTTTGACGTCAAGTGAAAGAAAAGCTGTTGGCATTGTTTGTGTGACAGCGGGTTAGAGCAGTGAACATAGTGCTTTGCATGTGCTTTGCGGGAATAAGGCAGTGCATTATCATGCTGAAACATGAGGTGATGGCGGTGAATGAATGGCACGACAATGGGCCTCAGGATCTCGTCATGGTATCTCTGTGCATTCAAGTTGCCATCTCTAAAATGCTTATGCCTGCCATACCATTACCCCACCGCTATCATGGGGCACTCTGTTCACAACGTTGATATCAGCAAACTGCTCACCCACACAACACCATACACGTGGTTTGCGGTTGTGAGGCTGTTTGGACATACTGACCAACTCTCTAAAACGATGTTGGAGGTTGGTTATGGTAGAGAAATTAACATTAATTTATCTGGAAACAGCTCTGGTGGACATTCCTGCAGTCAGCATGCCAATTGAACTCTCCCTCAAAACTAGAGACGTGTGGCATTGTGTTGAGTGACAAAACTGCACATTTTAGAATGGCCTTTTATTATCCCCAGCACAAGGTGCACCTGTGTAATGATCATGCTGTTTAATCAGCTTCTTGATATGCCACACCTGTCAGGTGGATGGATTATCTGGGCAAAGGAGAAATTCTCACTAACAGGGATGCACATTTGATAGAAATAAGCTTTTTGTGCATATGGAACATTTTTGGGATCTTTTATTTCAGCTCATGAGACTTGGGACCAACACTTTACGTTTATATTTTTGTTCAGTGTAGTTAACCAAATAGCTACCCGGACTATCTGCATTCACCCTTTTTGCACTAACTATTTTGACTCATCACATACACTGCTGCAACTGTTTCTTATCTATCCTGTTGCCTCGTTACTTTACCGCTACCTATATGTACATATCTACTTCAATTACCTCATACCCCTACACATCAACTCAGTACTAGTACCCCATGTATATAGCCAAGTTATCGTTACTCATTGTGTATTTATTCCTCATGTGATTTTGCTATTATTTTACTATTTTTCTCTCTGCATTGTTGGGAAGGGCCGGTAAAGTAAGCATTTCACTGTTATTCTACACCTGTTGTTTACAAGCATGTGATGAATATAATTTGCTTTGACTTGAGCTACTACTCGTGCAGAGCCCCAGATGCCTCATATGAAGAGTTCTCTCTTCTTCAGCATCTCTTGATCTTCATCATATTCCTGTGATATTACAGAACTCTCTCTCCTTGGCCTCCCTGGGGGATTCGTGCCTGTGTTTTCTCACACACTAATTGTTCCCATCATGTCTCAGCAAGTTATACGCCACAATGCCTTTGTTTAACCTGTGTGTGTGATGTGCACAAATTGAACTGGCATACAGTGATGTGAGTGATGACTTCCTTGATCCGCATACTCATCACAGCCCAATTTAGCCTTGTTATTTTGAACAATACCTACTGAATTATTCCTACAGTTGTTGAAGAGTTGAAGCTCTGTTTGTGGTGGGGTTAGTCACAGGGAACTATACGCACTTCAGGATAATTTTTCTGGTTGCCATTTTGTCATATTTTCTTTGTATTTGCCCCTCTCAAATCCTTGTTAGCCCACTGATCAAACAGGAAACTCCATGACAGGTAAGTCTACAAGTCTTCTGTAACTGTAAAAGCCTTGGTTTCATGCATGTTAACATCAGAAGCCTCCTCCCTAAGGTTGTTTTACTCACTGCTTTAGCACACTCCACCAACCCTGATGTCCTTGCCGTGTCTGAATCCTGGCATAGGTATCCCACCAAACATTCTGAGATTTCCATCCCCAATTACAACATTTTCCGTCAAGATAGAACTGCCGAAAGGGGATGAGTTAGCCTGCAAAGTTCTGTCATACTTTCCAGGTCTATGCCCAAACAGTTCGAGCTTCTAATTTTAAAAATGAATCTCTCCAGAAATAAGTCTCTCACTGTCGCCGCCTGTTATAAACCTCCCTCAGCTCTCAGCTGTGCCCTGGACACCATATGTGAATTGATTGCCCCCTATCTATCTTCAAGGTTTGTTCTGTTAGGTGACCTAAACTGGGATATGCTTAACACCCCGGCAGTCCTACAATCTAAACTAGATGCCCTCAATCTCACACAAATGATCAATGAACCCACCAGGTACAACCCTAATCTGTAAACATGGGCACCCTCATAGATATTATCCTGACCAACTTGCCCTCCAAATACACCTCTGCTGTTTTCAATCAGGATCTCAGCGATCACTGCCTCATTGCCTGCATCCGCAATGGTTCCGCGGTCAAACGACCACCCCTCATCACTGTCAAACGCTCCCTAAAATACTTCTGCGAGCAGGCCTTTCTAATCGACCTGGCCCTCCCGTCAGTAGAGGATGCCTAGTCGTTCTTTAAAAGTAATTTCCTCACCATCTTAAATCAGCATGCCCCTTTCAAAAAATGTAGAACTAAGAACAGATATAGCCCTTGGTTCACTCCAGACCTGATTGCCCTCGACCAGCACAAAAACATCCTGTGGCGGACTGCACTAGCATCGAATAGTCCCCGCAATATGCAACTTCTCAAGGAAGTCAGGAACCAATACACGCAGTCAGTTAGGAAAACAAAGGCTAGCTTTTTCAAACAGAAATTTGCATCCTGTAGCTCTAACTCCAAAAGTTTTGGGACACTGTAAAGTCCATGGAGAATAAGAGCACCTCCTCCCAGCTGCCCACTGCACTGAGGCTAGGAAACACTGTTACCACCGATAAATCCACAATAATCGAGAATTTCAATAAGCATTTCTCTACGGCTGGCCATGCTTTCCTTCTGGCTACCCCAACCACGGGCCAACTGCTCCGCATCCCCTGCAGCTACTTGCCTTGCAGCTACTTGCCCAAGCCTCCCCAGCTTCTCCGTCACCCAAATCCAGATAGCAGATGTTCTGAAAGAGCTGCAAAACCTGAACCCGTACAAATCAGCTGGGCTAGACAATCTGGACCATCGCTTTCTAAAATTATCCGCTACCATTGTTGCAACCCTTATTACCAGTCTGTTTAACCTCTCTTCGTATCGTCCGATATTCCTAAAGATTGGAAAGGTGCCGCAGTCATCCCCCTCTTCAAAGGGGGTGACACTCTAGACCCAAACTGTTACAGACCTATATCCATCCTGCCCTGCCTTTCTAAAGTCTTCAAAAGCCAAGTTAACAAACAGATCACTGACCATTTCGAATCCCACCGTACATTCTCCGCTGTGCAATCCGGTTTCCGAGCTGGTCACGGGTGCACCTCAGCCACGCTAAAGATACTAAACGATATCATAACCGCCATCGATAAAAGACAGTACTGTACAGCTGTCTCCATTGACCTGGCCAAGGCTTTCGACTCTGTCAATCGCCGCATTCTTATCGGCAGACTCAACAGCCTTGGTTTCTCAAATGACTGCCTCGCCTGGTTCACCAACTACTTCTCAGATAGAGTTCAGTGTGTCTAATCGGAGGGCCTGTTGTCCGGACCTCTGGCAGTCTCTATGGGGGACCTCTGGCAGTCTCTATGGGGGACCTCTGGCAGTCTCTATGGGGGTACCACAGGGTTCAATTCTCAGGCTGATTCTTTTCTCTGTATATATCAACGATGTCGCTCTTGCTGCGGGTGATTCCTTGATCCATCTCTACGCAGACGACACCATTCTGTATACATCTGGCCCTTCTTTGGACACTGTGTTTACAAACCTCCAAACGAGCTTCAATGCCATACAACACTCCTTCTGTGGCCTCCAACTGCTCTTAAACGCTAGTAAAACTTAATGCATGCTCTTCAACCGATCGCTGCCCGCACCCGCCTGCCCGACTAGCATCACTACTCTGGACGGTTCTGACATAGAATATGTGGACAACTACAAATACCTAGGTGTCTGGCTAGACTGTAAACTCTCATTCCAGACTCACATTAAACCTCTCCAATCCAAAATTAAATCTAGAATCAGCTTCCTATTTCGCAACAAAGCCCCTTCACTCACACTGCCAAACATACCCTGGTAAAACTGACTATCCTACCGATCCTCGACTTCGGCGATGTCATTTACAAAATAGCCTCCAACACTCTACTCAGCAAACTGGATGCAGTCTATCACAGTGCCATACGTTTTGTCACCAAAGCTCCATATACCACCCACCACTGCGACCTCTATGCTCTCGTCGGCTGGCCCTCGCTACATATTCGTCGCCAGAACCACTGGTCATCTATAAGTCTCTGCTAGATAAAGCTCCGCCTTATCTCAGCTCACTGGTCACCATAACAACACCCACCCGTAGCACGCGCTCCAACAGGTATATCTCACTGGTCATCACCAAATCAACACCTACTTTGGCCGCCTTTCCTTCCAATTCCCTGCTGCCAATGACTGGAACGAATTTCAAAAATCGCTGAAGTTGGAGACATATCTCCCTCACTAACTTTAAGCATTTGCTATCTGTGCAGCTTACTGATCGCTGCAGCTGTGCACAGCCCACCTGTAAGTAGCCCATCCAAATACCCACCTCATCCCCATATTGTTTTATTTACTTTTTGCTCTTTTGCACACCAGTATTTCCAGTAATTCTACTTGCACATCATCATCTGCACATCTATCACTCCCAGTATGAACTTGCTAAATTGTAATTATTTCGCTACTATCGCCTATTTATTGCCTTACCTCCTTACGCCATTTGCACACACTGTATACAGACTTTTCTATTTTGTTATTGAATGTACGTTTGTTTATTCCATGTGTACCTCTGTTGTTGTTTGTGTCACACTGCTTTGCTTTATCTTGGCCAGGTCGCAGTTGTAAATGAGAACTTGTTCTCAACTGACTTAAATAAAGGTGAAATAAAAAAAAAATAATAATAAATAAAAACATTTAAAAATGTAGTCACAGTCGAACAGGTCAAGACAGACTAGATCTGCATAACCGCTCAAATTCCTCCAAAATCCTGTCTCTGGAATTCTGTATCTCCTAGTGATAGACTGGAAGCATTTCATGGTACGTTGTGCAGGTGATTGATCAGAAGACTGTGTCTAAATCTATTTGATCCAGCCCTTTGTTCTTTCCCTCTAACTTGAGGGAAGAGCATTGACACGCACCATGTCACTCTAGGCCCTGTCATTATAGCCTAGCCTTCTTAATTTACATGAATTATTCCTGTTGAAGAGTTGAAGCTGTATTTGTGGTGGGTGGTGGGGTTACCCTTCATTAAAAAAATACTACAGTTTACTCTAGAACACTATAGTACTTACTACAGAATTATGTGGTAAACTATAGTATACTGTAGAATAGTATACTACACACTGTAGTATCCTTTAATTGTGTAGTACTTACTACAGAATTTTGTAGTACACTGTAGAATACTTTAGTAAATACAACAGTATTATCTGAAAAAAAACACGAGTAAATGCTACAGTAATGTCCAAAACACTACAGTCCACAAAAACACTACAGTTTTTTTTACTATGGTAACGCTACAGTATTTCATTTGCATATACTCCACCCATTCCCATCCCCCATGTCCCAATTTGCGCCACCCATGAATGAAAAACCTACATGCCAAGTGTACAGCATGTACTGTATTATGCTCCCTAAAAGTTATGTAAAAGAGCAGAAGCACTGAACTATCTATACAGACTCCAGCCCTACCTAAACGCCACAGTAAATACTACAATCTGCAAAAACAAACCATTATCTACATCATTTAGTTTATCCTCTTATCCAGAGCAATTAGTGTCTTGCTCAGGGGCACATCTCCAGATGTTTCACTTATTCAGCTTGGAGATTTTAACCAGTAACTTTTCGGTTACTGGCCCAACACTTAACCACCAGTCGCCCCATAGTACGGTTTTCTTTCACTACAGTATTTAAACTATAGTTAACTTAAGTCTGCAAAAACACTACAGTGAATACTACAGCAAAGTCTGCAAAGCACATAATACTATAGTAGCTATATCATAGCACACTATAGTATTTTTTCATGTGGGTAACCTGAGGGAAGTGGATTGACCCTGTCGTTCAGTTTAGGGGGCATAAAGAGCAGCATGTTCAAACAGGGAGGAGGAGAAAAAGCAGAAGTAATAGTAGCATAGTACTGATTGTGGTTTCCAGTATTTTATTGCCTGGCAGCAAAGTGATATGTGCTCAGGTGTAATTGAAGCTGAACTGTAATTGTCTGATGATTAAAGTGTAGCTTCTACCTTCCAGCTGTGCTGAGGAGGTTAGTACGGGACTCTCCCTAGCAAGGTGTGTTTTGGAAAGAGGGACGGGGTTGAGGCAAATATATTGGGTTTGTTTAGGAAACCATCTGTTGCTTAGGCCCTATTGCCTCTCTGCCATTGGCTACTGTACTATTGCCAACTGTGGGAACAAAGACAGATACAACAGACACTCCCCTCATCCTGCTGTTGACTGGAAACACTAATACCACCCCAGAATGTATTAATCACTGTATGGTACAACATTTTCACAATATGGCAAATAGAGTGACATAAGGTTGGGCTATTCCATTCACAAACACATCAAATACAGTCAATAAATACACTATATCATACAGTTGTCTTTGTAAACAGTCACACAAAGCATAGTTTAACCTTATGTTATCAGCCCTGGGTCTTTTCCCTGAACCCAAACTACAATTACGCTACCTTCTAGCGTTGGACTTATTTCCTAATTGAATGAATTTCATTGTATATAATGGGATAATCAATTGTCTCCTTTCTGGTGGGATCAATGTTCATCCTTTGAGCGTGTGTCACAGAGGGTTGTGGGACAGGCTTGGTAGCCCACTCATTGTGTGGTCGCCTTGTCGCTTGTACAGTCCTTCATCAGTCTCTGGAAAACTTTGGAAACATATAAAAGTCAGCCAACACCCTAAACATGAATAGAAAGGGTTCAACAAATCATAACAGGCAGGATCTAATTACGGAAAGACGCTGGAATACGCCTTATGGCAGGGGTAGGTAACTAGATTTAACCGCAGGCCGATGTTTGCCGGAGTGAATGGTCGGGGGAAGGAAAATAATTATAATAATTTGTACACTGCAAATTGATCACAACTAAGGCCAAAAAAGAGACTGTATTTGAAAATAACAATTTACCTCCCTGATTACATTGAGACACGATCACATGTCTGTTTTTTTTTACTTTGGAACAGATATCTCCCCCAAACAAATCACTGAATTCCTGGTGATAATTTTTTTTTAAATCTAATGTTTTACTCGCGGGCCGATTTGGCCCACGGACCACTTGTTGCTGACCCCTGCCTTATGGGTATTTAAGTGTTTCATTGTTAGACGGTTATGGGGATAGATAGGAAGTGAGTAAAATCGCGTAAAAGTTGGGATAAATATAGACTCAAACAAGTGAATAGTTATTGTATGAACTGTATTGTTTACTTTAACAGAATATACAACGCATTTGGAAAGTATTCAGACCCCTTGACTTTCCACATTCTGTTACGCTACAGCCTTATTCTAAAAGGGACAAAATTGTTATTTTACCTCATCAATCTACACACAATAGCCAATAATGACAAAGCAAAAACAGATTTATAGAAATGTTTGCAAATTTATAAAACATAAAAAGCTGAAATACCACATTTACATAAGTATTCAGACCCTTTCCTCAGTACTTTGTTGAAGCACCTTTGGGAGCGATTACAGACTCGAGTCTTCTTGGGTATGACCCCACAAGCTTGGCACACCTGTATTTAGGGAGTTTCTCCTATTCTTCTCTGCAAATCCTCTCAAGCTCCGTCAGGTTGGATGGGGAGCGTCGCTGCAAAGCTGTTTTCAGGTCTCTCGATAGGGTTTAAGTCCGGGCTCTGGCTGGGCCACCCAAGGACATTCAGAGACTTGTCCCGAAGCCACTCCTGCATTGTTTGGCTGTGTGCTTAGGGTCGTTGTTCTGTTAGAAGGTGAACCTTCACCCCAGTCTGAGGTTCTGAGCGCTCTGGAGCAGGTTTTCATCAAGAATATCTCTGTATTTTGCTCCGTTCATCTTTCCCTTAACTTACTAGTCTCCCAGTCACTGCCGCTGAAAAACATCCCGACAGCATGATGCTGCCACCATCATGCTTCACCATAGGGATGGTGCCAGGTTTCCTCCAGATGTGACACTTGGCATTCAGGCCAAGAGTTCAATCTTGGTTTCATAAGACCAGAGAATCTTGTTTCACATGGTCTGAGAGTCTTTAGGAGCCTTTTGGCAAACTCCAAGCGGGCTGTCATGTGCCTTTTACTGAGGAGTACTCTACCATAAAGGTCTGATTGGAGGAGTGCATCTCTGCAGAGATGATTCTCCCATCTCCACAGAGGAACTCAGGAGCTCCTTCAGAGTGACCATCGGTTTCTTGGTCACCTGCCTGACCAAGGCCCTTCTCCCCCGATTGCTCAGTTTGGCCAGGTGGCCAGCCCTATGAAGAGTCTTGGGGGTTCCAAACATATTCTATTTAAGAATGATGGAGACTACTGTGTTCTTGGGGACCTTCAATGCTGCAGAAATTTGTTAGTACCCTTCCCCAGATTTGTGCGCTCTGTCTCGGCGCTCTACGGACAATTCCTTCGACCTCATGGCTTGGTTTTTACTCTGACATGCACTGTCAACTGTGGGACCTTATATAGACAGGTGTGTGCCTTTCCAAATCATGTCCAATCAATTGAATTTACCACAGGTGGACTCCAATCAAGTTGTAGAAACATCTCAAGGATGATCAATGGAAACAGGATGTACCTGAGCTCCCGAGTGGCGCAGCGGTCTAAGGCACTGCAGTCCCTGGTTCGAATCCAGGCAGTATCAAATCGGGCCGCAATTGGGAGTCCCATAGTTCGGCGCGCAATTGCCCCAGCGTCGTCCGGGTTTGGCCAGGGTAGGTCGTCATTGTGAATAAGAATTTGTTCTTAACTGACTTGCCTAGATACATGTAACAAAAAAAAATTGGGTCTGAATACTTATGTAAAAAATGTATTTTTTTGTTTTTTTTATTTACATTTGCTAACATTTCTAAAAACGTGTTTTTTCGCTTTGTCATTATGGGCTATTGTGTGTAGATTGATGAGGAACAACATTGATATAATCAATTTTAGAATAAGACTGGTAACGTAACAAAATGTGGTAAAAGTCAAGGGGTCTGAATACTTTCCGAATGCACTGTATATGTGCCTTTTATTCTTTCACACATCATCAGTTGCTTCCCATATGAGCCTTTGTATGCATGTTGCCTTTAACATTTTTGTATTACCTCCAGAACCAATCACATCTTTGGTATTATGAAAGAACTGTAGCTTTCCTATGTGGCAAAATGTCCCCATTGTTATAATAAGGAAAGCATAGACTTTAAGTACAGTGCCTTCAGAAGGTATTCGTACCCCTTGACTTATTCCACATTTTGTTGTATTACAGCTTTTCTCACCCATCTACACACAATACCCCATAATGACAAAGTGAAAACGGGTTTTGAGAAATGTTAACACATTTATTGAAAATTAAATACAGAAATATCTAATTCATATAAGTATTCAGCCCCTGAGTCAATACAAGATAGAATCGCCTTTGGCATACATTACAGCTGTGATTCTTTCTTGGTAAGTATCAAAGAGCTTTGCACACCTGGATTGTACAATATTTGCACATTATTCTTAAAAAAATTATTCAAGCTCTGTCAAGTTGCTTGCTGATCACTGCTAAACAGGCATTTTCAAGTCTTGCCATAGATTTTCAAGCTTATTTAAGACAAAACTGTAACTAGGCCACTGAGGAACATTTAATGTCATCTTGGTAAGCAACTCCAGTGTATATTTGGCCCTGTATTTAAGGTTTTTGTCCTGCTGAAAGGTGCATTTGTCTTCCAGTGTTTGTTGGAAAGCAGACTGAACAAAGTTTTCCTCTAGGATTTTGCCTGTGCTTAGCTCTATTACATTTATTTTTATCACAAAAAAACTCCCTAGTCCTTACCGATGATTTGATGACAAGCATACTCATAACATGATGCAGCCACCACTACGCTTGAAAATATGAAGACTGGTACAAAGTGACGTGTTGTGTTGAATTTGCCCCAAACATAACGCTTTGTATTCAGGACATGACGTTTATTTCTTTGCCACATTTTGAGCAGTTTTACTTTAGTGCCTTTTGCAAACAGGATGCATGTTTTGGAATATTTTTATTCTGTAAGGGTTTCCTTCTTTTCACTCTGTCAATTAGGTTAGTATTGTGGAGTAACTACAATGTTGTTGATCCATCCTCAGTTTTCTCCTATCACAGCCAATAGGTGCCCTTCTTTGCGATGCATGGAAAAGCACCCGGTCTTTGTGGTTGAATCTGTGTTTGAAATGCACTGCTTGACTGATGGAACTTACATATAATTGTATGTGTGAGGTACAGAGATGAGGTAGTCATTCAAAAATCATGTTAGACACTATTATTGCATACAGAGAGTCTATACAACTTATGATGTGACTTGCTAAGCAAATATTTACTCCTGAACTTATTTAGGCTTGGCATAACAAAGGGACAATGCAGAAACAATAACAAAATACATTTCATCTTTTCATTTTTTATGAATAAAAAAAAAAAATCGACAAACATAATTTCACTATGATATGATGAGGTATTGTGTGTAGGCCAGTGACACAACATTTTAAATGCAGGATGTAACACAACAACATGTGGAAAAGGTAAAGAGGTGTGAATACTTTCTGAAGGCGCTGTAATAGGACAATGCAGAAGTGGCTTATCATTTACTGCTGAGCAATAGCTAGCTCACCAACAGAGCGCAGCCGTGAGCCGCAACCAATGGTAGTGTAGAAGAGGGACATTTGGTATTTGTTATTTTATATGACCTGAAGAAGGGACAGGTTATGCTGTTCCTCTTTCTGTAAAATTGTTCCGTTCTCTGATATGCTCTCAATCGCACTGTTTTAAGTCACCCTTTTCTTTGTCACCAGTCTGTTTAATAACTGTTTCTAAACTGCGCTGTTCTAACGTTCTGTGAAACAATGCCTGATAAAAATTACTCTGATCGAAGTGTAGGCTACGAAAAGTTATGTGATGTGATGAAACATGGTCTATAATATTTATTATATATTTAAAAAAGGCTAAATTACCCATAACATATTGTAATGAAACAGGCAGGGAGCAGGCCCAGGGTCGTTACAATATGCTATATGAAGCTGCAGAGACAGAAACGCACAGTAAAGAAAAAAAACGAACTATGCACTTCAAGAATGGAATTTTTCGTCAACTTTAGAATGCAATAATGTATTATTATAGTATAGTCATTATCAGCCATAGGGCTACATTCATTATCGGTGGTCAATGTAGTAAGATATAGCCTACATATTTGTGGTGCAATGTTGTTGATTGCTCCGCCCTGTTCAGTAGTTTCAGCTGAGCGAAACTATGCAATTTGATCCCAAGCCCAGTGACGAGCTATGGGGGTTTTCAGTCCTGCCTCCAACCATGTGTGATGTGATTGAGTTCCCAGTCGCTGAGTGCACTGAGAATACGAGCCAGAGTGAAGAGGATCACAGAGAGACAGACAACTGATCTACAGAGAAGCAATGGGAGTTTTATAATAAATTGACAATCGTAGGCAACCGAAAGCAGTGTTTTATAGTTTCGATTTCTAATTGTTGTTTTAGATAGCTTCCTGGGAATGCAAGCGATGGATCCAATAACGAAGTGGACACCAACGCAAGTTGTCGACTGGATGAAAGGTAAGTTTGGATCATATTCACACACCGCTCAATTCACAATAATTGTCAATGTTAACCGCTATCTGAAACTTGAGAAACAACTAAATACGCCTCATTCGCGGATCCCTGCAATGTATGCGCTTTTTGTTAAAAGCTCATGTTTCGTAGAAACTGCCTCTGTGCTGCCGCTAACTATCGTCGCTGTCAACTTGTTGCACAGAGAACAAAGGGAAATAATATCTTGCTAATGTTTGTGAGTTTAATTTAAGAGGTAACACGTAACAGCTGTGTGATCTTTGACAAACACTCAGAATTATTATGACACAGGTGAACCAACGTTTCCAGACAAATTGCCTCTGGCTGTGCCTCTTGCACTGTTCTTTGAGGAGCCAACTTTTGCAATAACAGTATTAACCAAAAACAGTGTAGTTATTTTTATATCTCACTATTTGCCAAGCATAATGTGTTACAACAGTTTGTTTTACTGGAGGCACAATGGAGCTGAAGATTATAAACTGAATTAATTTAATCATAATTGTCTTTATCAGCCATCAGACAATTTTTGTAACACTGGAAACCACAAACTATTTTCCTGTAATATTTGGTTAAACACACAGCACACCATGCACAATGCTGTATTGGTACACCCAGCATATTCTTAATGTGAGAATCCAACCTGGAATGCCGGTTATGGAAATGTATGACATCACCTAAGGACTATTTTCTTTTAACTACCTGAATCCTGTCACAGCATTGGCATGCAAAGTGACTGTCTGCTACTACTGGCATGAGAAGTATCTGCAGTCACAGATACGCAGCAACACTCCCCTATATGAAACATTATAGGAGGATAGAAGTGCTTCTTGTGAATTATCTTTATGTCAAAAGAAACATGATCTGAAATGTTGTTTGATGATATATCCTAGGCTAGGGCCATCATTTTCCAGAGTAAAGTTATTTGATAGTTCCTACATATTTCATTGCCCTAGACTGAACATCCACACCCGTCTACTCTTCAGTAGTTGCAGAATGAAGCAAACCTGGTGTGTAGACCTTCTAGTGTTCCTGTTCAGTGCCTTTGTGTAGATGTGCTAAAGGGATTGTGGGGGGTTACCCTGTGAGCCCAGTGGATGGAGGGACAATTTGCTCAGTAGACAGGCCCTACTCGTCAGTCTTCACTCTGGCTATCTGACTCAGCAGTTCTCTATTGGAGGGTCTTACCACTGGCTATGTTCACTGGACTGCCATAAGACAGCCTCTGTGCCTAAAATGACAACAGGCCATAGGTGCTTAACATGCAGTATAAACTCAGCAAACACCAATACTGCCTGTGCTAATCGCCCTAAGGTTGTTTTCTTCAGAGGGATCATGGTTACGTTTGTGTGTTTTGGGTCAAAAGTCATTGGTTGACTTCATTTTTTGAAGCTAATGGACCACTACTAATCAATCTACACTGAACAACACTATAAACACAACATGTAAAGTGTTGGTCCCATGTTTCATGAGCTGAAATAAAAGATCCCACCAGAAATGTTCCATACGCACAAAAAGCTTATTTCTCTCCAATTTTGTGCACAAATTTGTTTACAACCCTTTTAGTGAGCATTTCTCATTTGCCAAGATAATCCATCCACCTGACAGGTGTGGCATATCAAGAAGCTGATTAAACAGCATGAACATTACACAGGTTCACCTTGTTCTGGGGACAATTTGCAGTTGTGACATAACACAATGCCACAGATGTCTCAAGTTTTGAGGGAGTGTGCAATTGGCATGCTGACTGCAGGAATCTCCACCAGAGCTGTTGTCAGATCATTTATTGTTATTTTCTCTACCAAAAGCCGCCTCCAACATCCTTTTAGAGAATTTGTCAGTACGTCCAACTGGCCTCACAACCACAGACAACATGCATGGCATCGTGTGGGCGAGTGGTTTGCTAAAGTCAAAGTTGTGAACAGAGTGCCCCATGGTGGTGGAGTTATGGTATGGACAATGAACACACTTGCATTTTATCGATGGCAATTTGAATGCACAGAAATACTGTGACGAGGCCCATTGTCGTGCCATTCATCCACCGCCATCACTTCATGTTTCAGCATGATAATGCACGGCCCCATGTCGCAAGGATCTGTACACAATTCCTGGAAGCTGAAAATGTCCCAGTTCTTCCATGGCCTGCATACTCACCAGACATGTCACCTATTGAGCATGTTTGGGATACTCTGGATTGACGTGTTCCAGTTCCTGCCAATATCCAGCAACTTCACACAGCCTTTGAAGAGGAGTGGGACAACATTCCGCAGGCCACAATCAACAACCTGATCAACTCTATGCGAAGATGTCGCTCTGCATGAGGCAAACGGTTTTCTGATCCATGCTTTTACCTTTTTAAGGTATCTGTGATACATAGATCTGTGATATACAGATGGATATCTGTATTCCCAGTCATATTAAAGCCATAGATTAGGGCCTAATGAATTTATTTAAATTGACTGATTTCCTTATATGAACTGTAACACAGTAAAATATTTGAAATTGTTGCAATAATAGTTTTGCTAAGTGTATATACACTGCTCAAAAAAATAAAGGGAACACTTAAACAACACAATGTAACTCCAAGTCAATCACACTTCTGTGAAATCAAACTGTCCACTTAGGAAGCAACACTGATTGACAATAAATTTCACATGCTGTTGTGCAAATGGAATAGACAAAAGGTGGAAATTATAGGCAATTAGCAAGACACCCCCAATAAAGGAGTGATTCTGCAGGTGGTGACCACAGACCACTTCTCAGTTCCTATGCTTCCTGGCTGATGTTTTGGTCACTTTTGAATGCTGGCGGTGCTCTCACTCTAGTGGTAGCATGAGACGGAGTCTACAACCCACACAAGTGGCTCAGGTAGTGCAGCTCATCCAGGATGGCACATCAATGCGAGCTGTGGCAAGAAAATTTGCTGTGTCTGTCAGCGTAGTGTCCAGAGCATGGAGGCGCTACCAGGAGACAAGTCAGTACATCAGGAGACTTGGAGGAGGCCGTAGGAGGGCAACAACCCAGCAGCAGGACCGCTACCTCCGCCTTTGTGCAAGGAGGAACACTACCAGAGCCCTGCAAAATGACCTCCAGCAGGCCACAAATGGGCATGTCTGCTCAAACGGTCAGAAACAGAATCCATGAGGGTGGTATGAGGGCTCGACGTCCACAGGTGGAGGTTGTGCTTACAGCCCAACACCGTGCAGGACGTTTGGCATTTGCCCGAGAACACCAAGATTGGCAAATTCGACACTGGCACCCTGTGCTCTTCACAGATGAGAGCAGGTTCACACTGAGCACATGTGACAGACGTGACAGAGTCTGGAGACGCCGTGGAGAACGTTCTGCTGCCTGCACCATCCTCCAGCATCAATCAATCAATCAATTTTATTTTATATAGCCCTTCGTACATCAGCTAATATCTCGAAGTGCTGTACAGAAACCCAGCCTAAAACCCCAAACAGCTAGTAATGCAGGTGTAGAAGCACGGTGGCTAGGGAAAACTCCCTAGAAAGGCCAAAACCTAGGAAGAAACCTAGAGAGGAACCAGACTATGAGGTGTGGCCAGTCCTCTTCTGGCTGTGCCGGGTGGAGATTATAACAGAACTATGCCAAGATGTTCAAAAATGTTCATAAGTGACAAGCATGGTCAAATAATAATCATGAATAATTTTCAGTTGTCTTTTCATAGCTGATCATTAAGAGTTGAAAAACAACAGGTCTGGGACAGGTGGCGGTTCCATAACCGCAGGCAGAACAGCTGAAACTGGAATAGCAGCAAGGCCAGGCGGACTGGGGACAGCAAGGAGTCACCACGGGCGGCAGTCCCGACGCATGGTCCTAGGGCCCAGGTCCTCCGAGAGAAAGAAAGAGAGAAGGAGAAAATTAGAGAGCCAAGATTTTCAAAATGTTCATAAATGACAAGCATGGTCAAATAATAATCAGGAATAAATCTCAGTTGGCTTTTCATAGCCGATCATTAAGAGTTGAAAACAGCAGGTCTGGGACAGGTAGGGGTTCCATAACCGCAGGCAGAAGAGTTGAAACTGAAGCATGACCGGTTTGGCGGTGGGTCAGTCATGGTGTGGGGTGGCATTTCTTTGTGGGGCCACACAGCCCTCCATGTGCTCGCCAGAGGTAGCCTGACTGCCATTAGGTACCGAGATGAGATCCTCAGAGCCCTTTTGAGACCATATGCTGACACATGCACATTTGTGGCCTGCTGGAGGTCATTTTGCAGGGCTCTGGTAGTGCTCCTCCTTGCACAAAGGCGGAGGTAGCGGTCCTGCTGCTGGGTTGTTGCCCTCCTACGGCCTCCTCCACGTCTCCTGATGTACTGGCCTGTCTCCTGGTAGCGCCTCCATGCTCTGGACACTACAATGACAGACACAGCAAACCTTCTTGCCACAGCTCGCATTGATGTGCCATCCTGGATGAGCTGCACTACCTGAGCCACTTGTGTGGGTTGTAGACTCCGTCTCATGCTACCACTAGAGTGAGAGCACCGCCAGCATTCAAAAGTGACCAAAACATCAGCCAGGAAGCATAGGAACTGAGAAGTGGTCTGTGGTCACCACCTGCAGAATCACTCCTGTTTTGGGGGGTGTCTTGCTAATTGCCTATAATTTCCACCTTTTGTCTATTCCATTTGCACAACAGCATGTGAAATTTATTGTCAATCAGTGTTGCTTCCTAAGTGGACAGTTTGATTTCACAGAAGTGTGATTGACTTGGAGTTACATTGTGTTGTTTAAGTGTTCCCTTTATTTTTTTGAGCAGTGTATATTGAGTGAAAGGCCAGTTAAATCTCTCAATTTAACATTGTTTTTGACTGGATGTCCTGCAGCACCTTTCTCACCAGGTCTTCAAGCAGGCTATCATACTACCGTATGCACTAATATTGTGAAATTCACTTTAATACAGTTTTAATCTATTTTTATATTTTCCTTAGCAATTGTACTCAATAACACTAGCAGGACCACACTGGGTGTTGAAGTTGATGGCAGACTCCAGTCATTTCTCAAATATAGTCTTGAATCCGTTCACATTACATTTAAGAAGTTTTGCAGACACTCTTATCCAGAGGGACTTACAGGAGCGGTTAAGTGCCTTGCTCAAGGGCACATAGGCAGATTTTTCACCTAGTCTGCTCGGGGATTCTAACCAGGGACATTTGGGTTACTAGCCCAACACTCTTAACCACTAGGCTACCTGCTGCTCCTAATGCCCAGACTGAGGAGAGCTAGTGCTGTTCAGAGAATGTTTAGTTCAAAACTCAGCTGAGTAGTTTCACACTTACAAACTCACTTTCTTTTTTTATCCTCCTACTCACAGCAGAGTCCACCAAGTTTGCTCAGGCATTCCAAATGTGCAATCACAACTACTGTTCAAGTTGGTGAGTAAGAAGAGGCTTTCATAGTAATGTGAGTTTTACTGACTTTAGTTTCAGAAAAACATCAGCAGTATAGTGTTACAGTATGTCTGAGGTTTTCAGTATTTGACAATAGAATACTCCAATCACAAAGACTCTTGCAAGCAGACTGTTGTAATTGGTGTGAGAAATGTAGCGACAGGTTTGTTTTTAAGCAATGGACCACGATTAGAGAGCAGATGATCTAGTGGCCTACATCTGTCCCAATGTGGTCACAGGATGCAAGTGTCAAAAATAAGGACTGTACCAGCCAGAAGAGGAGGGTGTAATTTTTTAGAATAGCACTGACATGCCAAATTGGTAGTGTGTGAAGTGCCCCTTGCCCAGTGGCTTTGCCTCTGGAGCATGTCCGAGGCCTTATCTTGAGAGCTGATAGTGAGGTGTTGGCATTGATCTTCATGATCCTTATCAGACAATTACAGGGTGGCGGTGTGAACAGACTCAGAACAGAGAGCTTATTGAGCCATGTGCCTCTCTCTACTACACATGATAATGCCCATCTCTTGCTCTTCTCTACCAGCATGGCTGCATTTTTAAAAAGTCCTCACAATGACCTAGGCTTTATTAATCCCCTGTAATAACCTGCATCGACTATGTATACAGCCAGTAGAGAAGCATGTGTTCATTTGAACTAAACTGGGCTAAGTACCACAGGACTGCCCCCCCCTCCACACACCAGGGACCATGTTCAAAGAAGGAAGTAAAGAATGACAGATTATTCCATGGAAATCGTTAAGATAAAACTGTCATTTTGGCACAAACGAATGTCCAGTAATCCTCTCATTCTCCTTTTTAGGGTGGACCTATTGTAATCTGTTGAACTAGAGATATGTGTAACTTCCCTTTTTTAAAAGGCTTTAGACTTCAGGGAAGCTGTGTAAGAGGATTCTCCCTGAGGGACAGGAACCTGAAAGTGATCGCAGTGGTTTTGCCCTGCCTGTTCTGTTTCTGACAGGCCCATGTGTTAACCTGATGTGGAAGAGCTTGCAATATGGGGACTTCTCAATCAGTCACCAATAGATTATAGTTCTCCATTGTCCAGTTTGTTGTGTGCAACAGTACTGGGTTGGTGGTTAGGCCAAGTATTTTAATTAGAACGTACACAATGAAGACGATATTGTCTGAGAGGTTCATAAAAGGTTACAAACTGTAAACCAGAATTGGTTGACGCTCATTTTAAAATGCTCTGGAAGGTTAGAGGGGGTCACCTTCCTTGTGCCTCTGTCAAACTGGGCAGGGCCGTTTGCTTTTCATTCAAATCCCAATGTGAATTGCAAATCTCCCAGATCATCTGAGCTTAGCGGTGCTTCTAGAGGTTTGGCTCCAGTCTGCCCTAAGAGCATTGGCCTCTGAAACACACAGAGCTTAACACTGTGGGAATAATCGCAACCTTAGGTGGCACTGCTCAGGGCACAGATGGGTCACTGCAGCCATAGTGTCTGACTGCCCATACAGAGAGCTGTGAGAGATGGTGTACCTCAACTTCGGAATCATATGAGTGATATTCCTGGACTGTTGTATACGGAATGGTTGGTATTTATTTTGACCTCACCGTAGAAAGTCTATGTTTACGACATGTTTTGTATAGGCATGATTTTGCTGCGCCAGACAATTTCCACGTTGTGGGCGAACTCTTAAGTTGCAAACAGTTGTCGTGGTCTTTGCTCGTTCCTCATGACTAGGTCTGCCGATTTTGAAGTACCACTACGTGCTGTTGTAGGCTCCGACAAAGTTCCGTCAGACATTTTGAGCCTTTATTGTGTAGTTGGTGTTAGGAATGCGATGTACAGTGCGGACAGGCCTGTAAATGCTCACTACAGTGGTGGTGTTAGTACTATTAAAGCACCATGGAGTGAACTAAGCTCTAACAGCCACTGGATATGACAGGAATGTGTTCTGCTACTGGACCCAACTACTGCCTCTGTGAATCAGCAGTGAAAACAAGCATGAATGTCCTTTTATGCACTTATGCCACCAGTTTCTTTTTTTTTAAGGATTTAAATGCCTGAGCTAGAATGACTGTTCAGCCTCTCGGTTAAGAACACACTTCCTATACACATGCAAGTCTTCTCATTCCGCCATAACCTGTTGGTGTTCGCACATTTATCTTAAGTGCTCTCATGCTAAAACAAAATTAACACGTTGTATAATTGAGAAATATTTTGTAGTTCTAAAATAGGCATAAACAGTCATTCTTTCACTACGGTTGTATGTAATGTGTAACAGCATCTTAAAGTGGCAATCTGCTTTTGCTTCATCCATTGAAGTCTAACTGTCAGACCATTGGAACCTAAAATATAAGCTGGTTTCACTACAATGTTTGTAAATGTAAATAAACACTAAAGCCTCAAAACATGGTTAAAACTGTCATTTTGATATCATGGATGGTCAGTCATTGCATCCATAGCTCTGTCTATGAATTTCTAAGTGATTTACATTTCTCCAGCCCCATCTCTCTGCTTTTTACTGAAACAGGGGTGGGGAGAATGCTTTGTTATTGTTTTAACTGCTTATTACTGCTTTAAGGGCATATAGGCAAGTCTACATTCTACCAATCAAAGGCAGTAACCTAGAGATTGCATTCCTCAGGTTGTTTGACATTAACCCATGTAATGTCTGCCTTTGTAGTATCGCATATAATGTATTACTGCTCAAACTACTGGTATCTCCCATCTCAAGGAAAAGTGCCATTTTCAGTGGTCTAACACAATCCTATAGCTGGGACTCTCTTCGCCTTGTTTGACCTCTGTTTGTAATTTTAGAACAATTTCCAGTCAACAGTACATTTTATGTTGACAGAATTTCTGTGGGTTAAAATGACAGTAACTCGGTCAGTCACTCTAGTTCATTCACGACAGTAGTGGGTGACGCGGAGCAGGAATTGAACAGGGTGTGTTGTGGTGAAAAATGATTGCTGTGTGTCTGTCCTGCCGTCACAAGGAACTACTCAATCATTCATGATTTGTGAGAGTACTTTTCTTTGTGTGTCACTAACACATCATAAGAGATCCAGAAACACATTATTTTGTGTGTGTCAAGGAGGGAGAGAGACACAGGTAGGTCATTAACATGGCAGAGTAGGAGTCTGTGGTGCGTCACTGCCTTGCAGTGGGATAGCTGTCTGTCTGCGTCGTACCCTGTGGGTGTCACACTGGCTGGTCACGCTGTCGCTCACAGATGACATCCCACTGAAGATGACTCACCTTCAGTCTCTCCCACACGGAGAACAGGACCGACTCATCCCAACTCCCCGCTCTCTTTTCAACTCGTTCTCTCTGTTCCACAGGATCTGAGCACTAGCTGCGGGGGATTCCTATTGCATAGTTGTTTCTATTCAGCTGTAATGTACAGCATGTAATCTGAGTAAGAGAACATTTGGGTGACTGTGAAATCTCAATGAAAGCAGTACAACCATCATTGTGGTGTGTTGATTCTCAGCTTGGTGTGTATGTATGTCCTGTGTGCTGATGACTTACTGTCATCCCTCCCACTCAAGACCATTAACGATACTCAATCCTCTTTGACCCTTGTCTCCTTCCCTGACCTGGATGCGTGTAGGCTGTAAATCTTTCTAAACGGAATGTCCCCCCCCCCCCCCCCCCCCCCATCTCAAGTCTCCAACTCCCCACCAGACCCGTTATCATGGCTCCGCTCCCGTTGTTTGTTTACCAGGCCCAGCTGTGGTTGAGGGCTGCGCTGGCAGTCATTGTGTTTGGTACCGGCACAAAGAGCAGGGTTACTGGTAAAGCCTGGTTTAGCTGAGAGAATGCACATCGTGGGTATAGCAAAGTGTGTGTGCCTGGGCCAAGCGGGAGGCAGGCCTGCCCGATTTATGGGGAGGTCAGAAATGGGATGCCAGGTTCATTTTTAGATTTGGATGAGGAAATACTCTCCTCTTCGCTTGGCAGTTAAGATGGCAGATATTTTTTTCTGGTCCTTTCGGAATGTTTAACAGCCTTTTAGAACTTAACTAAAAGTCATATTTGGGGGGTTGTAAAGTTGTGTATTTCCTTTGTTCCCCTTCAGAGATAATCTTAAAGGTAGTCCCATGACACCCCTGTTAAACTGGCCAGGCCACCATGATCATACACACCTGACATGAGGAGAGAAGAGGCCACTGTTGTCACTTCACTCACTCACTACACAGCCAGTCTATATGTCTGTCTATAAATAAAGGTCACGCACTATACTGTACAGGCAGTCTGTCTATTGTCTATAAATAAAGGGCAGGAGTGTTTCCTGGTCAGGTCCCTTTTTTACATGGCTGGGCATGATAGTTTTCCTCTGCCTCGCTGGGATGAAACGTGGTGTTCTATCTCTGTGAAGACTGAAGAGACAACCTCGGAGGAAAATACTACTTATGTTTTAGCCTGGCGCGATAGTGACAGTACAGGTGCCTTGTGGGGGGGGGGGTTGAGTGAAGTTGACTTAAGATGGTTTTTCAGATGACTTTGGCAAGCTCTGGGAGGTGTTACAATTGCACAAAGACTTTGTTAAAAAAACAATCGTCAACAGGACAAACAAACACAACAATATGAGCATGGAAAGCTGGGGCGTGGTGGAGTGACAGGGAATTTCTGCCATTTTTGTGGCCCTTAATCTCTTTAGTGGTTGTTTACGTGCGAGGTAATGAGCAGCGTGGCTAGCTAGCTGGCTGGCTGGCTGCAGTGTTTTGTTGGCGGGAGAGGTAGTTCTAAAACCACAGCATTACACACAGCTCCTGCTCCAGTCCGAGGTCCAGACCTCACTGAATAAGAATGGCCATAGAATTCATTCTGCGCATTGACGTGAATGACCTCTGATTGTTGTACACAAGCTTATGCAGTGGCAGCCTCTGAGCTGTGAGAAAGGACTTCATTGGATCTCCATTACAGGAAGAAACTCAGCAACCCATAACTGGTCTTTCCGTTTATGTCCTGTTGAAACCCGGAGGTGACTGACTCGTTCGGTGCTTGGGGACTCAGCCAGGAGTGACTGTCAGTGTTTGTGCCTGTGGCACTTTCTGTTGTGCACTCCTTCCTCCCCTTGGTGTAGTTCTCTATCTTTCCATCTTTGTCACATGCCTGCAGGTCAGCAAGTATATCCACAGGTCAAAACTCCCCTTTTCCATCACAGCCCTAGAATCCAACCTCCTAGACCTCTGTCGGTGTCTTGCCACCTTATCTGCTGAGTGAGGTATCCCCAGTGTGACTGGAGCCTGCATGGGGAGTAGGACCAGGGCTAGTAGAGCCAGGATGAGGCGCTATTTATCTTACCACACGACATGAGTGTGATCTCTGTGCCGTCATCGTCCATCTCCCTTCGACAGACGGGGCTTTTTTTGTCACTCTCCTTAAGACATTTATCATGTTGGAGAACCAGGTTGAAAGTGTAATCTTTGTTCAAGATAAGCCCTGCAAGGCAAAAATACACTTTGTTAAACTTAGGACTCACAAATAGCCTACAGAAACACACCAATGGATTAGCTGATGAGGGCACACATTTGCTCCTGGTGCTGGTAACTTCTAAGCTTACAGATAGTAAACAGGATGGGCCATGATGTCAAATTGTACTTTTGGATAAAGTCCTCCCCAAAAAACATTCTTAATAGCCCAGGGGGGATTACAGTCCATAGCTTATAGATAGATACTCAATGTGCACAGTTGGTTAGATGCTCAGTGGGGACGGTACTGTTGCACAACTGTCCCTTTCACACTAGCAACTGTCTTGTGTATGGGCTTTGTTTTGCTCATGTGAAGTAAAGTCATGCATCAGAGGAAGGCTTAGCAGTTTCTTTTCTTTTAGTTTTTTTTCTTCTAATTACAACCCAGGCTGCGCAGAGCCATTGTGCTGGAATGCTGGAATTTCCACAATGGCACGCCTCCTGAGAACAATGGCTATTCCTCTGATTCCCCACAGGTTTGCCGGCCTAAATAAGAGGGAGAGTTACAGTGGCACTGCTATTGTACGCCCAGCAGCTTTCCCACTGTCCAGCCCAGGCAGGGTAGGACCAGGTAGGTGACAGGAGGAGACAACGAGGGGACAGATGGCCAGAGCCCCCCTGGAAAACAGTGAGGGGAGGCAGGGGGGAGAGGAGGAGGGAAGGCTTTTTCTGTGGGAGGTGAAAGACTGTTCTCATGTAATCAAACCCCTGAGAACCCAAGCTAAGCCTGCCTGAGTATCACCGGGCTTGGTGGCGGATGTGAGCCTGGCGTTGGGAGGAGCGAGAGGAGGAGGGCTGTGTGTGCATGCAAGTGAACGTGCACCAGTGTGTTTATATCCTGTTGTAAGGAACAGATGTGCATGTCATCCTAAATCTGCAGCACGTAATCAATTATGTAGGATTTACCGGTGATTTGATCAAGGTCTGCAGGTCTGCTTCAGATAAGAAAAAGATGTAGTGTTCTCCTGTAATAGAACACACAATCTAAGGTATTTGGATTTCATTGTAAAGTAAATAACCTTACACATGATATGTGCTTCCAAAAGTGTTGCAGTAGTATACTAGCGAGTCTACATGCTGTGGGGCACTGTGCAGCCTTTTTCTTCTATACTTTAGAGCATTTCCAGTGTCTGACTCTTCTGATTATTCTTTGATTCTCCCTGGACTTTCATGTTCTGGCTTCTGAAAGGAAACTTGCTGTATTTAGTGTGAACCAGGAATGTTAGGATTATCACAGGACTAGCCAGGCAGTTGGCTGCCAAAAGGACAGTGTTTACATGGCCAAAAACTTGTGCTTATAGCCTTAAAGGGATACTTCGAGATTTTGTCCATGAGGCCCTTTTATCTACTTTCCCAGAGTCAGATGAACTCGTGGATACCAAGTGTATGTCTCTGTCCAGTATAAAGGACGTTAGCATTCACTCACAAAACTACCTCTAACGTCCTTTATACTGGACAGAGACATACACTTGGTATCCACGAGTTCATCTGACTCTGGGGAAGTAGATAAAGGCCCTTAATTGCCAAAATCTCTAAGTATCCCTTTAAGAATGCTGCAGTTCCATTGCCTTATATTTACGTTTTAGCCAAAGCAACTTACAGTAGTGATTTGTATACAATTTGGTACTGGTCCCCCCCATGGGAATTGAACCCACAACTTTGGCTTTGCAAGTGCCATGCTCTACCAACTGAGCCACACGACTTTCAGTGGAATCCAGATCCGTTTCTAAAGTCCAAACTGAGCCTCAGCCTCTCGGCTCTTTCCCAGCTGTCCAGAATCATGCCTGTCTGTATGTCAACTCCTGTCACCTCTGGACTGAAGCTGTTTAGTTGATAACCTGTTGTACATAGTTCCAGGTCCAAATTAATGGATGTAGTGTGTGACAGCAGGACCCGCACAGTAACAGCAGGTGCCCGTCCATCCAGGCCCCTGCTCCAGAGTGGGCGGGGTAATGATAGACTGTGGGCATCAGGTCTAGCTTTGTTAATCATCCCCCATATTGTGAAAATAGATCACTCAGTCTAATTGCTTTGAAACGGAACTTCCTCCTATTATGTTACATTGAAAGCACACTTGGCTTTAACCATATTTTTGGCCTCTTGTGTAATGAGTCAATTGGATTGTTGGCACTAATGCATACACACAGATGTTCAAATTAGGAGAAACCTGGGTTAGTGAGACAGAATTTGTCAGTTTATGCATGTTGCTTCTCACTTCATCTCAGCTTTTGCATTTAAGTGTGTGTTAAGTGTTGTTTTCAGGATGGCAGTAAAACATTTCTAAAGCATTTGAGCCTGGTTACCCCTTTGAAGAGCTTTCACATACTCTGAAAAGACACCCCCACTCATCTCCTTTGTCAATTCACAATAATGTGACACCCGACCTCCCTCACTTGTTTTTTATGTCCTTAATGGAAATTGATAGTTGCGTGTGCACACACACACACACACACACACACATCCTGTAGCCATTGATCTATGCTCTATACAAGTTCTCAGGCCTCTGTGGAAAAAGGGCATATTTTCTTTTGTAGGTGGCACGGGTACATGCCAGAGAGAACATGGGAAAGGGTGATAACTAGTCAGTTGTACAACTGAATGCCTTCAAATGAAATGTGTTTTCCGCATTTTAACCCAACTCCTTTGAATCAGAGAGGTGCGGTTGGCTGCCTTAATCGACATCCACGTCTTCGGTGCCTGTGGAACAGTGGGTTAACTGCCTTGCTCAGGGGCAAAACAGCAGATTTTTAGTACCTGAAGCCTCTGGGAACAAATGCAGTGTGACTCCTATGGGAGATATCCACTATGACTTGTATGACCTATAGGGATAGTGCTGTGTGTGGTTCCTATGGGAATAATGTCATCTGACTGGGGGAACTCATGTACCCACCAGGGTTTCCAGTAGGAAAATTTGGCACCGGACAATGTGACCAACAAGATTTTAATTAACCGGACATTCATACGCATTAGGTCATCCACCCACGGTGCTCAAAATTACATTTAGATCATTGTAATTAATATTAAGAGTATACATTTCTATTGTATTGAAAAGAAAAACATTGTCCGTTGCATCTTCCATCCCTGCTAGATGTCATTAAAAAAAGTATACGTTTAGCCTAGAAGAACAAGTCGCATACACATAATATAATTTGCGAATGACCTGTCCTATAGGCTGTTTGTATGAATAAATAACAAAACACAGCTGTTTTCAATTACAGGCCTCTCTAAGTTAGCCTAGGCATGAGTATTTTAATAAGGCCTAATAACAAAACATGGGGGTCTGAACACCAGGGCTGGCCGGTCATGGCTAGAAAGGAACCAGTTATTGTCAAATTAATGTCAGATTTGACTTTTCGAAGCAGGGTAGGAGAACTGGTACAGCAGGTTAGGAAAATGAACATAACAGAATTAGGTTAAGGTTAGATAAAGGGTTCGGGTTATTTTGACAATTGCTGGATCTGTCCTAGCCGTGACTGGCCAGCCCGTCCCACTCTAGGCCGCCACAAAATGAAGAAATTGTAAAAGATGTTGGACAATCAAATTTAGTTATGTAAGGCTTGTTCATTGAGATCTTATTTTACAATGATCCTGTGAAATAAGGCCTGCGCCATGCATTTATGAAAGCACTTTTTTCCAAAGTTCAGATTTATATCGCACTTTAAAAAAATATGTTTTTACTTTTCTGAATGATGTTAATAAATGTTCTGTTTATTGTCATTGAACTATCGTGGGGTTGTGACTCATGTGTAATATACGTGTCTTATTGATAACTCTGGTTCCTACTATAGGCAGTTGGCTGCCTAGTGATTGCAACATAACTCTCCAATGTGAATAGTTGGCAATTAATTTGTTTCCAAGTGCTACGGAATAAGCTCAACTGAAATGCACCAATTGTGCATGATGCACATCATTACTCTACTCTAGTCCATCGATCCATTCCAAATCTTTCTACTATACATGACATGGGTGGCATATGTTGATCTTCCCTAGGGTGGCAGCAGAACTGCTAGGACTGGGCCTGACCAACACAATTTGCCTCTAATTTACTTGCGTTTACAGTGGACCTTGGCCTGCTCAAAGTGACCCGCTGCTGTTGGGAAGTCAAAATTATCCAACCACTTGGAGCAGCTCGATGCACATCGGCCTCGTTACTTTGTTTTCAAGAAGGCGCGATCTTGAGGCAGTCTGTTTTGGAGAAGGAATCAACTCGGCAGTCACACTGAAAACGGGCATGGTCAACACAATCTTCACCAATTTTGCTTAGCCGGGGTCCACTTAGCCCTTATGAGGAACTTGCGTATTTTGCGTGAGTAAAAATAGAAACACACTAATATTTGAGGATTTATTAGCCTATGAAGTAGCCCATATTTGGAGTTGGAGCACATCGACTGGTATTTACATCAATGAATAAAAAGCATTATTTTGATATGGATTTTTTTTTCTTCCGGACAATTTGCCCGGCAACAGTTTTATTTATCGGCTTTAAAACATTTTTACTGGCTAGAAGCCGGCATCTACCATTTCCCACTCTCTCCCCAGCGGGATCCTCTGTTAGTCCCATTAGAGGGGATGGGTCCCCCCCCCCCACACACACACAGGCTGTTTGAAGTGGCAGACTAGTTCAAACTGTCCCAGTTAGACAGCCAGGTTGGACCCGACTCCACTATGACATGATCCAGGATTCCAAATTCAAGGCAGTGCACTTGGAGAGGGATTTTGGAGGCATTTGAAAAATTAGGGAACAATCCTTAAACAAATCAACCAATTTCTATAGGTATTAATGGTGTAAGGAAAGTTCTCCTTTGGGAAGTTGGTTTTCTTGTCTACCCAAAGCTTTGTAATCAGCCCTTACATGGGCTGTTCAGGAGAGGTTAATCTGTTTAAATCTAGAATCCTTAGTTGTTACATTTTTGGACTTATAAATAAATTATATAACCATTGATTCTTGAAGAATGTAACTTTCATAAATTCCTCATTAGCTTAGTTCAACTGTCATACCCCATCAGAACCCAAAAATATAAGCTTGTTTCACGCCAATGTTTGTCAACAATGTCATGTAAACAAACAGCCTTTAAACATGGTTGAAGCTATCCTTTTGATATCACGGATAGTCAGACCAACGGATGCAAGGATTATATATGAATTTGAGTGGTAACATTTTCTCCAGGCCCATCCCTCAGCTTTTTACCAAAACCGAGGTGGGAAGACCGCTTTGTTATTGATTCAACTAAGGATTCTAGCTTTAAGGATGGGAAGGAAAACAGGCACTGTCTGAGCCAGAGCAGGCCTGGTAACCCAAACCTCAAGCTTGCCTTCCCCTCTACCCTTCTTTACTCATCCGTAGAGATATTCCGCAGAAGGATGGAATCATTCCACAGGAAATGCCTTTTAACACGGTGAGGGTAATGCAGGAAGGAGAAACCTTAGCCCTTGGTTTCCATCCTTTTTGTTTCTCTTTAATCCCATTACCAGCGGCTGGCCCAGTCAGAGGCGTGGTTTGTGTTGGGCTGGGATCAGTCCGCCCGCCAACACGGCAGCACAGCGCTCTCTGGGACACACTCATACTCTCCTCCACTGGGTCTATGAAGTGAGTTCCCTCTGTGCTGCCTGAACCCGGTTAATCTAAGGGGTTCAGCCAAAACTGTCAAGTCTGCCCTGGGAATTCTCAACATAGGAATGGGAAAGATGTTTAGACAGTAAATATACTTGACTGGTTGTGTTATACTTGAGCAGTTTGATAGATTCATTTGCAGAAGCCTTGCAGACTTTCCCTAAACATTTTTGTGTTTTATAAGAGGTTGTTAAAAATGCAATGAAGCACAGCTAATGGTATATTAAAGATTCTTTTGCACATTTGTAGTATTTAGTTTTTTTGTGAAAGACTTGGCTGTTCTGAGTTATTGGGTTTAAATGTAGGTCTAATGTGAATGTAATTGTTTCTATGAATGTACAGAATGTGCCAGCGTGTGTGGTTGCGATGTGGACAGTCCATCACAGCAGCATGCAACACTACTCTTGCTGCAATCCAGTAGATGTGATTGGCACAGCAGCCTCTGGTCAGTCTTGGGAGCCTGTGTCTGTCTCTCTGCTCTGCAGGCCAGACAGATTAACAGTCTGCTCTGGTATCTGTAACCGGATCTCCTGCAGCACTGAACCATTCAATACGCTGACACACACACACACTTTGCCTTAGCAACAGCACTCCACACACACATTGATTGTCACGCAGGCATAAATATGAGGTGCCATTCATAAAGATGGCCCCTGACCACAGAACACACCCTGTCTGCACACACACATCCTCTACATACACTATATGTAGTATATTCCTATACGGAGTATAGTTATTATGGCTGCAGTTTAGACTGGAAAGAATGTTAGAATCCAAAGTGCTCGGTGTGTGTGTGTGTGTTGTGCAGCTGACAGGCCATTCAGAGGACCAGGGCTCAGGGCCTTAGCTCTGCAGCTGCCCCATCTCTGTGCCCTCTTTGATAAGCAAGATGGTGTTTCCTCCCTTCCTCTCTGGCCCATGCCCCTCTCCCACACACAGGCTTGTTATTCACTCTGTTGTCAACACTGCTCACCGGCCCAAATGAGAGGGGGTTGTGTGGTTGTGATTGTTGCAGTCAGGTTTTATTTTGAACAAGAAGCATTTTTGTTTGGCTCTAAGGGAGACTTTATTTGCTGGAGCTGTTTTGTCCTTTCCCTCCGAAAGACTTTTAATTACACGTCACACGTGTTTTATTATCTAAAGCACTCCACATTACCCACACAGACTTCTGTGAAGAGTGCTTGTGACAATTATCATAATGTCATCCGTCACTTAATCTAAATGCATGCCTATATGAAGAACCAGACATTGATTATGGAACAGTTTATGAGCAGCACATTTTGTTTTTGTAATTTATAATGTGGGTTAGCACAGTTGTGCGTTGTTTCTGATCTGAACATGGGTGTATTGTAATGCTTGGCTTTTGATGTTAATTGGTCAGAGGCATGATAGCCTAGTGGTTAGAGCGTTGGACTAGTAAATAAAAGGTAGCCCTATTTAAATCCTGTCATTTCCTGGTTAGAGCCGAGGACAGGGTAAGATCAGCATGCTGCCAAGTTAACCCAGGCCTCAACAATGCCGGTTTTCTTTTAAATGCTCTTTGATTCAGTTCAGTTTAGATCTATTGTTCTATGTCCAGTTTCTTTTGTTTAAATATTATAAGTTTCGGTGGCATTATTCCTCACTTTCAAATAAAAAGCCTCACTGGGCAGGAAAAGTCTGTTGCCGCCTCACTGTAAAATCCAACCGCTGGGTCAATCTCACAGGCCTGTAAAATATGAACCACGTTTCATTGGTCCAGCTGAGACCTTACTAGGTGTCATTGTAATGTAGTATGGATTGCTTATCCTTGAGTGGACAGAATGGCTGGTATTGTGATAGTTACAACTCATCCAACAGTGTAGGGATTTGAATAGCAGACAAGACATTCTCCTACTGTATTCAGACCCGAGAGCCATCTATTGTTTAACTGGCCAAACAGACTTCAGTCAGGTTTAACCTCTTCTGTTTATGGTGTGTTTATCTTGAGGATAGATCTGATGCACCTGTTTTTCTCTCTGCTGTTGGTTTGTGTACACACAGCCGCCTGTATGTTGTCAGGTGTCAAGTCCGCAATTAGAACTGGGCTTGTCAATACAAGGCTGTTGTGTCTTTACAGGGATTAATGAGGTGTGTCTCTTAAACTAGGAATTGGTACTGAATGCTATAGGGAGCCAGGAGGCCTGCATCAAAGCAGGATTCATTGTTTTTACTGTTTTCTCATATGTTATCCTTTGAATCTTTCCACACGAAAAGGTCTTCCTTATAGGTAACATTCCCTCATTTAATTTGTCACTGAGCAAATCTCATTTCTGCTGAGCGCAAACTTGAAAGTTGCGAAAATTCTGTGCAACTTTCGGTGCTTTTACTGGGAACATTGAGGCTGTACCCACTTTGTTAGTTTTAGCACTGGTCAAGTAGGCTACTGTGGCCATTTGATCATAATGTAGGCCTACCAGAGTGGCCTATCATAAAAAAAACTTTGGAGAAGATGCTTCCCATAACATTTTAACATGGAAATAGCTGTTCTATCATTTAGCCTACAGTAGCAGCCAAAGTGTGGTGTTCAACGTAGGCCTACATTCCATTTAAACTTTTGAAGCATGCGTGCAGGGCTTGAAATTAACCGGTTTATCCACTTGTCCCTAAGACAAGGAGGTGACTGAAAATGGTTGTTTGACGCAAGAAACCACTACAAAATAATATGCATTATTTATTTCCATACCAATATTAGAGAATCATGCGAATTATGCTAACCTCTGCCTATTGGCTACTTAGGATTGAATATTCTGTCTCAAAATACAACACTACAAATGGAGCAAAGCTCTTTACCTGACTCTCTTTTCAAAGATGTCTAGAAATGCACACATTTTGTGCTCTTGTAGGAAGCAATTACTCCCCTATTGCTGACTACAAATGATCTATCTCAGCTAATAAGTCACTAAATAGCAAAAGATATGAACATGTACAATAGCTCTCGCTTTGATCTCAAAACAAGAGCATCTACTCATGACCGCTCATGCTGTCAAAACAGTCCAGTTCAAAGTGAAAGGCACAGATCCATATGTGGCAATGGTCTATTTGCATATAGTGTAGAGGTCGGGCATGTCAATACAATAGAATCCTACTCCAGTGCGTTCTGCCTAGAACAGAATTTCTTGCGTAGTTTGTTTTTGTTTCGGTATGTTGCATGGAAAATAGCTAATTGTGTTGAATCGATCACAATCCCCACAGTAAAAGAAACGTTGATAGTATTCATTAACGGGGAAAACTCTAAAGTGAAGTTCAATCTCGTGCTTCTGTGCGCGGGCTGTTTAGAGGGAATATTGCTGTAGGTGATTTTTGTCTAATCAATGGATTCTCCCCCCCAGGGCTGGATGACACGCTGCAGCAGTATGTAGCTAACTTTGAGCAGGAGAAAATCAGCGGGGAGCAGTTGCTGAAGATCTCCCATCAGGACCTGGAGGAGCTGGGTGTGGCCCGCATTGGACACCAGGAGCTGGTGCTGGAGGCTGTCGACCTGCTCTGTGCTCTGGTATGGAGCACCACATCTTTCTCTCTCTGCCCCCCCCCCCCCCCCCCCCCCTCCCCCACCCGGCAGGTCAATAGGTTGTTTCTAGTTTAAGATAAAACAGATGGTGGGACCAGGATCTTGCTGGTTGTTTAGTGAGGATCACTCGAGATGGAGCTTAGGTCATCAGCCCTGCTGCCACCCTGCTCTCTCAGTGCTAGCGTGTGTTTGAAATATGCCCAGAATATAGTTGGCAGCCAACGGAGCCAGTGGTGCAGAACCTCTCATTTCACACAGCTCAATGGGATGTGGAACACTGCTCCAGGACATTAGAGTAGGAAACGCTATCAGTTTCACTCCAGAGATGGAGTCAAATCAGGTTGTGTGAGTCCCAGGTGTGGTGGTTGAATGTGAGCTGATGATTAGTAGTGCATATACAATTTAGCAGACGCTCTTGTCCAGAGAGACTTACAATTAGTAAACATTCCCACAGATAGGGAGGCAGGACATGAAGTGGCGAAATGGATTAGTGTGCTCGCTTTTGGTCTTTCTCAGTTTCTCTCCCTCTGTTCCTCTTACACACACACACACACAGAGGCGCGCGCACAGAGGCGCGCACAGAGGCGCGCGCACAGAGGCGCGCGCACAGAGGCGCGCGCACAGAGGCGCGCGCACAGAGGCGCGCGCACAGAGGCGCGCGCACAGAGGCGCGCGCACAGAGGCGCGCGCACAGAGGCGCGCGCACAGAGGCGCGCGCACAGAGGCGCGCGCACAGAGGCGCGCGCACAGAGGCGCGCGCACAGAGGCGCGCGCACAGAGGCGCGCGCACAGAGGCGCGCGCACAGAGGCGCGCGCACAGAGGCGCGCGCACAGAGGCGCGCGCACAGAGGCGCGCGCACAGAGGCGCGCGCACAGAGGCGCGCGCACAGAGGCGCGCGCACAGAGGCGCGCGCACAGAGGCGCGCGCACAGAGGCGCGCGCACAGAGGCGCGCGCACAGAGGCGCGCGCACAGAGGCGCGCGCACAGAGGCGCGCGCACAGAGGCGCGCGCACAGAGGCGCGCGCACAGAGGCGCGCGCACAGAGGCGCGCGCACAGAGGCGCGCGCACAGAGGCGCGCGCACAGAGGCGCGCGCACAGAGGCGCGCGCACAGAGGCGCGCGCACAGAGGCGCGCGCACAGAGGGGCAGGCGCTGTAGGTTGGCGAAATATGTAGAGACATATGTGTTTTGAAATAAAGGCCTAGAATATGATTGAAAGCTTTGTAAATAACATGACCATGTAATTGTGCACAACATTTGAGAGAAAAATGCGCGCAGACACGCACAGGCGCGCAGACACGCACAGGCGCACAGACAGGCGCACAGACAGGCGCACAGACACGCACAGGCGCACAGACAGGCGCACAGACAGACACGCGCAGGCACACAGACAGGCACACAGACACGCGCAGGCACACAGACAGGCACAGGCACACAGACAGGCGCAGGCACACAGGCACAGGCGCAGGCACGCACAGGCAGGCACAGGCACGCAGGCACAGGCACACAGACACGCACACAGGCACACAGACACGCACAGGCACACAGGCACAGGCACACAGACACGCACAGGCACACAGACACACACAGACACGCACAGGCACACAGGCACAGGCACACAGACACGCACAGGCGCTGTAGGTTGGCGAAATATGTAGAGACGTATGTGTTTTGAAATAAAGGCCTAGAATATGATTGAAAGCTTTGTAAATAACATGACCATGTAATTGTGCACAACATTTGAGAGAAAAATGCGCGCAGACAGGCACAGGCGCACAGACAGGCACAGGCGCACAGACAGGCACAGGCGCACAGACACGCACAGGCGCACAGACACGCACAGGCGCACAGACAGGCGCACAGACACGCACAGGCGCACAGACAGGCGCACAGACACGCACAGGCGCACAGACAGGCGCACAGACACGCACACAGACACGCGCAGGCACACAGACAGGCA